>NC_080549.1:27806314-28108497 GCF_028640845.1 Ahaetulla prasina | reverse complement strand
ACCAGGCCCAAGGTTGACTCAGCCTTCCATCCTTTATAAGGTAGGTAAAATGAGGACCCAGATTGTTGGGGGCAATAAGTTGACTTTGTATATAATATACAAATGGATGAAGACTATTGCTTGACATAGTGTAAGCCGCCCTGAGTCTTCAGAGAAGGGTGGGATATAAATGCAAATTAAAAAAAAAAACAGTTTGAAATTATCTCCTGGAATACTCAGTCTATATTGGTTCAGAGTCATTCATGATCTGAAGATGTGTACTTCTGAAATAGCTGTGTTTCTGCAGCCTTAGGTGGAGGTATGTACCTGAGCATGTATACAGTGTTTCCCTGAAAATAAGGCACTGTCTTATATTTTTTTGAACCCTGAAATAAGCGCTTGTTCTTATTGCTATGCGCTCAAAAGCCCAATTAGGCTTATTATCAGGGGATGTCTTATTTTGGGGGAAACAGGGTAGTAATGGGATACTTTGCAAATTAACTTATTCCATTTTATTATTTGAAAATGAATTTTGAGAGGCAAAATGCCTTATGCTCTTTTTTCAATTTTTATGTAGAACAATTATGAAATCTCAATATCCCTGGATACTTTTTCACTTGCTCAATTCCTAGTCAAAAGCGACCTTAGCATACCTCTGGCATAGGGCAGTTGTGGGGGAGGTAGATCTATCCAGGGGTTTGCTCTTAAGAGCGAATTTTTCTGGATTTATGGTCCCACCGAACTTCACTATCTCCAACTTCAAACGTGCTCCTGTTTTTCAGGAAAAGGAGTAGGAGTCACTTCTGCTCAAAAGGACTTAAATTGATTGATTTTCTCAGACGGGAATTTCACAAGCGTCGATCTTTGAAGAATCAACATGGCAAGTATACCGACTCCTTTGAAATTTGAAACTTCTCTTTGTCTCTGATTAATTGACTTTTAAAATGGCGTCTGAAAGTGAAAGTGATTTTTAGTACAACAAAGTTTATTTGTGGATTGTTACAAACGGAGTTCTTATACTGAAAGGAGTAAGGAAATTTTAAGTTTAAATTCCTGATTCTTTGAAGACAGAATGGCAGCTAAACCTTTAAAGCCTTCTGGAAGAAGGGATCTGAACCAAGTCTTGAGGATAATATTGAAAGAACAATTAAAACTTTCTGAAGATAGGCAAAAGAGATGATGGAGAATTTTAATGCAAAAATAAGAGAAGATATTCTTATGGCAGTTCAAGGATTGAGTAAAAAATTGAGGATTGGAAGAAGAAATGCAACAGATCTCTCAGTCAAATAAGCATTTAGAAGACAAAATGCAAGGTGTTCAGAAAAAGTGGATCAAAATGAAGATCAGGTTGTGATATTACAATATAAACTTATGGAAGGAGCTCTTAGAATGGTGGTATGCAAGAACAGCGAGAGGACTTAAGAAAAATTATATCAGAAGCATTGGCTGAATTTATTGAAGTGGAACCCCAAGAGGTAGCTTACCAAATTGATAAAATATATAGAGTTAATTCCTGGATTGCAAGACAGAGAAAGCTTCCTCGGACATTGTGGTTTATTTTGTGAAAAGGACTATGAGAAATCAGATTCTGCAAGTTTCATATCAGACAACTTTAAAAATTGGAGAACAGGAGCTGAAGGTGTTGAAAGAGATTCCTTCAAGATGTTAAGAGATAGGAAGGAATTTGTTTTTTTACACAAGAACTTAAAAACATCAGATTCAATTCAGATGGGAGGTGCCACTGACAGTATTTTATCAAGGAAGGAGATATAGAATTGACACTGTTTTAAAGGCAAAGGATTTTCTTTCTACAGTTTTGAAAGTCGAAATAGAAGTGATAGAAAACTTCAAGAGATCCAAGAAGGCGTGGTGATCCAAGAGGTTTCATTGCTGCCAGCATCAGAGGAACCACAAGAGCAAAGGGTGACAAGAGGAGCTCTTAAGCGTAAAGAAGAGCAACAGTTTCAAAGTAAAAGTCAGACCCAGTATGGAAGCTGTGGAGGAGCTAGACGGAAGATACCGGAGGAGGATCTTCCGTTGTTTCAAAGCTTCAGGAGGCCAGTAATGGCAAATAGAATTTTGTCATGGAATGTTAATGGCTTGAATTCAGCTCAGAAAAGAAGGAAAATATTTCACTACTTGAAACAATTGGTGATCAGAAGAGATTATTATCAATATCAGACAAATTTTAACTCAAAATTAGGTAAACATTTTATTGCATCAGCTTTGGATAAGAAGCAAATGGAATTGTTGTACACCTAATTTTCAATTAAGTATTTTTGGACATAATTGATATGTGTCTTCAAGAAATCATTACCAAACTTCTTTTGAAATGATGGAAGACTTTGAGTTTAGAGATATATGGAGGTTGGAATCCAGATGAGAGAGATTTTACTTTTTCTCCGATAGGCATCAATCTTTCTCACGTATTGATTTTATCTTAATTTCTAATGACTTGCTTTCTAGGGTGAAGAAATGAAGATATTTCCGAGGTGTTTAACTGACCATAGCCAGTATGGATGGAATTATTACAAGGGAAAAAGGTGGTAGAACATGGAGGCTGAATGAAAATCTGTTTAGATATGAGGATAATGTAAATCATTGTAAGAAACAGCTGAAAGAATTTTTGATTTTAATATGCACAAGGGACACCTATAGGAACTGTGTGGAGGCAGTAAAGCTTTTATTAGAGCATGTAATTTGGAACTAAACAGGCAGCGGAAAAATTCTGGAACTATAATTTAAAGGCCCTAAGATCATCCTATAATAATGAAACAGAGGAGGCAATAAAATTTTTTTAGCAGTTATGGATAGAAACATAATTTTTAATAACCAAGCAATGAAAGACTGCTAGATGTTTAACAAGAAAAAGAGGCTGTGATCTTAAAATCAAAACATTTAAAGAGGCAGCAGAAGCAGAACAAAAGGAGAAGTCTTTTTAATGAAAATTGAGGCTTGGTGGAATTTTAAATCAAAGGAATGCATTGATCAAACCAATATGCAATTCAAAAATGCTGCTTAAGAACTGGACACATCAATCCAATGGTTGCAAGAATTAAAATATTAAAAGCTGGAGGGTTAACAGCGCTAGACAGGGGAAAAAGCTATCTAATAAATGACGGATGCTACTAAGAAGAAATCTGGAATAAGAAATGCAAAACCCAAATAGAAAGTCTTCCAGGGTTTGAAAACCTCAAGGCATTTTCTGGCTTTCAGAAGCGGGAACCAGATGAAGGATATAGTATCTTGGGTTTTCCAGTTTCAAAGAAATTTTGGCGCTTCTTAATCTTTCAGAATCGCCAGCCTGGGGCTGATGTTGCTGTTCTTGACCTGTTCTGGAGCAAAAGGTTAGGCCCGAGATGCTTTGCCTTTGGGCGCTTCCTCTTTCCTCTTGTTTTAGAGTGCTGATGAGGAGCTTGATGAGGGCGGAGCGGATCCGCCAGTCTGCCTTTAGATAAGGAAGATCCAGTTTCAGGAAAGGTGCTTTTGCTACCTATATTGAGGGCCTCTGCCAAGACAACCATGGGCGGGTGCAGAACTTTTAAAATTAGGCTGATCCTGCATATTTATAAGCATCCTCTCCTGTACCTCTTCCTTCTGGTCTGAGAGCAAAAGTATCAGGTGAGAATTGCATATCTTGAAAAGGAATAGAAGACTAGGGACATTCAGTATCTTAATTTTGATAAACTTTTCTTTTATGCTTCTTGGAAATTCCTAGAACAAGAAAAGAGTGAAGCTCATACTGGGAGTTGAGGTTATGACAGATGCTGAGGTATTGGGTTTTTTCCTTATACAGATTCTGTATAAAGTCAGATAAATCCTACAGAATGAAGTATTTTGGGGTTTAAAACAAAAATAGAATTAGAATAGAATAGAATTGAATTGAATTGAATTGAATTGAATTCTTTTCCAGGTGTGATTGGACAAACAATGTAACTAAAGTAGGTGGACTTCAGCCCAGAATTCCCCAGCTATCAATGGTACTCATCAAGAAAATTGAATTGCATGTTGTTATGTTACTACAAACTGAATGTGACTCAGCCATATAACATGATGCCCAGAGTTGCATTATCACAGAGATGGAAGGCATATAAATTCAATAAATAATTTTGATATAAAATAATGCAAATGTATTTTATCTTGCATTATCAGAAATAGGTCTTTTTCTGCATTAATCATTCTTTACTGTACAGTCCAATTGAGTACCAAATGGATTGAGACCAATTTAGATACATTTGAGAAGCAACAGGGATGATAAAGAAAGTGTCCATTGTCTTTTGAGACTGTGATTGCAGAGTTCTCAGCCAGCTTTGCTGGCTGAGGGATCTGGGAATACAAGTCTTAAGGGACCAAGTTTGACATGGCCAAGATGAATGAATATGAAACATTTTCCCCTTAATTGAAGATGATATCCACATATTGTTGCTTTTAGTAGACTGACTGTATCCATAATTGTAATGTCCCAGGTTTTCAGGCCTCTGATATAGTCTATTTACCACGAGTCACCAGAAATGGCAGCAATCAAGAAACGCAAGATAGCAAGGAGTGTAGAAGATTTCAAACACTAAATGATTATTTCTTTAAAGAAATCAACGGAAAGTGTGTCTGTTTGATTTGCAATGAAGATGTTGCCGTGATGAAAGAGTATAATGTCCATCGGCACTATGAGACCAAGCATCAGATACGATCACAGGTGCCAAACGAGCACAGAAATTCAAGCAAATGGCAGCTAGCCTGCAAGCTCAATAACAGTTTTTATTTCGTGCTAACAAAATACAGGAAAACGCCACATAGCAAGCTATGAAGTGAAAACTTATTGCCCAGCATGGCAAACCGTTCTCAGACGGTGATTTCATAAAGCAGTGCCTCATCAAAGTCACAGAAGTAATGTGGAAAAGTGCAGGATTTCAACAACGTGACCTTATCCAGAAATACAGTGGTGCGGAGAATCGAGGACTTGTCAGCTAACCTGAAACTTCAGCTGAGAGAGAAAGCTTGTGCTTTTGATTTTAGATAGCAAGCGATGAGAAGAACAGACAGCACAGCTTTTAATTTTTTTTGAGTCATGATAATTTTTGACGGAGGATTGCTGATATGATGAGCCTAAAAGGCACAACGACAGGTGGAAATATTTTTGACGCTGTGTCAGAGGCAATTGAAAGCTAAATGGGACAAGCTCTGTGGAGTAACAAGATGGAGCTCCGGCGACGGGTGAGCGCAAAGGAATGGCATCCATGGTGTGCGTCAAGGTAAAAGAGGCGGAGGTGAGGCTGTTAGGATGCACTGTATAATCCACCAAGAAGCACTGTGTGCCAAGACTGTGCAGCTGGGCGATGTGATGAACACTGTTGTAAAACTGTCAACATAATTGAGCTAGAGGACTGTACCACAGGAATTTCAAGCTTTCTTATCTGACATGGAACAATGGGATGTACCACTCTGATGTGCGTTCTCAGCTGATTTCTGCAGCGGTTTTATTCGCTGAGATCAGAAATGACAATTTTTGAAAGAGAAGGACCATTTCATGAACTGAGTGACCCTCTGTGGCTGGCAGACCTGGCATTTTAGTTGATCTTACTCATCATCTGAATACACTGAACAAGAACCTAAAGGTAAAGAATAGCTGGTATTAAGTGCGCAAGAAAGTTTTCTGTGTAAAGTTATGTTTGAGAGAATTTAATGTTGTACAGCGCAATTGAAATCAAGTCTGCTTTTCCAAAGGCAGACTTGAAAAGGAGAAATATGTTTATTACATCTCTCGTGACAGAATTCAACCAGCGTTTTCAAGATTTTTCTGTCATTGAAAACAAATCTTGTTCTGATTCCTGGTGGATGCAGAAGAAGTGGAGGAGAGTCTGCAGTTAGAACTGATTGAAATGCAATGTGATGATTCTCTGAAGAGTCAACATCAGCTTCTTTTGACTTCTATCAGAATTTGGATCATGCCAAGTTTCTGATGATTTATGCAAAGAAGAATGATGAGCCTGTTCGCTCAACATACATATGTGAACAAACATTTTCTGTTAAATCAGAACAAAAGCAGACTGAGATCCAGAATGACTGATAGCCATCTCTGAAGTCCTGTCTCAACCACCAAACTTTCTCCTGACATCCCAGCCATCCTTCAATCCAAAGGACAGCATCACTGCTCCCACTGAGAGCAATGTTCTTCACATTATAGGCGAGTTAGAAATACACACAGTAATCATGTGTCAATATGTTACCTCTTGTGTGGCCCGGCCACACATGAATTTACTAGGCTTATATACTGTTTGTTGTCCAGTTGTGAAGCAGTTGTGAAATGAGTGATATGGTTGTTAAAATGCCTACAATCAAGAATGGACAAAACAAAACAAAACAACAAATGGACACTCAAAGTATCAAATCTGGCAGAGATGACAAAATCTCCGCTTACTTGAAAGACTATATACTAGAAAATATATTTTAGAATGGAAAATGTGGATTGATTATATTTAAAATAAGTATCAGATAAAAAAAAAATATCGAATAGCATATGAGTAAATTTAGAAATATTTTGTATTAGATATATTTTGAAGGAGAGGGGAATTGAGAGTGTGACTAAGTGTGGTGTGACTAAAGATTATAATTTAGGAATTATTTTGGATTATGATTGTTAGTTTTGATACCCTGCATTTTGTTCTGGGAAGTCGGGGTGGGGGGTGGGGGGTAAGGGGGAGGGGAATTGGGGGGGGGTTTGGTAGGGATGGAGTGATGGTTAATGTACAGGGATTGTTGAAGAAATATAATTAATGTAGGGTCGGGTCTGCATAGTTACCATTTTAGAACTAGGGAGAAAGAGAGAGTAGGAGGTAGGAAAGAGGAGAAGAAATAAAGAATATGAGGAAAAATTATGAGGTTTGGAAAGTAAAAGAAGGTAGAAGAGGGAAGAGTGTTAAAATTTGACACAAGCTTTACTAATTGTATATAACTGTACATTGATGAATTATTTGATATGATTGTAAAATAAAACTTTTATAAAAAAAAAAAATGCTGCAATGGGCATAAATGTGAGGAAATAAGTGTGAGGACTGGTCAAAATTACTTTTTTAGCCTCTGAGTAGTTTCTATGCCCATAGCCACATCCACTCAGTCACATGAGAAAGTTAGCAAAGTCACATGATGACATAAAGAATGTTGCTTATTTTTATTTGATAAAAAGTTTGATTATTAGAGGTATATTGATATATTTGGACAATAGGCAGAGGAATAATAAACAAAGGCAGCGAGGTACTTGGAAGAAGAAATTCAAAAGAACAGTTATTAATTCAAACCCACAAGATCACAAACTTAAAGAGGCTATAAAATATTACAGAGTCAATTTAATATGTTAATGGCAGACCAGGTGGCAACGAATATACAATATGCTAAACATAATACCTTTGTAATGCAAATAAACCTGGGAGATGGCTGGCATATAACTTAAGGAAAAACAGAAAGCACGTGTCATACAAAAATAGAATATAAAGGTAAAGAGATATATCAACAGGATAAAATTAAAAGGCCTTCTCAGAATTTTACACTGCTCTATATGCAAAAGACAAAATATTGAATAGGGACATTTATGATTATTTGAAAGATTATAAGGTTAATACTCTAACATTAGAACAGAGGGAGGAGCTGAATCGGCCAATAGCTACTGGAGAAATAGTGGAGGCAATTAAACAATTAAAAATGGGGAAAACCCCTGGTACAGATGGTCTTACAGCAAGTTATTATAAAAAATTACAGGATGAAATATTAGGCCCACTTAAAGAATTATTTAATCAGATACAACTAGGAGTGGGAATACCCCCGCCATGGAAAACATCTTTGATTTCACTGATACCAAAAGAGGAGCAAGATTGCTCTAAACCCGGTAACTACAGGCTGATTTCACTTTTAAATAATGATTATAAGATTTTTGTTAAAATAATAGCAAATAGATTAATGTTAGTTTTACAACAAAGAATTCATACTGATCAATCTGGTTTTATAAAAGGGAGGCAGATGAGGAATAATGTTAGACAGATTATTAATATATTGGAATATTTGGAAAAGAATAATACTTCAGCAGCACTTATTTTTTTGGATGGAAAGCCTTTGATCGATTGCATTGGGATTTTTATTTAAATTAATAGAGAAAATGCAATTTGGAGATTGTTTTGTTAGAATAATTAAAGCGATTTATGGAGAGCAAACAGCTCAGATTATAATAAATGGTAGTTTGACAGAAGTTATTAAGATTGCGAAAGGAATGAGACAGGGATGTCCTTTATCACCACTATTGTTTGTTTTGACTCTGGAACCTTTATTAGATAAAATACAGAATTAACGAAAATAGAGGGAATTAAAATTAGACAATATGAGTACAAAGTTAGAGCTTTTGCAGACGATGTAGTGGTTATACTTTAACAAATCCTATAAATTCAAGTAGATTTTGTTGGAAGCAATTGATAAATATGGAAAGGTATCAGAATTTAAAATAAATCAGAATAAAACAAAAATGATAATCAAAAATATGTCTATACAACAGAAACAAAAACTAGAGGAAATAACAGGATTTGAGGTGGTAAAAAAGGTTAAATACTTAGGGGTTTATATTAGCTCATCGAATAAGAAACTTTATAAGAATAATTATGACTTGTTATGGCAAAAAGTTCAGAATGATATGAGTGTCTGGAAAAAATTGCAGTTTTCGTTATTGGGGAGGATCGCGGCTATTAAAATGAATGTGTTACCTAGATTTTTGTTTCTGTTCCAGATGATACCAATAATTAAGAAAGATAAAAATCTGGAGGATTGGCAGATTGGGATTAATAAATTTATATGGCAGGGTAAAAAGGCGAGGGTTAAAATGAATATAATACAATTTTTAAAATGAATATTTTAATTTTTAAAATGAATATAATATAATTTTTTTTTAATTCAAAAAGTTTTACAGAAAAATTTTTTCCCCTAATTTTTTTCACAAAATTGACTTGAACAGACAAGATATAGTTAAAAATAAAACAAACATATGCTAAAAATTTTCGTCCCAACTTAATTATACCCCTACAATCATCAATTCCTAACTTCCCCCGAAAACAATCAAAAATAATACATCATAATCATTCAAAAACAGTCTGATAACTCTTAGTCTGATATCTACGTTGAATATAGTCAATCCATTTTTTCCATTCCTTTAAGTATCTTTCTTGCGTATTGTCTTTCAAAAAGGCTGATATCTTCGCCATCTCAGCCAAATTGGCAACTTTCAATATCCATTCTTCTATTATAGGTACTTCTTTTTCTTCCAATATTGTCCTATTAGTAATCTTGCTGCTGTTATTAGATTTAAAATCAATTTAGTCTCAATTACTGTACAGTCCGTAATAATTCCCAACAAAAAAATTGCGGCAGGAACTTTATCTTCTTTTCAAAACATTTTGTAAAATCCACCAAATTTTTATCCAAAAGGCCTTTATATCCTTACAAGTCCACCAAATATGAAAATATGTAGCATCATCACAATTACATCTCCAACATTTTGCTTGCATATCTGGGTACATACACGATAATTTCTTAGGATCTAAGTGCCATCTATAAAACATTTTATAAAAATTTTCCTCAGATTCTGTGCTCATGAATTTAACATTTCTAACCCAAATTTTTCCCAAGTTTCCAATAATATTGGCTCCTGAAAATTTTGTGCCCACTTTATCATACAGTCCTTTACCAAGTCCCTTTCAGAATCTATTTCAAGTAACACATTATACAATCTCTTTATATGCTCCTGAGACTGATTTCTAATTTGCTTTACCAAATTTCCCTCGTTCTGCTCTATACCAATTTTCTGATCTTCCTTCCATCTAGCACGTAGTTGCTCATATTGAAACCAAGTATAATTTTTCCTTCTTCTTTAGTAGAGATTTTAATTGCAAATTACCTCTTTCAGTGTACAAAAGATCTTTATATGTAATCATTACTTGATTCTGTTCTATATTTATATTCTCTATTGTATGTCTAGGACTTGCCCATATAGGAACCTTATAATTTAGTTTGTAAGAGTATTTTTTCCAAACACGCAGAAGAGCAGTTCTTAACACATGATTTTTAAAGGCCTTATCCACTTTTTTGTCATAAATTAAATATGCATGCCATCCATATAGCAAGTCATAACCTTCTATATTCAAAATTCTTTCCTCCGTTAAATTAAACCAATCACTTATTACAGAGAGAGCAGCTGCTTCATAGTATAATTTAAAATTGGGCTTTTTTAAACCTCCCCTTTCCCGGGAATCTTGAATTATTTTCATTTTAACCCTAGCTTTTTTACCTTCCCATATAAATTTATTAATTCCCTTCTGCCATTTCTCAAGATTCTTATCTTTCTTAATTATTGGTATCATCTGAAAGAGGAACAAAAATCTAGGTAAAACATTCATTTTAATAGCAGCTATTCTCCCCAGCAAGGATAATTGCAATTTTTTCCAAACAATCAATTCCTTCTGAACTTTTTGCCATAAAACCTCATAGTTATTCTTATACAATTTCACATTTGACGATGTAATATAGACCCCTAAGTATTTAACCTTCTTTACAATTTCAAATCCTGTTATTTCCTCTAATTTTTCTTTCTGTTGTCTGGCCATATTTTTTATTATCACTTTTGTCTTTTTCTGATTTACCTTAAACCCTGAAACCTTCCCATATTGATCAATTATTTCCAACAAAGATTTACTAGAGTTTATAGGGTTTGTTAAAGTAATCACTGCAAAAGCTCTCAGCTTATATTCATGTTGTCTAACTTTAATTCCCTCTATCTCCTTTACTTCTCGTATTTTATCCAATAATGGTTCTAGAGTTAGAATAAACAATAATGGTGATAAAGGACATCCCTGTCTTGTTCCTTTCGCAATCTTAAAAGGTTCTGTTAAACTACCATTAATTATAATCTGTGCTGTTTGCTCTCCATAAATTGCCCTAATTATTCTTGTAAAACCATCTCCAAATTGCATCTTTTCTATTAATTTAAATAAAAAATCCCAATGCAATCGATCAAAAGCTTTCTCTGCATCAAGAAAAATAAATGCTGCTGGAATAAAATTTTTCTTTTCTAAATACTCCAGTAAATTAACAATCTGCCTAACATTATTCCTCATCTGTCTCCCTTTTATAAATCCAGATTGATCATTATGAATTCTTTGCTGCAAAATCAACATTAATCTATTAGCTATTATTTTATTTTTATTTTTTTTATTTTTTATTTTTTATTACTTTTTTTGCAACAAACAAACAAAAAGAAAATACATTATTACACCCTTGTGCTATACATAAAAAAAAGGGAAGATTTGGGTCTTCGGATATATCCTCACGATCGCCAAAATCCACGTTCTCGAGGTACAGGTACCAAAGCGTCCAATGTTGCAAGCGCAAAGTCCACAAATGGTTTCCAAGTCTTCCAGAAAATATCTTCTTTATACACACCACTTCTAATTTTAATATCACATGTCATTTTATCATTTAAAGCTAATTTCCACATTTCAGAATTCCACTCTTCTATTCTAAAAATCACATCTAGTTTCCAATATCTAGCTATTATAATTCTACCTATTATAATCATAATTCTAATCAATTCTTTTTCATATTTTGTTAATTCTATTTCCTTAATTACCAACAATAATATAGTTTCCACTCTCAATATTATTACTTTCCCCATCATTTCAAATATCATTTTCTCCAATTGTTGCCAAAACTTTTTAACCTTATCACATTTATGCCACATATGTTCATAAATCCCAATTCCATCTCACATCTCCAACATTTTTTACTAATTTTTTTATCCATTTGTGACAATCTTACTGAGTCAAATACCATTTCAAACAACTTTATAATTGTGCTCTTTAATCCTTATAGATAAAGTTCTCATAATTCTACTCTTCCAATTCACATTCCAATCTGACTCTGGTATTTCAATATTAAGATCTTTTTCCCAATTTGTCCTCATCACTCTTTGTAATTTTTCATCAGAATTTATAATCTTATAAACCCTACTAACGAGTCCCTTTAGCCCAATTTCATCTTTCATAATCCGAGATACTAAATATTCAAATTCAGTTTCACATCTATTTATCAATAATTTTCCTTTAGTTTCTTTGTCCATTTTTCTATCTATATTTTTTCAAACCAACTTAACCTAATTTTTCAATAATTTCTTTATTCCTCCTTTCATTTCCCATAACTTTTATCCAATCTCTAATAATTTCTATATTTTCCTCTTTAATCACTTCATTACGCTTTTATATTATTTTAATCGCCAAATTCCAATTGTCTCCCCAAAAGATTATATCCGAATTAAAATTTTAACAAATTTATTCCACATTTTACTTAATCCTTTAACCAATAACTTCTACTTACACATTTTGAATTTGCTTTATCTAAAACCACCTTGATCCAAATTTCTATATCCCTTAACTCTAAGTCTCTCAATAGTTATCTTCACCTTTAAATATTTTTACCACTATCCGGATACCATACGCACAGTAATAATTAAATAATTTGGGGATTCCTAATCCACCTTCCTTTTGATTTTGATACCACATTTTCTTCACTAATCTAGGTCTTTTGCCACCATTACAAAATTTATCCAGTTTTTTCTGATATCCTTCAATATCTTTCTCTGTCAAATTTAGTGGTAGCATCTCGAATAAAAAGTTGAACTTGGGCAGCAGCATCATCTTACACATTGCAATTCTACCAAACCAAGACAACTTTAACATTTTATATTTATCTATCTTCTTCTCAATTTCATTAATCACCACATCATAATTAAGTTTTTTCAATTCTTTAACCTTGAGTGAAAGCACTATACCCAAATATTTCAATGTGTTTTTAATCCTTATCCCAAATTGCTCTTGCATATTCTCAGACTCATTACCATTACTATCCATCAATAATTCTGACTTTGACCAATTTACTTTCAATCCTGTCATTTCCTCAAATTCTATCAAATGCTTATATATCTTTTTCAGGTCTTTACATTTTTCAAAATAATTAAAGTATCATCCGCATACAAATTTATCTTATACCCTTATATCCTTCTAATTCTTCATCTTTTCTATCATTTTGTCAATATTTCCATAGCCAATAAAAATAATGTTGGGGACAAGGGACATCCTTGTCTCGTACAGCTTCTAATTTTATCTCTTCAGTTAATATTCCATTCACCTTCACTCTTGCACTGCTCTTTGATACAATTTTGAAATAACATGTATAAACTTATTACCAAAACCTAAAGCCTCCACAATTACTTTAATAGTTTCCCATTGTACAGAATCAAAAGCTTTAAAATATCCAATGATACTATACCAATTTTATCACCATTATATTCAGCTACATCTATAATATTTAATACTCTTCTAACAATATCACTCATGTATCTACCCTTCACAAAACCTACTTGATTATAACTTATATATCTATCTATAAATCTATTTAATCTATTACTTATAATAGCAGTAAATATCTTTGCATCCTGATTAATTAAAGAAATGGGCCGATAGGACTCAATCCTTTCTAAATCTTTATCTGGTTTAGGAATTAGGATATCACCGTTCTATTCCATGACGAAGGTAATTCTCCACCATGTAATATTCCATTGAATAATTTTTGCAATCTTGGTATTATTAATTTTAAATTCTTTATAAAACACAACAGGTAATCCATCCTCACCTGGAGCTTTCCCTAATTTTAATTTTTGTATTATTCCATTAATCTCATCTTGTGTTATATCTTCTTCCATCAATTCCTTATATGTTTGATCAATTTTCACCACATACTTTTCTAAATAGCTTTGCAATTTTCCCGATTAATTGGTTTCTTTGAATATAGATTCTGAAAAATTTCTAACCACTTCACATTTCTCTAATTTTTATAACATCTTATACCTCTATCATCTATCAAACTCCAATTTCTCTCTTCTCTTTATTTTTCGCCATCTTTGCCAATAATTTAGAATTTCTATTACTAAATTCAAAAATTCCTATTTAAAATATCTCAAATTTCTTTTACTAACTCTGTATCTTCTTCTATCATTTTATTTCTTAACATATTAAGCTCCTGAAGAATTTTTTTCTTTAGTAAGCAAAATTGATTTTCCAATTCTTTAATCTGATTTTTATCTCTTTCCATTTTAATTTTATAATTTTTATATTTCCTACTTGATAATTTAATACTCTCCCCTCATCGCATCCCAAACAATTTCAAATTTAACCTCCCCATTATCATTTAATCTCCAACTTTCCTCCAGTTTTTTAAGTATCCATTTTTTATCCTTTTCATTTTATACAGTTTCTCATATCTCCAATAGCTTCTTTTTCTCAAAATTAAAATCTAAATCCACCATAACTTCTGCATGATCAGAATCTTTAAAATTCCACATCTACCTTATCCACATTATTCAACAAATCTTTAGAAAGAAAAATATAATCAATTCTAGAATATGTATTATATATCTTAGAGAAAAAGTGTATACTCTCTCAATTCCTTTAACCTCTCTCATGACCACGCCTGTTCAAGCATCCACATATTTAAAATCCCCATTTTATTTGCTCCTCCACAGCGGTGGGATTAGTACTGTCTATTTTATCTCTGATTAAATTAAAATCCCCAGCCACAATTACTTTCCTACACTTTCATTCTCCAAAATTTTGTTATTTTTCAAGAAATTCTCTTTGTTTTTCATTCGTAAATATAAATTAACAAGTGTCACTTTTTCCTCATTAAGATTTCCAACAATTATTACATATCTTCCATCTTCATCCAAAATTACCTTATGTTTTTCAAAGTACACCCTATCTGATATCAGTGTTGCAACTCCTCTAGCTTTTGAAGTTCCAAATGCTTTTTCATATATTTGCATACCTTTTATATACATTCTATTTGAATCTTCAGATTTCTGATGGGTTTCTTGTAAAATAAAATGTCTGGTAAATCCCTTTTAATCTTAAATTCCAATCTTCTTCTTTTAATCTGATTCCTGTACCCTTCACATTCCATGACATTATTTTTATAACTCCCATTTAAAATATAAATTTTTTAATCCTATCCCCGCATCTTCCTTTCTGTGCCCACAACCCAACATTAAACTACCATATAACCTATATTTAACATATAAACAACAATAAGAAAACAGAAAAAAAACAAAAAACAAGACAAACAATAAAGTACAAACAATCTTCTTCCCCCACATCCTCATCGGTTTCGCCTCTATAAAGAGAATGGGGGAGAGGGGACGTGCCAATGCCTGGGCCACTTCTTTCGGGCTATCTATTTAAATTCATCACTCAAAAAAAGATAGCGATGATTCTCTGCATTCAGCCAGATTTTCCAAGACTCTTATCTGCTTCTTCTCCTGCTGTATCCTCACGACTCTTCTGTTCAACCAACACAGGTGATATTTCTTTCCTCTTTAACCCTTTAGAGTCTTGCCCTCCAATAGCCCCTTTTTCTTCTTCTGGGATTGATGTTTCCGCGTATGTTCCACCCATCTTAAGCATTTGATCTTTTATCTCCATTAAATCCTCCATCTCAATCAGTCCAAGCTCCCGTAAATATAATAATGCATCTATATCTGGGGTGATTGCATCCTTCCTTTATAAAAAAATTTCAATTGTTGTGGTGGCCTCCAATTGTATTTAATTCCATTATCTCTCAAAACTTTTGTGATTGGTTTTAAAAAAAATCTCCATGCCCTTTCTTCTCTTGATATATCCGGGAAGACTTGAATAGTCTTCCCTTCAAACTTCAAAGCATCTCCCAACTCTCTCACCTTGGCCATAACTTCCAACTTATCACCAAGATTTGCGAACCTGACAAGCACATTCCTGTTAGAGCCATTTTGCCTTCTATATCCAATTCTAAAAACACTTGCCAGGTCTGCTATTGTGAACGTAAGTTGCGTATCAAATCATTAATCCATTTCAAAACCCGCTGTTTCAATTTATCCTCCTTTTCTTCTTCTGGGATTGATGTTTCCGTATGTTCCACCCATCTTAAGCATTTGATCTTTTATCTCCATTAAATCCTCCATCTCAATCAGTCCAAGCTCCGTAAATATAATAATGCATCTATATCTGGGGTGATTGTACGCATCCTTCCTTTATAAAAAAATTTCAATTGTTGTGGTGGCCTCCAGTTATATCTAATTCCATTATCTCTCAAAACCTTGTAATTGGTTTTAAAAAAAATCTTCATGCCCTTTCTTCTCTTGATATATCCGGGAAGACTTGAATAGTCTTCCCTTCAAACTTCAAAGCATCTCCCAACTCTCTCACCTTGGCCATAACTTCCAACTTATCACCAAGATTTGCGAACCTGACAAGCACATTCCTATTAGAGCCATTTTGCCTTCTATATCCAATTCTAAAAACACTTGCCAGGTAAAACGTAAGTTGCGTATCCAAATCATTAATCCATTTCAAAACCCGCTGTTTCAATTTATCCTCCTTTTCTTCCGAGATTCCTCTGATAACCAAATTATATTTCCTCATCTCTTCTTCCAAAAGACAAATTCTCTTATCTTGCTGCTCATTTTTATAAAATATTTTGCCAATTTGCCGATCTACTTTTGCCTCATGTACATGCATCTGCTCCATTTCATCTTTAATCATTATCATTTCCTCTCACTTTGCAAAAATTCATCTCTTGTTTAACTTTTTAAAATTTCAGATAGTTCCAATGTCATATTATCCATACACCTGAAAGTCCTGCTATTTTTCCCAATTTTATTTAAAGCTGCAGCAAGTTGCTGCTTTCTGAAAGTTGTTGAGTCATTTTGAAAAAAAAAATTTTTAAACTAGGATTCCAAACCAATTTTACAGAGGGTCTTAGTGAAGATCAAGGACGGCAGTCTTTAATTGAAGCTGGCTTATTTGCACTGTTATCTGTTCAAGGATAATTTCTCAGTAACTTATGACTCATAGTCACTCCACAAAGAAACACAGAACCTCACAGCTAACATTAATCAGCGCCATTTTCTCCACGCCAGCAAAGCAGAAAAAAAAACCAACTTAAACTTCAAACAAATCCTTTTTCTGTAATATAAACAAGCTATTAATTTCTCAAGAGAAAAAAAATAAAGAAAAATTGTACCAGTAAAATCTCTTGCTGCCAAACAATCCAACCAAAGGTCAGTTTCTCTTCAATTAAATTCTTTTCATTAACAGATTCAGTCTTAATATTCACTTAGCCTCAGCAATAGAAAAATTTTTTAACACAGAACACGATAGTTATAATTGGAAAAACAAAACACAGCAATTTATTCCAACTTATCATGTGGCCGCTCGGTCATCCACTCTGTAAAACTCCTTAATTCAAGCCGTTTCAGATGACCTACCAGTTTTAAATTCAATCTGCTATTGTTAACACACTGTGATTTATTAACTTTCATCCATAACAGTGCATTCCAAACAGCATAAATTCTCATAAATCTTCATTAATAAGCCCTGTGAAGTGAAGGAAAGGTCCTACCCACGGTCCAGCCCATTAGCTATTATTTTAACAAAATCTTATAATCATTATTTAAAAGCGAGATTGCCTATAGTTCTTTAGAACAACTGTTCCTCTTTGGTATCAATGAAATAAAAGACAAAAATTTCTTGTATCTGATTAAATAATTCTTTGGACCTAACATCTCATCCTGAAATTCTTATAAATTGTCATCCATTGTGGAGTTTTCCATTTTTAATTGTTTAATTACCAAAATAATTTCTTCAGAAGTTATAGGCCGATTCAGTTCATCCGATTGTTCTAAAGTTAAATTTTTAACCTTATATTCCATTTTTGTCCAATTTAATTTGCATTCCCCCCATTCTATTTTCTATTTGCTGATTTGACTGAGCAATTTCTTGCACCTCCTCCTCCACCACCTCCAGTCTTTTTGCCAAACCTTGGAAAGCCATCAAAATATCTCTTATTTTGTTATATTTCCTCTCTTATTTTCTCATTATTATCCATTATCTCCTTAAACTTTTCTTCAAAGACTTTCCCTTGTTCTTTAATCAAATCTTCTAAAGCTGGTTCAGAACCCCTTCTACCCCCAGTCTTAGGTGGTTTAGTAGCCATTTCAGTTTTTAAAATTCACAAAATATAAGTCTAGAAACTTCTCTTTTCCCCTTTAAGTATAGGAGAGCTCACTTCACTTCATTAAAATTCACACATAACATTTCTTTAAAAATGCCTAATTTTAAACTATATTATGAAGCAGTAGCCCTTTCAGTAATAAGTGACTGGTTTAATTTAACGGAGGAAAGAATTTTGAACATAGAAGGTTATGACTTGTTATATGGATGGCATGCGTATTTATTTTAAGAAAAAAAAGTGGATAGGGCTTTTAAGAATCATGTGTTGAGAAGTGCTCTTTTGCAGGTCTGGAAAAAATATTCTTATAAATTAGACTACAAGATTCCTATATGGGTGAGTCCCAGACATGCAATAGAGAATATAAATATAGAACAGAGACAGGAAATGATTACTTATAAAGAACTTTTGTATGCTGAAGGAGGTAGATTGCAATTAAAATCATTACAGGTATTAAATGAAGAAGGGAGGAATTATACTTGGTTTCAATATGGGCAAATAAGTGCTAGATGGAAAGAAGATCAAAAAATTGGTATAATGCAAAGGGAGGAAAATTTAATAAAGCAAATTAGAAATCAGACCCAGGAGCATATAAAGAGATTGTATAATGTGTTGCTTGAAATAGATTCGGAAAAGGATTTGGTAAAGGACTGTATGATAAAATGGGCACAGAATATTCAGGAACCAATAATGTTGGAAACATGGGAGAAAATCTGGGTTAGAAATGTTAAGTTTACACAAGCACAGAATTTAAGGGAAAATTTTTATAAGATGTTTTATAGATGGCACTTAGATCCCAAAAAATTATCATGTATGTATCCTGATATCCAAGCGAAATGTTGGAGGTGTGATTGTGATGATGCTACATATTTTCATATTTGGTGGACTTGCAAGAAAATTAAGGCCTTTTGGATAAGAATTTGGTGGATTATTCAAAATGTACTGAAGAAGAAGATAAAGTTCCTGCCGCAATTTTTCCTTTTGGGAATTATAACGGATTGTACAGGGATTGAGACTAAATTGATTCTGAATTTAATAACAGCAGCAAGACTGTTGATTGGACAATACTGGAAGAAAGAAGAGGTACCTACAATAGAAGAATGGATATTGAAAGTCATTAATTTGGCTGAGATGGCTAAAATCTCAGCTTTTTTAAAAGATAATACTTAGGAAAGATATTTAATTGAATGGAAAAAATGGATTGATTATCTACAAAATAGATATCAGATTAAGAAATATCAGACTGCCTTTGAATAATTAGGAAGTATTATTTTATGTAATGGGGAGGGGGTTGGGAGATGAAAAGATTTGGATGAGGTTAATTGGATTAGAAGGGAAAAATTTTACTCTATGTTTGGTTTATGTATAACAATACCTTGTGATTGACCGAAGCCGGGGGAGGGGGAAGGGGTTTTGGGAGAAAGGGGGAAAATGTTTTGTTTTTTAAAACTTTTCAATAAAAAAAAAGTATGCATATAATAATAATAATGAATATATAATAATATAATATAATATAATATAATATAATATAATATAATATAATATAATATAATATAATATAATATAATATAATATAATATAATATAATATAATATAATATAATATAATATAATATAATATAATATAATATAATATAATATAATATAATATAATATAATAATGAATAATGAAGGGAACAATAGGACAGGAATGGTAGACACTTTTGTGCTCTTATGCACGCCCCTTATCTTATGCTGGGGTCTCCCTTTTTGAAGATTGTGGCTAGTGACCATAGGTTGACTAGGGAGCTGGTCCTGAAAGATTTTTCGAATCTGCTTAGGGGTTCTGCTTAGGGGTTCTGCTATAGGGGTTCTGCTATAGCAGTGGAAAGCATTTTTTAAGAAGTATGCACATAGTCCATCAGGTCCAATAGATAGAGATGGTTTCAGTCCGCGTAGGGCCTTTTCAACATTATCTTCTGTGAAATCTATTTGTGTTAGATCATTGTAGTTATTAGTGGTACGACCAGGAAATGTTGGGCATGAGCCATTGCTGTTTACAGAAATGTTGCATTACTCAGTGAGGCAAAGTGATCCACGCGAAGAAATGTGCAGAATGCACATACCATCATGGTCATTCCAGGTAAACATGGTCCATGAAGGGACCTAAGCAGTCAGATCCAAAACCAGGTTAGAGTCAGACTGTTGTAGATCAGATCATCTCTCTTGTGTGGAAACTCATGCAGCTTCTCAGTAGGGCACACAATCACTCAAGCACTTCTCAGTCTCTGCATCTGCCAGGACCTCGTCCAAAAATGGAATTCTGGAAGCTAGTGTTGTGTCTCGTCCGCTTTCATCGCAGCTGGGGCTTCTTATCTGCTTCCGAACGCTGAGGAATGTCCTAGTATGCCTCCCGGCCCCAGCCCTGGCTCCATGCCCAGACAGGCTGAGGAGGAAGAAATACCTCCAGCCCCCAGCTCTGGCTCCATGCCCAGGCAAATGGAGCAACTAGACCCCTCCCCCTCCCCCACAGCATGTGAGCCTGAGGAAGTTCAATTACCAACAGCTGAAGAATTGATAGGCGGCGGCGACAGAAGGAAGGGAGGGGCAGGCCTGGATAAGTGCTGAGTCATGGAGCCACACCCCATGGCCTATATAAAGGATCTGCTTTTTGGCATTCTCTGAGTCAGGCAAAGTCTAACATATCTTGCTGAAGTCACTTTCTGGTCTCCTGCCTGCCTTGAAAACTTTGCTAGAACTTTGGCAGAGCTGCAGAGGCACGCCTGATTCGGATTTCCCTGACCCGGCCGTCAGCGGAGAAGTGGGACACGACAGCTGGCCAGAAACCACCCAAAGCAGAAGTGGAGCTCAGGGGGATGTTTTGAAATTAGAATTTCATGGCTGCCCCTTTCAATGAGGATGGCCAGGTTGTTTTTATCCCCCACCCCCACCAGAATGTTCCCTCACAGTGGTATTATCATGTTTTCCTCTGGTCCAGAGTTAGTAGAAAGCCATGTCAGCAGAAGTTATGCTGTCCAATGGCCACACTTTAATCTGCCTGTCTAGGGAGGGTTGTGAGTATCCCTATCACCCGATTGGTCGATTCCTAAGTCCTTCTCAGCAATATCAACTGTTGCTATGAAAAACACCACCCCTTGCTTTCTATGAGGGCCAGGACTGATTGAATGTGCCAAGGACAAGTGCCAAGGACAATGGAGGCTTTGGCCCCTTGTCAAATTGTACACGTGGCAGGCATTGAAGGTAGAGGTGTTCTTGTCCCACACTATTTCTGAGCTCAGCTCTGCCAGTCTCCCTGCGAGGGAGACCACGCAGCACATGGCAAGAGTGCCCTGCTGCTTTCCCTTGGACCTTTCCTCTGCCCCGCTGACCTGTCCGCTTGGCTATCTTACAAGGTTTTCTATTGCTTGGGGTAAAAAACAGAAACTGCCATAACTCTGGAACATCTCAAATTAGGTAGCACTGCCAAGCCAGAGCACCCCGCAAGTATCCCTTGGAGTATGCAGGATGGTTTTGCTGTCTTCCAAAGGAATAAAACAATGGAAACCAACCTCCTGTAAAGCCAGCAATACATCTCTTTCCCAGTTCAACTCAACAGGCAGCTCTTATTTGCCAGGGGATTCAGCTTATAGAGAACCATTGAGCAGCAGGAGCCCCAAAGAAGTCCTCCTTCCATTCTAGATGTGGACTGACCCCCTGATTTTCTTCACTCACTGTCTGGAATGTTACAGGTTGCAATTATAGCAGTGGGAGTTTTCAAATTATATTGCTAACCATGAAAGATGGCTTGCTCGGCTTGCCTGAAGTCTGTAACTCTTCAGCCAATTTCTGGGGGTAAAAGGTTATGTTGGAATCTCAGTCTTCTTATCTTTGGAATATCACAGATTGCGGTATGTGAAATCTCTTCTCTTGAGTAATAGGCAGCAGCATTACTTAAATTCAGCGGCATGACCTTGACACTAATTAATGATTAGATAGTTGTGCCTATGCCTAGGTAAATAACATCCATCAAAAGTTACCAAATTATATGTGTTTCAGCCTCCAAATACTCAGGATAATATTAACACAAGAATTGGTGCATACAGTTATATGCACTGCACAAAATTTAATTTTACCCATTTGTTAAGGAAGAAATCTCTCTTTTCCTTTTTTAATCTATCTGTAAGAAAATCCAACTTGTAATTTCTAGATACTGCCTCTGATGCAGACTTTGACTTGTTGTTGTTGTTATTATTATTATTTGGCTTTTAAATGACTGATGATTATCAGGAGGTACAGAGTGGGCTGTGGAGAAAACCTTATTGATTAATTATATTGCTGTTTGTGGAAACTGAATTCCGTATTTGGTTATATTTTTAACATTTGGCTAGTGATTGCAGTTAAAGTCATTTGATAATATTTATATATTTACAATATTTATAAAGCTACTTCTCTTATAACCAGCTCCGGGCAGCCCCCAAGAATAAACTGATCTTAGATCCCAGTTTGGGATCATCTCAGTTGACCTGTCACATTCCGGGCAAGTGGAGGCTGTTCTTTTGGCTTTTTCTGAGCAAGACATTGTGTGCCCTGATCAATTCTGTGCCTGAAGTACTAATGGAGTTGAGAGTGTTTCTTTCCTAAGGGACCAAGCTGGGCCAGGTTTGACACCTTGACTCCAAGGTGTGTTCTGGACTTTTACTAAGAATTCTTCTTAAGTTTGTCTATGGATGATTTCTTGAATCTAAGCCACAAAGGCTGTGTGAAAGTTTCTATAATATTGGTTGCATATTTTTCAACCCAATGTTGTTAGATCAAGGTTTGGTCTGTAGAAGACCAGGCAGCTCTACAGCCAGTTGGCTCTTCTGCCAGTGTTCTGGCTCAGCTCAGTCCATGAATTTATTCCACAGTTGTTTTGTGTGCAGGAATTGTACTCAGCAGGCTTATAAACCAATGACAAACAATGGTCTTCCTTTTACCTTTTTTTTTAATAAGTGGGTGTTATTATGCTCAGACTCCAATCCCATGAGGTTTTCTAGGTTGTCCAATAAACACACAAAGAAGGGAAATATAGAGATAGACAAATTAGATAAAGATGATATAGCTATAGCTCAAGTATAGATAAAGGTAGATTCATACATATATATATATATATGCCATATGATGGCAAACCTATGGCACGCAGTGCCCTCTCTGTGGGCATGTGAGCCGTCGCCCCAGTTCAGCTCTGCCACGCCTGCGTGTATGCCTCCCACTGGCCAGCTGGTCATCGGGTCTCTGCTGCACATGTGCAGGGGGGTGGGGTGGGGCTGGGCGTGGTCAGTGTGCACACGTGGGGGTGGGGCATGTGCAGGGGGGCACAAGCATGCAGAGGGGGGCAGTGCGCATGCATGGGGGCCGTGCACACATTGCATTGCAAAAACATTCACACACGTGCACTTTGGGCACTCGGTCTGGAAAAGGTTAGCCATCCCTGATTATTACTATTTGTATGGCCGCTTTGCTACAAAATATGACTAAAAGCACAGTGAGAACTAAGAGTTTCAGTGCAAAAATTCCCTAGTTAACTTTCCTTTCTCTGGTCCACCCCCACCCCCCTCACCCCCATTATCTCCCCATCGCCCAGTCCTATTTGAAGAAGATGTTTTCATAACTGTCCCTGCAACGGTTGGTTACGGTTGGTTAGATGGAGAGGTGTTACATTCCATTGCCAGGTCCACAGCCTTGGGATTCTCCGGATGGCTGGAAGATTGCTTTTGGCTTCCCCCATCTTTCCACAGCTCCCTCCCCCCATGGCTTATGACAGTCTGGCATCTAGCAAAGCATAGGTGGGAGCAAAGGACAGCAGCTCTGACACGGGGCATTAGGAATGCCAACTCAGAGACCTGTTAGAATTTAGACTGGCACCTTTATTATTTAACTTTTGTATAAACACCTTAGTTACTGCTCCCCCACCCTCAAATTGGTACATAAACATAACTTCTACTCCCCGATTAAATTCTATTGTCTGTGGTGCTGGTTGGTCTTAAGTGAGATTCATCTGCTTTTACAGCATCTCACAAACACAAAAGCTTAGGTTGCAGTATGATTAAAACATTTATCTAGAACATAACAAGAATAATAGGGTTGGGAGGGACCTTGGAGGTTGTCTAGTCCAACCCTCTGCCTATGGTAGGAGATCTTATTTCACTCCAGACAAATGGCTTTCCAGTCTCTTCTTGAAAACCTCCAATCATAATTTAGCCTCTGGAACTCTTATCTTCTTTGTTGTTCTTTTCTGCAGTTTTTCTAAGGTCTCAACATCTTTTCCGTATCTTTGTGACCAGAACTGGATGCAGTATTCCAAGTGTAGTCTTACCAGTGCAGTTTAAAGTGGTACTATCACTTCTCGTGATCTTGATACGGTCCTTATATTAATGCTGCCTAGGAATGTATTAATTCAGTTTTTTTTGAAGCTGCAGCACATTGCAGGCTCATTTTTAAGTGCTGGTTACTAGAACCCCGAGATCTCTCTCAAAGTTGTTGTTATTAAATCAGGTCCTACCTATTCTATGTGCATTTGGTTTTTCTTTGCCTAGGGCCTCACTTTTCTTGTCACTGTATTGCACTTTGCTAGACAGGGCCCAGCGTTCTGAATCTTGAGTTTATCATCTAAAGTGTTAGCTATTCCGCCCAGCCTGGTGTCATTTGCAAATTGTATGTGTTTCTCTTCTGTCCCCTCATCTAGATCATTTATGAAGAGACTGAAGAGTCCTGGGCCTAAGACAGAACCTTGGGGTTCCTCACTGCATGCTTCCCTCCGTGTAGATGCAGTTCCATGGAGGACAACCTGTTGAGTGTGATTGGTCAGCCAGTTCCAAATCCATCTGGTGGTGGTACTATCTTTCCCACATCATTCCATCTTACCAAGAAGTAGGCTATTGTCTACTTTGTCAACTTCTCTGCAAAGCACACCGAAAGCAATTAAATGAGTATGAACTGGAAAATGCACTTTTCACTTTTCATTGGCTTTCCACTGGGGGAGTCCTACTTGCTTAGGAGAACATTTGCAGGCCATTACTTTGCTATCTCTGGGGCACCCAAAGAAACCCCAAAATATAGAAGAGCCTCAACACCATCATGTTTTAATGTGTTACCAACAGGTGTATTAGAAGGGAGCTGTTAAAAATCGCACATGTAGACTTTGAGAAATTGAGACCATCTCTCCTTTGCTTCTCTGCTACGCCCTGCCTGATATTCAGGAGGAGTGCAAGAGTTTCCCTTTCTAAGTACGAGGGCACCAAGCTACCTCCCAGGCCGTTTCATCTTCAATCCCAAAGCTCAGAGCAGAGCAGTCTATTTTCTTTAAAGGTTCTTAAATCTTATTATGCTGCATGAAGAACCTGAAACAGCAGATTGATAAGCATTATGTTCATCTGTTAGCTGACAGGTTTTTTTTTTCTTTTTTCCTTATCTCCATTAGATTAATTTTATGATTTTCTAAATTCATTTACATATTTCTCATGTAAACTTGTTTTATTAGTTATTGAAATGATGTTGGTCATATAAAGTAATCAAGCCTTGCAATGTAGTCCAGACAGGAATCACAGCCAGATCAGCATCACCATGGAGTGAACGAAGCAGTGGAGTTCTCTCAGGCCCAGGAGGACTCTTCAGTATAACATAACATAACATCAGAGTTGGAAGGGACCTTGGAGGCCTTCTAGTCCAACCCCCTGCCCAGGCAGGAAACCCTACACCATCTCAGTCAGATGGTTATCCAACATTTTAAAAAAAATTTCCAGTGTTGGAGCATTCACAACTTCTGAAGGCAAGTCATTCCACTTATTAATTGTTCTAACTGTCAGGAAATTTCTCCTTAGTTCTAAGTTGCTTCTTTCTTTGATCAGTTTCCACCCATTGCTTCTAGTTCTACCCTCAGGTGCTTTGGAGAACAGCCCGACTCCCTCTTCTTTGTGGCAGCCCCTGAGATATTGGAACACAGCTATCATGTCTCCCCTAGTCCTTCTTTTTGTTAAACTAGACATACCCAGTTCCTGCAACCGTTCTTCATATGTTTTATCCTCCAGTCCCCTAATCATCTTTGTTGCTCTTCTCTGCACTCTTTCTAGAGTCTCAACATCTTTTTTACATCGTGGCGACCAAAACTGGATGCAATATTCCAAGTGTGGCCTTACCAAGGCATTATAAAGTGGTACTAACACTTCACGTGATCTTGATTCTATCCCTCTGTTTATGCAGCCCAGAACTGTGTTGGCTTTTTTAACAGCTGCTGCACACTGCTGGCTCATATCTAAATGGTTATCCACTAGGACTCCAAGATCCCTCTCACAGGTACTACTATTGAGCAAGGTACCACATATATGGTACTGGTGCATTTTGTTTTTTTGGCCTAAATGTAGAACCTTACTTTTTTCACTGTTGAATTTCATTTTGTTAGATAAATCCCAATGTTCAAGTCTGTCAAGATCTTTCTGTAACTTGAGCCTATCTTCTGGAGTGTTGGCTATTCCTGCCAGCTTGGTGTCATCTGCAAATTTGATGAGTTCCCCATCTATCCCCTCGTCCAAGTCATTGATGAAGATGTTGAAGAGTACTGGGCCTAAAACAGAGCCTTGGGGTACTCCACTGCATACTTCCCTCCATGTGGATGTAGTTCCGTTGAGGACTACACGTTGAGTGCAGTTGGTCAGCCAGTTACGAATCCATCTAGTGGTAGTGCTGTCTAACCCACATTTTTCTACTTTATCTAGTAGTAGGTTATGGTCTACGTATCTTCATCAATGATCTCAATGAGGAGCTCATCAGATTTGCAGACAATACAAGCTGGCAGGAATAGCCAACACTTTATATGATAGCCTCAAAATCCAGATGGATCCCGAAAGACTTGAACTTTGGGCCCTCTCCAACAACATAAAATTTAATGTGGAGAAAAGCAAAGTTTTACAACTAGGCAAGATAAACCAAATGTACAAGTACAGATTAGGCAAAACATGGCTCAAAAACAGTAACTGTGAGAGGGACCTTGGAGTCTTAGTGAACAAACACTTAAATATGAACCAGCAGTGTGCATCAGCAACCAAAAAAACCAACACACTCCTAGGCTGCATAAACAGAGGGATAGAATCAAGATCATGTGAAGTGTTGATCCCACTTTATAATGCCTTAGTAAGGCCACACTTGGAATACTGCATCCAGTTTTGACCACCATAATGTAAAAAAGATGTGGAGACTCTGGAAAAAGTGCATAGACAAGCAACAAAGATGATTAGGGGACTGGAGGCTAAAACATATGAAGAACGGTTGCAGGAACTGGGTATGTCTAGTTTAATGAAAAGAAAGACTAAGGGAGACATGATAGCAGTCTTCTAATATTTGAGAGGCTGCCCCAAAGAAGAGGGAGTCAAGCTATTCTCCAAAGCACCTAAGTGCAGGACAAGAAGCAACAGAAACTAATCAAGGAGAGAAGCAACCTGGAACTAAGGAGAAATTTCTTGACAGTGAGAACAATTAATCAGTGGAATGACTTCCCTCCAGAAGTTGTGGTTGCTCCAACACTGGAGGCTTTTAAGAAAAGACTGGATCTGGCTGCATCTGTTCCCCCATCTCTCAAAGCCATTCCCAGACACCATTACAAATGTTATATTTTGTTTACCCTTCCTTTTTAACAGCTAAGGTTGTCCTTACTGGATTGGTTGTTAATTTGTTTTATATTGTTTTTCTCTTCTCTATGACCATAATAAAACTCTTTCTTCTTCTTTTTCTGTCCCATTAAATCCATGTTTCATAACAGGCGTGCTTGTCTTCCAGAAAACCAACATTTCAATGTATATAAGGAGCCCATATAAGGAACCTGGTGCACACTCTGTGTATGTTTGTGTGTGTGCGTGTGTGTGTGTGAATATGCTTGCACAAGTGTTCAAGTCATTGTTGATGCCTGAGGAGTGCAAGATTTTACAAGTGGTTTGTTACTGCTTCCTTCTAAAGTCTGGGAGGAGGTGACAAGATCACACCACTAGATCAATCTAGCTGTGATCAATACTTGACTAGTGCATTGCAAAGTGTCCACCAGGAATTAGACAGACAGATGCTCTCTAGAAATCAGATGTCCAGCATCCCCACAGCTCAAACCCAATTGGTCAGTATCCAGTCGGTGGAGAGGAGTAGCCTAGTCTCAATCCATCAGAGCTTGCCTGTCTGTTTCTGCATTATCACCAAAAATGTGATTTAGGCATCATGGATCTTTATTATGCCAGGACTTGTGTTGGGAGAAGATAGAAAACGCAACTTTAAAACTGAAACAGTTAAAGGTAAATTAGGCCCCCTCCACAAATGGTGTGAGAGTGAGACAGAGGCTGTGTCATTCCCCCAAAACAGGTCAGGGCTGCTATGGAGTACCACACCAAACTTTCTGTTCACAAAATCCAATCGTGCTTTTTATAATTTTGTAAACAACAAACTTAAAGACTCGAGAGCCATCCCACCACTAAAAGGATCTAACAGCAAAGAATATAATGATGAAACAGTTAAAGCAAACCTCTTTAACACATTCTTTGGCTCAGTCTTTGTTAACAGTAATGACTCATACCCAAAATTCCCCAGTCGTGCCAACAAGAGAGTAGTTGGAGGGCCAGCCATTCTGAATGCGACCGAACACTAGTAAGGTCTCATATTCAGACCTACCTAGTGGCGATAGGAGCGGCAAAGCGTGAGTATTTTCCCGCTCTTATTGCATCGGCAGATTACCGCCCAGCTGCCTGTTTAGGGTGACCCGCTGTCAGCCTGCCCCAGATCAGTGTTTGAGAAAATAAAAACCCAACTTCATCATGTTGAAGAATTTGGTAATTTATATCATACAAGTGTGGATGCGGTGGAAGCAAAGCTGGAACTGGAAGTAAATCAAAACCCCAGAGTTATATTCTCTCCTGAACCCTCCCCCTACTAGAGGTCAATACAGTAATAGTCCAATGTCTTCTTCCTCCTCGGCCACGTGTAGATTCACTTCCGATATTCTCCCTCTGTCAATCTTCTGGATGGAATGTGAAGCCAGCAGCTGCCGTTATATTCACGCGCCAGAATAATTCAAAACATCTATTTTGCAAAGGGCTTTTCTTTCCTCTCCCCCACATGCAATGTCAGCCGACGTGTTCTGTTTCCCTTCCCCCAATACTCCCAGCAAAGAGTCAGTCAGAGGCCTCCTTTTCTGATTTATTTACATATATATAAATGTCCTGGCTACGTCTACCCACGGGCCTGCCAAGTTTCTGGAGATAACAAGGAAATTACAGATAAGGCCAGAATTACTCACGAATATATTCTTCCCTCCGTTGATACAGATTGCCCGCGCAAATTCATTACTTTGTCCAAGACAAAAAACCAGGAAGTCCCGCCTCCTATTTATAGTCTCTGCAGATGTCACTGCATGACAATTATGACTTGGCTTTGTCCCAACTCTTCCGCAGCTGCGCACACTGATCACGTCTGCGTAATCTTGCATCACTCCAAAACTGTTCTTGGGGCGTTGCCAAATCAGAAGGAGGCTCCAGGGAATCAGGCTTTGCCGGCCCCTCCTCCTCCCTTTGAGTGGGTGCCAGGGAGGGAAAGGGCTCAAGAGAAGCAGGGCTGGCCAGGTCTTCTCCCTCACTTTCTGAATCATCCGAGTCCAGGAGTCCGGGTCCAGGAACCTGGGTCACAACACGACGCTGGAAACAGTGAAAACCTCCCCCTCCTCCATAAAGCATATAAGTCAGTCAGTAGAGCAGACTTTTAACAAGGTAATAAAACAGTCAGAGAATCTAGTAGGAGAAATACACTTAATTGAATTGGAGGCTGACACCCGCTCCCTCTTTCATCAGGGAGCTCGGGAGGACCCCTTGCAAGGGCGTGCTGAGGATTTTGGACAATATCTGCACGATAAAGTCGCTCAGATCCAGGAAGGACTGGACTCAGATTGGGTAGATTCGGGAGGGATGATGGAGGTAGATCTTGAGGATACCATCTGGGAAGAGTTTTATACTGTGGCTCCCGAGGACATGGACAGGATACTGAGGAGGCTGAATGCGACCACATGTTTATTGGACCCGTGTCCGTCCTGGTTGGTACTGGCCACACAGGAGGTTACACGAGGCTGGCTTCAGGGAATTGTCAACGCTTCTTTAATGGAGGGTGTCTTCCCTACCGCCTTGAAAGAGATGGTGGTCAGGCCCCTCCTCAAGAAGCCTTCCCTGGATCCAGCAGTTTTAGTGAACTGTTGTCCTGTCTCCAACAGGACGATAGTTCGTTTTGTGGCGAAGGTTGCTGAGAGTGTTGTGGCGCATCAGCTCCCCCTGTACCTGGATGAAACTGTCTATCTTGACCCATTCCAGTCCAGCTTCCGGCCTGAGTATAGCACGGAGACGACATTGGTTGTGTTGGTAGATGATCTCTAGAGAGTTAGGGACAGGGGTTGTTCCTCTGCCCTGGTCCTATTAGATCTCTCAGCAGCTTTTGATACCATCGACCATGGTATCTTGCTGTGACGGTTGGAGGGTTTAGGAGTGGGGGGCACCGTTTATTGGTGGTTCTCCTCCTATCTCTCTGACCGGTCGCAGATGGTGCTGGCAGGAGGGCAGAGATCGGCCGCGAGGTGCCTCATGTGCGGGGTGCCACAGGGGTTGGTTCTCTCGCCGCTTCTGTTCAACATCTACATGAAGCCACTAGGTGAGATCATCCGTGGTTTTGGGGTGCAATGTCATCTGTACGCTGATGATACTCAGCTGTACATTTCCACCCCTACCCACCCCAATGATGCCGTTGAAGTGATGTCCTGGTGTCTGGAGGCCGTGCGGGTCTGGATGGGGAAGAACAGGCTTCGACTCAACCCTTCCAAGACTGAGTGGCTGTGGATGCCGGCATCCCGGTACAGCCAGCTGATCCCATCACTGACTGTTGGGGGCAAGTCATTGGCCCCTATGGAGAGGGTTCACAACTTAGGCGTCCTCCTGGATATACGGCTGTCCTTAGAAGATCATATGATGGCCGTCGCCAGGGGAGCGTTTCATTAGGTCTGCCTGATACGCTAGTTGCATCCCTTCCTAGACCTGGATTCCCTATGCACGGTCACTCATGCCCTCGTCACTTCCCGCCTGGACTACTGTAACACTCTCTATATGGGGCTCCCCTTGAAGAGCACCCGGAGGCTCCAACTGGTCCAGAATGCGGCTGCACTGGTAATAGAGGGAGTGACTCGAAGCTCCCATGTAACACCTCTCCTGCGTAAGCTGCACTGGCTTACGGTGGTCTTCCGGGTGCAATTCAAGGTGTTGGTTACCATCTTTAAAGCGCTCCATGGCATAGGACCGGGGTATTTATGGGACCGCCTATTGGAAGACCAATAGCTTCCCAGTGACCTGTGCGCTCCCATAGGGAGGGCCTCCTCAGGGTACCGTCAGTCAAACAATGTCGACTGGCGACACCCAGGGGGAAGGCCTTCTCCGTGGGGGCTCCTGCCCTCTGGAATGAGCTGCCTCCAGGGATACGACAACTCCCCGACCTCCGGATCTTTCAACGCGAGCTAAAGACCTTGTTTTATCATGCAGGGCTGGCCTAACGTATTTTAAATGTGGGTTTTATTATGGTTTTATCACTGTTTTTATTCATTTTGGCTTATTTGAATTAGGGCAGTATATAAATTAAATTTAATTAATTAATTAATTAATTAATTAAATAAATAAATAAATAAATAAATAAATAAATAAATAAATAAATAAATAAATAAATAAATAAACAATGAGTACAATGACCTAACACAAATAGATTTCACAGAAGATAATGTCGAAAAGGCCCTTCACAAACTGAAACCATCTCTATCTATTGGACCTGATGGTCTATGTGCATACTTCTTAAAAAATCTTTCCACTAATATAGCAGAACCCCTAAGTGTTGTGTCCTGCGTCTCAGCCAATCCGAGTGCCGCTCGGTCTGATTGGCTGAGGCGCCAGCAACAAAAGAAGCGGGAAGCCGCGGGCTTTGCAATTGGCTTCTCTCTCTGACAGCTCGGGGTTTTTAAGGGCTCAGCTGAGGAGATTCGGTGAGTCCTGTTAGAATTACTTGTTGGAACGTTTTGCAAGTTAGCGTTACGTTAATAAACACAGTTGTTGATTCAGCCTCCGTGGTCCTTTCACTGAACTCAACACTAAGCATAATCTTTGAAAAAACTTTCAGGACCAGCTCCCTTCCCAAACTTTGGTCACTAGCCACGGTCATCTCTGTCTTCAAAAAAGGAGACCCCAGCCTAGTTGAAAATTACAGACCAATCTCTTTATGCTGCATCACCTGCAAAATAATGGAATCAAATCATCAACCAATCCATTACCGTCCACCTAGAAACAAACAACCTACTCTCTAATAAACAATTTGGTTTCAGAAAAAATTTATCCTGTAATTTACAACTTCTACACTGCAAAAACATATGGACTACAAATCTTGATCAAGGCAAAGCAATAGATGCAATTTACATAGACTTCTGTAAAGCTTTTGATTCAGTAGTACACGATAAACTTCTCCTAAAACTAAAATCCTACAGCATCTCAGGACCCTCCACAATTGGATAACAGCTTTCCTGTCAAACAGACAACAAGTGTTCAAAATTGGCAGTGCTCTATCAAATCCTGTTCCTGTCAAAAGCGGCATTTCCCTAGGCAGCGTTCTTGGACTCTTCATATTATACATTAATGATCTCTGTGACCATATTATAAGTAATTGTGTTCTCTTTGCTGACGATGTCAAACTATTTAACAATACAGCTATCCTTCAAAAAGACCTTGACTTTGTATACGATTGGTCTAAAACTTGGCAACTCCAAATCTCAACCAGCAAATGCTCAGTCTTACATATTAGAAAAAAAGAACCTAAACACTAAGTACAAGCTTGATGGACATTACCTTACAGATGACCCCCACCCTGTTAAAGACCTTGGAGTTTTCATATCCAATGATCTAAGTGCCAAAGCCCACTGCAGCTACATAGCAAAAAAGGCTCTAAGAGTTGTAAACCTAATCTTGCATAGCTTCTTCTTCAAAAACACTACACTACTAACCAGAGCATATAAAACATTTGCTAGACCAATTCTTGAATACAACTCGACTGTTTGGAACCCATACCACATTTCTGACATCAATACAATTGAATGTGTCCAGAGATATTTTACAAGAAGAGTTCTCCACTCCTCTGAGTACAACAAAATACCTTATGCCACCAGACTTGAAATCCTGGGTTTAGAAAACTTAGAACTCCGCCGACTCTGACAAGACCTGTGTTTAACTCATAGAATCATCCATTACAATGTCCTTCCTGTTGAAGACTACTTCAGCTTCAATTGCAACAATACAAGAGCACACAATAGATTTAAACTTAATGTTAACCGCTCCAGTCTTGATTGCAGAAAATATGACTTCAGTAACTGAATTGGTAATGCTTGGAACACACTACCTGACTCTGTGGTCTCTTCCCAAAATCCCCAAAGCTTTAACCAAAAACTGTCTACTATTGACCTCACCCCATTTCTAAAAGGTCTGTAAGGGGGGTGCATAAGAGCACATACGTGCCTACCGTTCCTGTCCTATTGCTTCCTTTCATTATATCCAATTAATATAGTTATTACATACTTATGCTTATATATATGCTTGTATATTGTATAATTATTTCATGCGTATGCTTATATATACTGTTGTGACAAATAAAAAAAATAGTGACTCCAAAACAAGGAAACACTCTCAGGAGACTTGAATTCTCAAAAGTAAAACTTAACTGGATACACCATATTGGTACGGAAGAAAAAAAAAACAGCTCTGTTTTTTTCTGCGCAAATGCTTAGTTAAACAGTAGCTTCTCCTTCTTCCCATCCCTGGGTGATCACATTGTCCAATTATGAGACATCATTTTGTTATGGGAACAGTCCATCCTATTCTCAAGCACCTACAGTGGTGACCTTGATGGTTTCCATGTTCTCATGATCTCCGCATTCCGTTTCCCCCTTTTCTCCCCCCAGTTCATTGATAAGTTGAAAAGCATTTAGGTTTGAAAAAAGCAAAGCAGTTCAGTCTTGACAAATGCCCAGTTTAATGCCCACTTAAGGGCTTTTTATGACCCCTCTTTACTTTTATCTATTGCTGTTTTAATACACACACACACACACATTTCATATAAAGGAAACAAGAAATAAAGTTATACAACACAGAGTGAAGATGACCCTCAAACTTTTCTTCTGAATGTGGGTTATATAAATTGAGAACAAAAAAAAACACTTTCTGTGTCTGTCAGGAGCTGAATGAAATCATAGAAATCCAACATACATTTGAATGAAATGAGTCAAGTATCCTTGGACTAATGGACTAATCATTAATTGGACTAATGATTAATAGACAAAGGAATTAAGAATGAAAAGTCTATGCAGATTCTCAGTTCTCCAGGTCATGGTTATCCCAAAGGTGCTTTTTTCAAGAGGCAACTGGACTTTCTTGTTTTTCTTTGAAGACGTTTCGCTTTTCATCCAAGAAGCTTCTTTAGTTCTGACTGGATGGTGGGGAATGGAAGGATTTATATTCCTTGCAGACAGCTGGTCATTTGCATTTTTTTTTACAGAGTTGTTGAGGCCACTTGGAAGTTATTCTGTGTCCTCATGGTTATTGTTCTTCATTTATTGTTTATTGACAACAATGAACAAAGCAACGTTGTCATTCCATACACTACAGGAATATCTGAAATGCTTAGGAGGATCTTCAACCAACGCAATGTACATGCATACTTTAAACCCAAGAATACTCTAAGGCAGAAGCTTGTCCATCCCAAGGATAAAATAGCCAGACCCAAATTGAGCAACGTGGTATATGCAGTACAGTGCAACAAGACATGTGCAGATCTGTACATTGGGGAAACAAAACAACCTCTTCACAAATGCATGGCACAACATAGGAAAACAAACCCTTCAGGACAAGTTGGGGCCGTGGTAGCTCAGGCTGTAGAAGCCTGTTATTAAAACACAGCAGCCTGCAATTACTGCAGGTTCAAGCCCGGCCCAAGGTTGACTCAGCCTTCCATCCTTTATAAGGTAAGTAAAATGAGGACCCAGATTGTTGGGGGGGCAATAAGTTGACTTTGTAAAAATATACAAATAGAATGAGACTATTGCCTTATACACTGTAAGCTGCCCTGAGTCTTCGGAGAAGGGCGGGATATAAATATAAATTAAAAAAAAAAGTTTCAGTAGTCCATCTGCATTTAAAAGACAAAGCCCACTCTTTTGAAGACAGAAAAGTCCACATTTTGGACAGAGAGGACTGCTGGTTTGAAAGGGGATCAAAGAGGCCATCTACGTCATCTCTCCTCTCTCAACAGAGGAGCAGGGATACGACATCATCTATCTCCTGTCTGCAACACAGTCCTTTCAACAGCTCCAAGGAGGCTCCGCACCCATTTGCACCACTCAGGTGACCCCAAGGATACAGGCAAACCTCCAAATGGCCTCAATGACTCTCTAAAAGAATGCAAACAATCAGCAGTCTGTAAGGAATATAAATCGTTCCATTCCCCACCATCCAGTCAGAGCTGAAGAAGCTTCTTGGATGAGAAGTAAAACATCTTCAAAGGAAAACAAGAAAGTCCAGTTGTGTCTTGAAAAAGCACTTTTGGGATAAGAATGAAAAGGAATACTCAAAAGTATGCTTTCTCCTTTCTTCCCATGATTTGAACTTTGCCCAGCATTGGTACTTTAGAGAGCAGACTCAGGGGGTTTCCATCTTAGACTCTGGGGGCTTTTGGACAAGTAGAGTCAGAAGCATCAGCTGGGACAGCTTGGGTATTGCAGGCATATCTGTCATTCTCCGGTGAGGAACGGGTGGGCGAGGCAATTGTTTCTGCCTTCCTTTAGTTTAGCTTGTTGCATGAGGAATGTGCCCTCCCCTGTGACCTGGGTGAGAATGTGTGTCTTTGTGAGGTGTAGAGAGAGGGTTAGGGTAAATCTTTGGCTTGAGAAGGGACCGTCCAAGTCATAGATGCTGAATCCTTGGAAGAAATTATGGATGCTAATTCTATTAGCAAGACTGAATGCAGAATAAAAACGCCCAGTTAATCTGCTTCGGCTTGGACCTCTTACTGATTCCCACAAGTATTTGGAAGATGTCTTTGGGAATGATGTAGGACTGGAAAGTTTGATACAGAAGAAGGAAAAATTTGAGTTTCAATATTCCAACTGTCTACTTAAGATCTCACAAAGAACACTTAACCATAGCCCTACCAGTTGCTCAAAGGCCTGTACATCACAGACAGACACTGTAAATTGCTCTAAATGGCACAACCTTCTTGGTTGGGGCAGGATAATAAATCCAGAGGAATAAGTAAACATATGATAGATAGAATAGAATAGATTTTTTATTGGCTAAGTGTGATTGGACACACAAGGAATTTATCTTGATGCATACAGTATGCTCACAGTGTACATAAAAGAAAAGATACGTTCATCAAGGTACAACACTTACAACACTTAATGATAGTCATATGGTACAATTAAGCAATCAGGAAACAATCAATTACAGTATAAATATTAAGGATATAAGCAACAAAATTACAGTCATAAGTGGAAGGAGATGGGAGCGATGAGAAGATTAATAATAGTGCAGATTTAGTAAATAGTTTGACAGTGTTGAGGGAACTATTTGTTTAGCAGAGTGATGGCGTTCTGGAAAAAACTGTTCTGGTGTCTAGTTGTTCTGGTGTGCAGTGCTCTATAGCGTCGTTTTGAGGGTAGGAGTTGAAACAGTTTGTGTCCAAGATGTGAGGGCCTGTTCGTCTAAGGGCCTGTTTGTCTAGGGAACACTACTTGTTCCCTGGTATTAGAAATAAAATTATACAAATGCATTGTGTTTGTGATTGCAATATGTACATGAGTAACATTCCCCCATTCTTGCTTGCTTGCACTTTAATCTCTAAATAACAGCCACTTTGGAGTTATAGTTTGCAGATTCTTAGCCTCAGAGTGAGCTGCTTTTTCCAATTCTTCCATTTTTTCATTTTATTTTATTATTTCTACACAAACTATAATTCATTGATATAAAACTCTCAATTATTTGATGCAGCAACAAATTCTTGAACCAGAGCTAGGACATCTATGTGGTCATCTCAGGCACGTAAAAAATTGAAATGCAACAGAAGTGTGTGCGCGCACACACACACTCATACACACACAGATGAGGATATAGAGTGTTTAAAAATAAAGGATTTTCTTTCCCCTCAAGAACAGGTGTGGAAAATACTCTGTGTAAAACCTTGTGTGGGGGAATGACACAATCAGACCTCTGACATTTGCTCCAGAGAGCTGCTAGTGAGGCCAGGAGCCTTCCTGCCCCTGTCTCCTTCTACGGGCCACACCTTAGTGATTCAATATAGAGAAAAAAAGGAACATTTCTTGGGGAGGAGGCTGTCTCCTCTGTGACAATTATTTATTTGTACCTTTTGTTATGTGCCATATAAGGAGTGAGCTATAGGCTTCACTCAGGTCCTCCAAAACGGCGGGAAAATACTTGAAGCTCATTGGTTAAGCCGTCTGACAGCCCGCTATAAAAGAGGAGGCTGCCAGACAAGCAAGTTGTTGGGTTGTTACTGGTCTAGTAATAAAGAGCTGTTGTTACTGAAAGAGCTGCGTCCTTCTCTTCCTTCATCAGACCTAACACCTTTATTGCATGAATAAGCCACCTTTCATAAAAACATTTCAAACTTGCATACAATTTAAAACAAAGGGAAAACATGACAAGCCCAAGTACCCAGTCTGTACAGTGGGGAAAGAAACAGTCTTTATTTATTTATTTCCTTCCACTCCAATGTCTTGTGGGAAGACATACTGTGAGAACAAGAAGCCAGTCAGGATGGCTTTGCTCTCATCATCCCCTTTTGAAGAGAATTGCATGCAAAGCACAGAAGGAACTTTTCCGTTTTTCTAAATGACCTGAACAGATGCACACCCACCCGTGCATTTAATCCATTTTAAAGTGTATCTTCTATTGAGCAATTCTTGTTTTTCATGAAGCTGGACATAGAGGCAGGCTTAAGGAAGAAGAATGGAGGCTTGTGCTTAGAATGGGAAAGCAGGGATTAGCTGGAAAAAAATGATAGGCTAGCAAGCAAGGATCGAATGTACAACTCAAGGTGCCTCCTGGGGAAAAAAGAAAGGAGGAGGACGGGGGGTGTCTCTATATGTCTCCTTTTCTGGGACAATTTTCCACCAAAACTGTTCATCTTCATTTTCAAGAGAAAGTATATCTCCTTGGCATTGACCTTTTTTTTCTCATTTGTTGCCAAGCAGAGTGCTGAAGAATGCCTCTAAGTTCCACAGGAAGATATTTTTAAGAAATGAAAAGAGCATCTCTATTTGCCCTGGAAAACAAGTTAATCCAGGACTAGAGTAAAAAGTGTATCTTGGAGATGTTGATATCTTCTGATCAGTAGATTTTTTTTGACTGGTGGGAGCTCACCATCCGCACAATTTTGTAAGAGCAGAAATACATTTTTAAAACGATAGCAATAAGGGCCCCTAAAACAATATTTAGTTAGGAGATCAAGACCAGTGATTAATATGCTACAGAAACAGCAAACATTCGAAGCCAATTTGAGTAAGGTCAAGCAACCACAAATAAGTGAAAAATTAAGACAATAAGAAGATGGGCCATTACTAATAAGCTAAATTAGTTGTTTCTTTAGCAGTGCCGACTGAATAGTTTATTCTCATGTTCCAAATCTTGATATTTCTCATTGGCCACAGAACCGGAATACACGTAGTACTTGCTTATCAAAGCTGATAGATCAGGAACTTCATTGCTAAATGAGACTGTCATAAGCTTCAGAGAAGACTACGATGCCTCCTCTGGGACAATTATTTATTGATACCTCTTACGGCAGCGGTTGTGACAGTCTCAGATGCATCCTTAGGCGAATCCCATGAGGTTGCAACATCCCTCAGCCATGTATTCATCATGGTAATCACCTACCAAGTGTTGACTCTACTTGTCAGAAGCCACAGGTGAACATCACAAATGGTAATCAGGTGACCATGGGACACTGCAATGCCATAATTGCAATTGAGGAAACTGGAGCCTCGGAGTTTTCTTTCGTTCGGGGTGTTACTTGGAACCCTGACATCAGTTGCTAAGCAGCCAGATCAGGGTCCTGTGACTGTGAGGTTTCTATAAAGCCCACAACTATGAAGAGCCACCATAACTCTTCCTTGTCCAGCTCTGCCATAACTCCGATCAGAAACTCAGTGAGCATCAGAACAATTGCTCCCTTCATGATCAAGATCTATGACTTCATTAGAAGCAATTCAGTTGTTTTCAGACTTCCCAGATGATGATAAACTATTAATAAGGAGCTAGGAAATCATGGCATCTTTCATGTCTTCATGGTTCATTTTTTTGTAGCTCGCTTAACATAAAGAGCTCTGAATGATGGGGAAGTTTAAGAGCATAGAACCAAGGAGCTGGAAGGCACCTGGGAGATCTTCTAGGCCAGGGATTGGATCCCCAACCCCAATCACATTTGGAACCAGGCCTTGGAAGTGGTGGGCAAGTGCACACATGTGCATAAAGCTGCATTTGTGAAAGGTATGTGTGTGTGTGTATGTGTGTGTTTGTGTGTGCAAAACCATCCCCCTGCCACTGCTGCCACTGCTCCACTGCTCCACCAAGCTGGAAAGGCTAGAGACCTCTGTTCTAGATCAATCCTCTGCTCAAGGCAGGAGCCTTATACTTTCCCAGTCAAATGGTTGTCCAGTCTATTTTGGAAAACCTCCAATTACTGAGCCCACACAGCTCTGGGAGGTAAGCTATTCCATGGAATAACTGTTCTCAGTGTCTGAAAATTTCTCTTTACTTCTAGGCTGAATATCTCTTTAACAAGCTTCCACTTGTCCTGCCCTCTGGTGCCTTAGAGAATAAATCTGTCCTCTCTTCTTATAGACTTATATACTGCTTCACAGAGCTTACCAGCCCTCTCTAAGCGGTTTACAGAGTCAGCCTCTTGCCCCCAATAATCTGGGTCCTCATTTTACCCTCCTTGGAAGAATGAAAGGCTGGTCAACCTTGAGCCTGCTGAGACTTGAACTGCCAAACTCCAGTCAGCTGGCAGTCAGCAGAAGTAGCCTGCAGTACTGCACTCTAACCACTGCGTCACCACCAAAAGCCCAGTCTAGCACAATATTGTTGAGACAGAAAATAAGTATTCCAGAAAAAATCATCCTGGTTACATGAAGAACCCTCGATAATCTGAGAGACAAAAAGGGTAAGTATAAAAAATGGAAAGAGAGAGACACATAACTAAAACAGAATACCAGTAAATATCCTAGATCTGCAAACATTGAGCAATGAATTAAGACTTGCAAGAAATTTGTGCGGGGCTGGCTTAGAGTTTAGTTTTAAAGTTAGTTTTAAATGGGGTTTTGTATTATTTTAACGATAGTTTTAAATTCGGCCTAATGTAATAAGTTTTTTAAATGTTGTTTTAACTTGTATTTATTCTTATGTTTTTATAAGGCTGTGAACCGCCCTGAGTCCTTCGGGAGATAGGGCGGTATAAAAATTTGAATAATAAATAAATAAAATAAATAAAATATCCAAAAAGTTTCTTTCAATATGTAAAGAAGAAGAAAAAAGGTCAAGTAAATAATCAGTCCACTAGTGGGAGAAGATGGCAAGGAGGTGACAGGCAATAGGGACAAAGAGAAACTTCTTAATTCATTCTTTGTATGTGTCTTTACGTAAAGGAACCAACTATGCAACGTCTCAAAAGCATTACCATAAAAGATAGGAATACATGTCAAAACACAATGGTAAGGCAACACCTATCCACTCCAGATGAGTTCAGATCACCTGGACCAGATAGATTACATCCCAGAGTTCTGAAGGCAGAAGTGCTCTTGGAACCATTAACCCACAGCTTTCAAAGATCCTGGAGTACCAGAGAAGTACCAGATGACTGGAAAAGAGCTGATGTGGTTCCCAGCTTCAAAAAAAGGAGGAAAATGGATCCAGAAAACTACTGACCAATCAGCCTGTCATCAATTCCTGGGAAGATCGTGGAAAAGATACTCAAGCAAACACCTAGGAAAAAAATAAGCTACAATTGGAAGCCAACCAGTGGTGGGTTGCTCCCGGTTTGGTCTGGTTCTATAGAACCAGTAGTAAAACTGGCCATGACATTATGATGGATGATCTGTGCATGCACAGAAGTGTGTGCGTGTTTGAGCAAAGCGCATGCACGTGTTCCCATTGCAAACCGGTAGTAAAGGTAAATAGAACCCACCCCTGAAACCAACATGGAAAAGCAGATCATGCCAGGTTTTACTGCATTCTTTGACAAAGTCACTAAATTAGAGGACCAGGGAAATGCTGTTTATCCCATATTTTTGTAACCTTTTTAAAAAAAAATTTGTCACACAGTATATATAAGCATAAGCATGAAATAACTATACAATATATGAGCATATATATGAGTATGTAATAACTATATTAAACAGTGGGACAGGAACGGTAGGCACGCTGGTGCTCTTATGCACACCCCTTACAGACCTCTTAGGAATGGAGTGAGGTCAATAGCAGATAGTCTTTGGTAAAAGCTTTGGGGATTTTGGGAAGAGACCACAGAGTCAGGTTGTGCATTCCAGGCATTAACAACTCTGTTACTGAAGTCATATTTTCTGCAATCAAGACTGGAGCTTAAATCTATTGTGTGCTCGTGTATTGTTGCAATTGAAGCTCAAGTAGTCTTCGACAGGAAGATTTACCAAGAAGTAGGTTGTGGCCTGCTTTGGCAAATGCCTTACTGAAGTCCAAGTATACTATGTCCACAACATTTCACTGGCCCACTAATTTCAATTATTTTTATTTTCATACTCAAACAAAAGATGATTTTGCAATCTCTAACAAAAAAACCTGGCCCGCTCATCAAGGCCTGTGGCTATCCAGTCCCTTCTTCTTCTTCTTCTTTAAAAAAGTGATCTGTTCCTGGGCCAAATGACAGGCCGAGGAAGCAACAGGGGGTCCTCCAGACCCCTCTTCTTCACTCTTCTGACCTGCAAACAAGGCAACACAAGAAACTGGAAACTTAAAGGCAGAAACATTTTTGCACTAATTCAAAACATCCCCCGGTCATGGCAGCGACAAGCCAAAGCCGATCCTGTCTGAGATTTACTGCATCTCGAGAAATGTCCCAAAGCAAGGGACCGTTACCAGTCTATATTGAAAGGATGACACTTTAGACTAATTTAGATGACAAACTAAATACTGCATTATTAAACATGTCATTAATTTTGAAATTAATTGAACACCAGTACTCCTTGAGATGACCCATCAGAGCTGTTTCCTCTTAAAAGTGGAGCTTTGAGAAATCTTTTTCATGGGTATAAGGCTCATGTAAAATTGTAAGGATTTATTAAGAACAAAGCCATTTATTTTGTTCATGCATCTGAAAATTCTGCTTCTTATTAGTGAGCATTAATGAGTATTGTAAAACCACATAAATGCCCCTTTTCCCTCCTTATCATATGGTACTAACATTGGAAAATAGTGTGCCAGAAAAATATAGCTTTAAAAGGATGAGAAGAAGAAAGTGATTGGCACTTAATTTTGTTTCTTAAAAAATGAACTATAGGATATGTTGCATTCTAGACATTTGTACTACCTACTGTGGATAAATTCACTGAAACTAGTTGAAATTAATATTCTGGATCAGGACACCCATGGATATGTCAATAGTATCAAAGTAACGGGCATAACCACACAATTGAAGCCACACCTCTTTTTGACATGGATTATATATGGGTCTTCAACTATAAAGCTGTACTTGCCATTTTAATGCTATTGACACCCATTCTTATGAGGGGTGATTGATTTTAATTACTGATAGCTTCTAATAAATCTTCTGCATGAAGACAGCTCCTCAAATATTCTAAGACTGCTAACATGTCACCCCTAGTCCTTACCTTTGTTATACTAGACAGAGTCTGATCCTGAAACCGTTCAGTGTACGGTTTAGACTTTAGTCCCCTAATCATTTTTGTTGCTCTTCTCTGCACTCTTTCTAAAGTCTCAAATTCTTTTTATTTTTTATTTTTTGGTATTGTGGGGATCAAAACTGGATGCAGTATTCCAAGTGTGGTATTACCAAGGGATTATAAAGTGGTACTATCACTTCACGTGATCTTGATGCTGTCCGTATAGCGATGCAGCTGAGGACTGCGTTGGCTTTTTTGGCAGTTGCAGCACACGGCCGGCTCCTACATAAGTGGTTGTCCACTAGGACGCCTAGATCCCTTTCACAGCTGCTCTCGGTGAGCCAGGGGCCACCTATTCTACACCTCTGCATTTGGGTTTTCTTTCCTAAGCGCCTAACCTTCCTTTTCCCACCATTGGATTGTATTTTGTTGGATAGGGCCCAGAGCTCAAGTCTGTCAAGATCCTTCTGATTCTTTTTTTTTTAATTATCCAGTTTTTAAAACATTTTTATTGAGTTATAAAATATTGTTTAATACAAAATAGAAAAGTAAATAGAAAAGCAGTGGGGGGGGGAGAAGGGGGAAGAGAAGGGAGGAAAGGTAAGAAAAAGAAAGAAAAAGAACCACTGGCTTCCAACTCTCTCTGTTGCAGTAAAATAAGGCATCAACATCAAATCACAACTTTTTGCTTTTTCATAATAATATGAAGAAGATCAGAATCTTGACCCTATCTTCTAAAGTATTGGCTATTCCGACCATTTTGGTGTCATCTGCAAATTTGCTGAGTTCCTCTTCTATCCCCACATCTAGATCATTTATGAAGTTGTTGAAGAGTGCTGGGCCTGAGGCAGATCCTTGAGGTGCCCAACTGCAGGCTTCCTTCCGTGTAGATGTAGCTCCATTGAAGACGACTCGCTGGCTGCATTCGGTCACATCTCACAGCTGTGGCCTACTTTTTTAAAACGCCTCACTGAAGCCCAGTTATACTATGTCCATTGCATTTTGCTGGTCCACTAATTTAGTCACTTTGTCAAAGAATGCAATTAAGTTTGTCTGACATGATCTGTTTTTGATAAGCCTATTTTGGCTTCGAGTAAATACTGTAGCTCTGCTTGTTTCTAGTTGCTCAGAGGTCCTTTGCTTTAATCAGTCAATCAATCAGAATAGAGCTAGAAAGGACCTTGGAGCTCTTCTAGTCCAACCCCCTGGAAGTGAAAGACCCTCTACCATGCTTGACTATCTTTTCCAAGATCTTCCCAGGTATTGAGGTCAGACTCATTGGTCTGTAGTTTCTTTGATCCATTTTTCCCCCTTTTTGAAGTTTGGAACCACATCAGCTCTTTTCCAATCTTTTGATAGTTGCCTGGTGCTCCAGGATCTTTGAAAGATGTGTTTCAGTGGTTCTGAGAGCACATCTGCCAAGATGTAAACATCTGGTCCTGATGATTTGAATTTGTCTAAACTGGATAGGTGTTGTCTTATAATTTTTTGCTTATTCTGCAGCCCAAATCCTACTAAAGTCAGTTCTCTGAACTGAAGCTATAACAGTTGGCTTACCCTGCTTCACTTTGAATCTAACCAACCTAAAACTCTTTTCTCCAACGTGCAGTAGATTTACAGGCCCACAGGCAGAAATCTCTGTAGTCTTTTTTGAATTTAAATCCAGAATCTTTGTGGTCTCATGATTGGACCTGGATCTCAAGCATGCAAAAATTCCACTTCTGATAAGAGTTCTTTCCATCAACATTACTTTTTTTCAGTGGAAACCAGCTTAACACAAAAAATAAACCAAAAATTACTTACTTTCCAATCAAAAGAGTTTTGGAAGTTGTAATGTATCTTTAAAAGTTTTGGCGGGAATTAGCACGTTGCTGATTGGTTGAGGCCACCGGCCGAACTGTATATAAAGAGAGGTTTGCCCCAGTACTGGTTGCTGGGTTCACTGTATATTAAAGAGCTGTTGTCACTACCCTGGTCTCCTGCCTCGTTATTGCCCAAACTTAACACTGGCGACGAAGGTGGGATTCCGAGGCTAAAAGCACCAGGAAAGAGCAGAACGCACGACAAGGACCGAACCCAGTGAAATTCAGGGCGGAAACGCAGAAATGGCCAGCTACACACCGCCCGCGCCGTTCGACCCATCCAGGGAGAAATGGGGAACATACATGACCCGTTTCGAGAGTTTCCTCGAGGCGAACGAACTGCAAGGAGTTCCAGACAACCGAAAAAGGGCATATTTCCTGAGCCACTGCGGTCCCGAGGTCATCGACATCGCAGAAGCCCTGGCAGAGCCAACGCCGGTACAATCGGTATCGTGGCAAACTCTGCAGAACTTATTGAAGAACCATTTCGCGCCAACACCGTCCAAATACGTGCAACGTTTTGAATTTGGAGAGCGCAGACAGCAAGAGGGCGAGTCCATCAGCGAATACATGGCCGCCCTTAGAAAAGCTTCTAAATATTGTGGGTACCGCGATCTGGACGAGGAACTGTTGGAGCAACTCATCCGTGGGGTCAGGGACATTCGTTTGCGGAGGCGGCTACTATCTAAGAGCAATCTAATGCTGGCAAACGCTCTGGACGAAGCCAGAGCTCATGAAATGTCCACCCAAGCTGCGGAAACCCTACAAAAGCCGCTCACACCAATGGTGAGCGCGAAATCAACTCCGGTCCACAACGAAGAAATTCAGACCGAATCAGACGGCGAGGATGAGGAAGGAGTTTTCCACACCGGGAAACCGAGAAAAGAAGACCGGGATGACTGCGGAAGTTGCGGAGGGCAACACCAGCGTCAACAATGCAAGTTCAAGGACGCTACATGTCGGCGGTGCGAGAAGAAGGGGCACCTGGCTCAAGTCTGTCGAGCACCCCAACCTTCCCGCCGAAAATTCAAACCAACCAATCAGAGCGCGGGATCGGCAAGGCGACCCGTGATTGGTCAAAACAAAAAGGGCGCGAAGTCAAATCGAACGACCGTGATAGTGGGTCGTGCAGCGACCCGCGTAGAGAAGAAAATCTTCACAAAACCGAAAATCGAAGGAGTGCCGTGCCGACTGGAGGTGGACACAGGGTCAGCGATCACAATCATGTCCTGGGACACTTTTGCGAAAGCTTTGCCGAACATCGCCAAGCGCAAACTGCGAACACAGCGGCTAAAAGTTCAAGACTACCAAGGGAATCGCATCCCTGTTCGAGGGACAACATCCGTCCGCGTCGAGTACGGACCACACAAGAAAACCCTGCCCATCACGATAGTCGAGGGGACCCTGCCAAGCTTGTTGGGACTAGACTGGTTTCGAGCATTGGGCATGGGAGTGACTGGCATCTACAGAAACGACTTTAACCTAAAGGACGCCCTCATGGAAGAATTCGAAGATGTTTTCAAAGACTGCCTGGGCAAGTACAAGGGGACCCCTATTTCTTTCAACTTAGATCCTCAGGTAGCCCCCATACGGTTAAAAGCGAGGAGGGTTCCTTTCGCCCTTAAGCCCAAGATTGACCGGGAAATAGACAAACTAGTCAGTCAGGGGATACTAGTACCAGTCGACCATGCGAAATGGGAGACGCCAATCGTCACCCCAGTAAAACCAGATGGGTCAGTTCGAATTTGCGCTGACTACAAGGCGACCTTAAACAAAGCCTTGCAAAAAAGCGCTTACCCGGTTCCAGTGGTGCAACACTTGCTGCACTCGCTGGGGCAAGGGCACATTTTTGCCAAATTAGATTTGGCCCAAGCCTATCAACAGCTGCCCGTAGATGCCAACACAGCCGAAGCCCAGACAATTGTAACTCACAGAGGTGCCTTTAAATGTACCAGATTACAGTTTGGGGTAAGTGTGGCACCTGGCCTTTTTCAAAACTTAATGGAGCGACTTCTGCAAGGGCTCCCGGGGGTGGTACCATATTTTGATGATGTGTTGGTATCCGCCGAGAATTTGGAAGAACTAGGGGAGCGTTTGAGAAAAGTTTTGGGCATTTTCCGGTCAGCCGGTCTAAAAGCTAAAATGAACAAATGCCAAATAGGGGTAGAATCCGTAGATTTCTTGGGCTACCGAATAGACAAGGAAGGAATTCACCCCACAGAGAGCAAAATCAAGGCAATAAAAAAGGCCCCAGCCCCAGAAACAAAACAGAACTACAGGCATTCCTGGCTCTATTGAACTTTTACGCGGTCTTTTTAAAAAATAAGGCAACTGTTGCCGAGCCGCTACATAAGTTACTGGGAAAGAATGCTGTTTGGTCTTGGGGAAAGGCAGAAGCTAGAGCATTCGAGGCAGTAAAAAACCTACTATCGAACGATAGTTTACTGATCCAGTACAATAGCACAATGCCAGTGGTGTTAGTTTGCACGCATCCCCTATGGGGTGGGGCTGTGCTCAGCCATAGACTCCCGAATGGCACAGAAGCCCCAATAGCCTTCTACTCCAGAACGATGTCCTCGGCAGAGAGGAACTATAGTCAGTTGGATAGGAAGCCCTAGCTATAGTTTCAGGAGTGAAAAATTTCACGAATACGTTTTTGGTCGAGACTTTGAAATTATTACAGACCATAGACCACTATTAGGGTTGCTGGCTGGCGACCGCCAACACCCGTGGCACTCGCCCGATTGACCCGATGGACTATCTTTCTAGCTGCCTACTCCTATAAACTGCGGCATCGGCCAGGAAAGGAGTTGGGGCATGCGGACGATTAAGCAGATGCCCACTGCCAGGGGCGATCGAGGACCCCACTCCGGGACACCCATACTGTTAATTGACTCTCTGGACTCTGGCCCAGTCACGCCTAAGGAGGTGGCTCGGCTTCATACCGGACATTACTTTGAGAACTGTAATTGGTTGGGTTCAAAGAGGGTGGCCGCGCCGGGCGAGCTTTCAAAGAATTTGTTAAGAAAAGCGGGAATTATCAGTGCAAGGGGTTGCCTGCTCTGGGGAGATAGGGTGGTTGTTCCAGAGAAACTGAGGGAAAAGTTCTGGCACTTCTGCACGAAGGTCACCCTGGGATCGTGAAAATGAAGGGTTTAGCTAGGAGCTATGTGTGGTGGCCACTAATGGACAAAGAGATTAGCGACAAGGTTGGCAGATGCCAAGTGTGCCAGGAGTCCAGACCACTACCACCCACGGCCCCAATCCGGGAGTGGAGAAACCCCAAGGCCCATGGTCCCGTATACATATAGACTTGCCGCCCCTTCCACGGCCAAACGTTTAATAGTGGTGGATGCATTCTCCAAATGGTTGGAGATCATCCTAATGAAATCCACAACCGCTGAAGCTGTCATTTCAGCACTAAGACACCTTTTCGCAACGCATGGGTTGCCGGACACTCTAGTGTCAGACAATGGGCCACAGTTCACCGCGACACTTTTGAGGGTACTTGGCAGAAGAGGGCATCCGACATGCCCTCTCGGCGCCTTTCCACCCTGCGATTTAACGGCCTTGCTGAACGCTTCGTCCGGAGCGAAAGAGGCATTGTCCAGAAGTGGCCCAGGCGATTGGCAATCACAAATTGATGCATTCCTAACGGTACAACACAGAACCCTTGTGTGGCCACTGGCCGCAGCCCAGCAGAACTACTGATGGGACGAAAACTAAGATGCCCATTAGACCGCTTAAACCCGCATTACACGCCAGACGGGTACAAAACAACACCAGACAAAACAAGGGAACTGGCCATAGGAAGCTATGTATGGGCACACAATTACGGTGATGGCCCAAACTGGCTAAGGAACAATCATAGACACCACGGGCCCCAAGTCATACCTCGTGGAGATAGAGGACGGCCGGGTGTGGAGACGCCACATAGATCAGCTAAGAAATAGAATTAACACTAGACCAGAGATAGATGGACGGGCCCTGACTACTCATTGATTGAACCCACAGCTGACTCAAGCCGAGAAAAACGGGGACTTATCTGGCTCAGACGAGGTCCAGCGACACCATCCGGTCCTTCCTGAGGACAGCGGGCACGACTCGGCAGTAATCCAAGGCCGGATGGCCCGGAGGAGGAGCTGAGAGGAACGAGCAGTCCCTCCCGTCAGCTCGACTCACTCCCAGATAATGAACTGCGCAGGTCCGGGAGAGTTAGGAAACGCCCAGCGTACCTGCGCGACTACGTAGAGAAATAATATGCTAAATGTATGCAAATATGAGTAAAGTGTTTTCTGGGAGGGAAGGAGTGTAATGTATCTTTAAAAGTTTTATGGAATTAGCACGTTGCTGATTGGTTGAGGCCACCGGCCGAACTGTATATAAAGAGAGGTTTGCCCCAGTACTGGTTGCTGGGTTCACTGTATATTAAAGAGCTGTTGTCACTACCCTGGTCTCCTGCCTCGTTATTGCCCAAACTTAACAGAAGTCTTCAGTGAATCTCAGCTGACTTTTAGCTCATGGCTAAGGAATAAAAAAATAGCTTGCTACAAAATCTGGTGGCTGTGCAGTTCTTGGGCCAAGCCTGGACTTTGGGTGAATTATTAATCAATTGTGAGGGATCTGACAATGTGTCCAATGCTCCAGTTACCGGTGAAATTGCCCTGGTAGAATTTGGCCCAAGGGCTGATTGTGCGACGGCCTCGTTCAGCCAGATGGTTCTCCTCACCTCATTCACTTTTACCAGATAAGAGAATATAAGGCTGCCAATTAAGCAAGGAGGCCTGTGAAGCAGGGACAATTTCCTTTCTTTTTTGTGAATGTCAAAATTTATCTCCCAAAGCATTGACTGAACTAAGGATACAGGGCCACATTTTATGTAAAATGAGATTTTGACCTTCTTCCCATTTCATGCAGGTTCCAGGAAGCATTTTCATGATCATCTGATAAAGTTTGTACACCAGAACTGATGACATTTGGAGGAAGGCCAGAAACAACAGACCTTTACATCTTTTCTCATGTCAGCAAAGAGGAGAGGAACCCAGGGATAATCATTTCTGTTTTTTCAAAAAATAAAAAATAAAATAAAATGGTAGGTTTTTTTAAAGGAAGAATATGATTAATTTACCCTTTTGCATAATACTAGAAGCAGACTATATAATTAATTAAGGTATAATCAAGCTAAACATCTAAAGTCATAAAATTGGGAAAAGTCATAAGAAGGAAGCTATTAATTAATGATTCTAGAGTATTTGCTGAATAGTGCAGTAACATGACTCTTAGTTGAGGCAATTAACGAGACAGAATGAAATAGTCCTGAAGAATAAATACGTGGATTTGTAACAATTTTTAAAAAAATTAATAGCAAAGAACACTCAAAACAAAGAACAAACAGGACAGAACACAAGCTAGACACTATTAAGGTCTGCCTGGTGGGGATCAGGGACCCCAGCACTTCTGCGCTCTTATCACATCCACAGAAGGCCAACTGGTGGCCCTTCTTAGGGTCACTCAGACTCCCCAGAGGCTCATTTGCAGGGGAATGCAAATAAGAGGAATTTTCCAAGCATCTGGAGGATAAAATTGACCAGATTGGTTTCCACTGGGATGCCAAGCATGGCGCAAATCCTGTGGAGATGCCCAGGCAGGGGACTTACCCAGTTATCTGGGAACACTTCGATTCTGTTGAACCTGAAGGAATGGACAAGATTGTCCAGCATGAAAACAGCACCATCTGTGCATTGGTTCCACGCCGTCCTAGCTGGTTAAAGCCATGCAGGAAGTATTATGTGGATGGATCCAGGCAATGGTGAATTCATCGTTGTTGGAGGGGTTGTTGTTCCTGGCTCCTTTTAAAGAAGCCCTGATGTGCCCCTTCCTGAAGAAGCCATTGCTGGACCCTACTACTCTGTACATATTTTGCCCGGTCTTCTACCTTCCCTTTTTGAGAAGGTGGCAGTGTTGCAATTTCAGAGGATCCTGGAGGAAAGGGATTGTCTGGACCCTTTTCCGTCTAGTTTCAGGCCCAGATATGCATTGCTGCACTCACGGATGAGCTCTGGCAGGCATCGGGTGACCTTTAAAGCCCTACATGGTCTGGGCCCAGGTTACCTATAGAACCATCTCTGCCCCATTACATCAGCCTGGCCTACCTGACCTCCAGAACCTGTCAGCTAAAGAATTCTGACTGATGGGGTCCAGCCAGAGAGCCTTCTCTGTGCTCCCGCTGCCTGTGGACTCCCGTCCCCCAGAGAAGAGGCTGGGCCCCCCTCTCCTGGCCCGGCAGAAAGGTGTGGAAATATGGCTCTGCTGTGGCCTTGTGGGGGGAGCACAGAGGAGAGTGCGGTTGTGGGGCTGGCTAATACCTGGAAAAACCTCCCCTGCCTTTGAATTAACTTTTAACAGTTATTTTTCATTTTTTGCCTTTTTTAATTTTAATTTTTATATACGGTTTTCATGGTTTAATATTTTACTTTATTTATATCGCCCAGAGTTCCTCGGTGATGGAGATAGGTGCTTTAAAAATGTGTAAGAAATAAAATAATAGTATCTGGAAACCTTGAAGACAGCATTGGCTGTAAAAGATTAGGCCAGGTTGAAGGTAGTGAGAGATGTTTTATATATTGATACTGTATAACCTCTCTAAATATATCAGGTAATTTTTTTAAAAAGAACTCAGCTGTTGTTGAATGGGAGAGCAAAGAAGAAACTTTATTATTTTAAAAGAAACGAAATTCTTCATTATAATAGCACTTTATCTCATTTGAAGCAAGGCCAAGCAGACAAAACCAAGAACTCCCAGAAACGGCCTGCTCATAAATCAAGTCCTTCAAAAGGCTCTCAAGTGGGAGGCCTGGAACATCTTTAGATCATCTGCGGCTGCGGCAGCGGCTGCTCAGGGCCAATGCTCAGGCCCTCCGGGGCTTTTCTGAGGAGTCTGAAGGTGGGTGGGCTGATAAAAAGAAATGCCCAGAGAACGGTGTGTGGTATCTTCTTCTCTGTCCTCCTTACCTCAGAATTGGGGGGGGGGCACACGGGCTTGGAGTTTTAAGAGCTTTTGTTAAATGACATTCATGGGATTGTGCAATGGGATGCCACAGGTCCTGCAAAATATCTTTTGACTTCCCTTTAGGAATGGAAGAATTTACTGTTTGCAGATTGTACATCTATAGTGCAGTTTGCAAATCAAATGGTATGGATCTTTTTTTTTATTGATTAGGACATAAATAATGCGAAAAATGCAGGCTTCTTGAAATTCAGGTTGAAATTTCAGTAAATCTGAAACTATGTGAAAAAGGATGAATGATTTCTGAACAACTAATAGCTAAAGATGTATTTTTGAAGGTTTGGGAACACAAACAAAACACTTGTTTCCATTAGTGAACAGATTGTGCCCATCTGAATTCGAGTCATCTGATCCACATCTCAAGTCCTTCTTTGCTGTCAACTCTCTAAATATAGCAGAGTTTTGTTTGACCGGTTGCAAATTGGTTATTTGCTTGTGCTCATTTCATTACCCAAGAAGGTGACCTCACCAGGGTAAGTGAATGTGGGGTTTCCTCCCTGTTTATATCCAGTAGCTTGATTTGCCCTGCCAGTCTTGCTCATGGTAATTCATCGATTTCAGGGATTTTTCTCTCTACTTAATTATTTCCCTGCTTATGTGCAAGTTTCCTGCTGGTCTGTTACATCTGATAAATGTAAAAGGTTTTATTTGAAGAATTTAAGTACTGTCCTAATTTGTGTTACTAGAAGCCAGGAAAGTGGCACGTAGCGCCATGAGCAAAACATGAGTATTTCACACTTCTAGTACTTGTCAATATCATAAGTTACTGTATAGAATTTCTGGACTTCTGGACTTTCTCTAATTTGCTATTTTTCTGTGTATCGCTGTCTCTTAAGATAAGCAAAAAAACCTTTGTTGTGCCACAAGACAGTAAAATACCTTGTGTGTGTTTGTAACCATCAATTAGATGAAATGGTTCATCATAAGAGAACAATTATTGAGCCAAGGTACCTCAAACGGGCTAACTTAAGAATGCCTGGACCAATTACCGTACTCCTGTGGGACTGAAATTTGGGGAAGTTGTGGTTGCTTCAGTGGTTGCTTCAGCTGCGATTACATGATGCTAATTTCCAATGCTTCTTGACAGCTTCTCAATGTCAAGTCAGTGAAGAGGCCAGTAAGGAAGATTGCAACTTGGTTGGGTAAATCTCCCTCCCCCATGCAATCCCCCCAGCCCCTCTGTGCTCCCACCATCTGGGCCATTCACCACCCCACATATCTTTCTGAACATGTCCCGCACACCTCCCGGATCCAAACAGCACCCAGGTATTCTTCCTGATCTGTGCCATACCCTCTGACTTGTGAGACTTACCTGCCTGCTGGCCTTGGACCTGCAACTTCCTGCCAGCTTCCCCATTGCTCGTGGGAAACTTGCAGGGAGAAAGTCAAAGTTGAAACTTGTCAGGGAACATCACAAGTTATTTAGTTTGTCACACCCACATTTCTTGTCCTAGACCGTCTGTGCTTATGTTACTCTGACCAGTTGCACATCCCTCCTTGACTTGCATTGCATTGCACCCCTGTACATCCCTCCTGAGTCGCACCCTCATGCACCCACCTGTCCTGTGCTGCACCTCTAAATACCTCTGAAAGAATTGAGGGGTCCTTGGAGCTCTCTGAGCTTGGTTGTTTTCTTGCAGACATTTCATTACCTAAACTAGGTAACATCAACAGACTAGCACTGATGTCACCTGAGAGCACCAAATGAGAGCACCAAGGACCTCTCATTTCAACCCCAAGCTACAAATATCCTCCTTTATCTGAAAGTATTACCTAATGGGTTGTGCATTGTAGAGTAGTTTCAGAGATGGTATTCAGCAGGTTCTGACCTGTTCTGGAGAACCGGTAGCAGAAATTTTGAGTAGATTGGAGAACCGGTAAATACCACCTCTAACTGGCCCCGCCCCCATCTATCTCTGCCGCCCGAGTCCCAGCTGATCGGGAGGGAATGGGGATTTTGCATTTACCTTCCCCTGGAGTGGGGAGGGAATGGAGATTTTACAGTATCCTTCCCCTGCCATGCCCACCAAGCCATGCCCATCAAGCCACGCCCACAGAATCAGTAGTAAAAAAAAAATTGAATCCCACCACTGAGTAGTTTGTGCTTATATTTTTTCCAAACTAAGAAAGAGCAACAAAGATAATACAGGGTATGATGAGGATTGAGAGAAATATAGATATAGAAATATAGATATGTGTCACCTATCATAGAGAAGGATTAGGGGAGACATGATAACTTTCTTCCACTACTTGTGGGGCTCTCCCAGAAAAGAGGGAATTGACTTATTCACTTGAGGGCAGGATAAGAAGTAATGAGAGGAAGTTTATTAAAGAGAAATCCAATTTAGAAGTAAGGAGAAATTAGTAGTGAGAACAATTAATCAATGGAATATCTTACCTTCTGGAGACGTGGGTGCTCCTTCACTAGAAGATTATTAAGGTAAGTTGTCAACTAAGCTTTTGCATCTCTGAAGGGATGCAACAGAATAACAGAAAATAGAAAACCAGAGTTGAAAAGGACCTTGGAGTTCTTCTAGTCCAACCCCTGCACAAGTATGGGACCCCATGCTATTCTGAACAAACAGCTGTCCAATCTTTTCTTAAAAATATCCAGCGATGGAGCAACCACAACTTCTGAAGGCAACCTGTTCCACTTGTTAATTGTTCTCACAGTTAGAAATTTCTCCTCAATTCTAGGTTGCTTCTCTCCTTGATTAGTTTCCATCCATTGCTTGTTGTCCTGCCTTATAGTGCTTTGGAAAATAGGTTGATCCCCTCTTCTATGTGGCAGTCCCTCAAATATTGGAACACTGCTATCATGTCACCTCTAGTCCTTCTCTTTACTAGACTAGACATAACCAGTTCCTACAACCATTCTTCATATATTGCCCCTAATCATCTTTGTTGTTCTTCTCTGCATCTTTTTTATATTGTGGTGATCAAAACTGGATGCAGTATTCCAAGCGTGATCTTACCAAAGCCTTATAAAGCAGTACTAACACTTCATGTGATCTTGATTCTATCCCTCTGTTAATGCAGCCTAGGATTGCATTGGCTTTTATGGCAGGTACTGCACACGGGTGAGTCATACTTAAGGGGTTGTCCACTGGGACTCCAAGATCACTCTCACAGCTACTGCTATTAAACCAAGCTTCACCTAATCTACCTATACGTTTGGTCTTTCTTGCCTAAGTTTAAAATCTTCCTTTCCTCTACACTGAATTTCATGTTGTTAGAATTTCATTTTGTTGTTGTTAAATTAAATTGCAGGCTAATAGAAGCTTCTTATAGGGGACAGGAGATTAATCCAGCTGAATTTAGTAGGATTTTGTTCTCAGTTGACCTGAAGTGTGGCATTAATATATCAATGTTACCTCTAACCCACGTTAATTGAGATATTTTTAAAAATTACTCTATATTTAAATTCATAAAATAAACTACTTATTAATTGGTTCAAAAGTTGATTTCACAAAAGTCAAGTCATGTTAAAACACTTTAAACCTTCTTCAGCCAACCAAGCAGCAGAAGTTAATTAAACAAAAGAGTGGTAACTCCTGAATTGATATAAATTTATTGAAACAGAAATGCGACGTGGAATACTTGCCACAGCAGCAAGAATCACCTAAGTAAGGACAAAACAAAATAAAGAGCCCCTCTCTTTGGCACCTGAAGCCTTGTCCTGGAAGAGAGCTGCATGTCAATCCTTGCATCAAGCATGAGCTGCCTGGGACAGATGCTTTTCTGAGCTGCCAACAATTCTAAAATGCTCTAAGGGGGAAGAAGGCCTGCAGACCATTTCCTTTCCACAGAATGCACAACTTCTTGTCTAGTTGCTTCACACCTCACTGCTGGAACATAAAATATCAATTAAATAAGAGCTAAGCATCTAATCTGATAATTTTCATAAGTAATCATAATTTGCATAAATTAATTTCATAATTAATCATAATTTTCTTCATGGCTTCCATGCAGGATGCTGCTTTAAGGTGAGAGAAGAACATCTGGCCTAGAACTGAACCAGAATGAAATTAGTCACATTTAATTGACATTTTTTTTGCAATAAACCGGCCTCCTTATTATCAACATATCAATTATGAAAATTGTTGCTTATAAATTGTACTCAATTGCCTTCCTTTACTTTTGTCCCTGTGACATTATAAGGAGATAATTCATAATCCAGAAATTATGTTTATTACCTCATTTCTACATCATCGACTCCTGTGGAATCATACCTATGAGCAATCCAATTGAGATAAGGAAAGTCTTGTCATTTGTACCTAAGTTACTGGTTGTCTGCATATATTTATAGCTCAGGAGGGATGGAAATGCAGGAAATGTGAATTTATCCCACGAAGGCAGAGATTTGTGCTTTTTAAAAAAATATGTCAGATCTGCTGCCGTTGTTCATCCTGGAAAGTCAACGGTGCTGGAGGACTGCAAGGCCAAGCCCTTCATTCTGCAGGGTCCACCTTGGAGCCCCGGGTTCTGCATGTTTCATTTGCTCTCCTAAGCCAGACATATTCAGCCAAGGATTTGGTTCCTTATCCAAGATTGAAATGAAGCTGCACTCTCCTTGCTGCAGTTTTCTCAGTCTTAGTGTCATTGGTTAGTCCGGCCTATGGCAGATCATGGGAAATTATCTGCTTTATGGAATTGCTGTTCTTTGACCTGTTCTGCCCGATGAATCTCCCTGGGCCATTGCTTTCCTAGGAAGGTCATTTGCTGGAAGAGGCACCCTAAGTAGGAAAATACAGGATACAGTTCATTGAGAAAAGTTCCTGTGACATTTCCTCTTACAGGCTACTTACTCCTGACGATCCTTTTGTCAGGCCTGGAAGCCATCTTTTGCCCCCACCCCCCAAACTTAGTCAGCAACTTTTTCTTTCAACATTCTCCATCATTTTATTTATTGCTACTTCCTATATTTAAAAAAAACCCTCATAAGAAAATGCTACTGAGATGACTTGCTGCAAGTTTTGGAAGCGGAACCCTAAAAGAATTATTTGATTTTTGCTAACATTATGAGTGAAGTCAGTTTTATGCAAAGCATATGCTAGAAACCCTATGCCGTGCCAGAAAGGATCGGCATATATACGTCATTTCTGAACTCCATACATAAATGCTGCAATAACCTTTTCCCCATCTGCCTTTCTTCCTGTGATCTTACTGTATATAAGATTAAAACATCTAGGAATTGGAGAGTTCCTTAGGCAATCATCAGCTCCATAGCTGCTTAATACAGCAATGCAAATAATCTAAGGCAGTATCTTTGTTTTCCAGCTGCTTAGCACAGCCAATGAAAAGGAAGCCTCTCCAGGGCACTGAAGCCACTTTCAAGCTGCCCTTTCTTGTCTGGTCCTTTTCCCCCCTAATTTTTATTTTATTTATTTATTTTGTCACAACAATATATGTAACTATCATACAGAAAGGTTATATAGTATATAAAGGTATAAGCATATATATAGGAAGAAGAAAAGAAAAACAATAGGACAGGAACGGTAGTCACGTTTGTGCTCTTATGCACGCCCCTTATGGTCCTCTTAGGAATGGGGTGAGGTCAATAGTAGAAAGTTTTTGGATAAAACTTTTAGGATTGTGGGAAGAGACAACAGAGTCAGGTAAAGTATTCCAAGCACTGATGATTCTGTTACAGAAGTCATATTTTCTGCAATCTAGATTAAAGCGGTTGACATTAAGTTTAAATCTATTAGTTGCTCTAGTATTATTGCAATTAAAGCTGAAGTAGTCTTTAACAGGAAGGACATTACAGTAGATGATTCTGTGAGTTAAGCTTAGGTCTTGTCGAAGGCGACGGAGTTCCAAGTTTTCTAAGCCTAGGATTTCGAGTCTGGTGGGATAAGGTATTTGATTGTTTTCAGAGGAATGGAGAACTCTTCTTGTAAAATATTTCTGGACACGTTCAATTGTATTGATGTCAGAGGTGTGGTGAGGGTTCCAGGCAGGCGAGCTGTATTCTAGAATTGGTCTAGCAAATTCTAGAATTGGTCTAGCAAATAATACTCTATTTCCCCCTATTACCCTGAGTCCTGCACTCTGGAATGAGAGATGGGCTCATTATAAGGACTTTAACCTTATAAAACATCTTTTCTTTTATGACAAATCTTGTCAAGAATTTGAAGAGGCCCCTCTCCCAGCCTTCTTTTCCCAAAGCTAACCATGCCTAACTCCTGATAAACAGTTTCATTCTTCCCTGAACCTGCTCCAGTTTCTTAGTGTGTACCCAGAACTGCAAACAGCATTGAGTTGTGTTATCATCCAACACACCCGATCAGAATAAAGAGGAGTGGAATTATTACTTGCCATGAAAGACATTTGCCTGGATGGCAGATGGGACAACAATTGCATCACGCTGCTTTCTCACATTCAGCTTACAAGCAACTAATATTCCAAGGGTTTTGGGTTTTTTTCAAAAAAAGAAAAGTATCCACCACTAACTCCTGCATATTTATCTATCTGGCTTCTAAGTGGAACATTTTTCATTTATCTCTACCAAATTTCATTTTTCCCCATTTTCCTCCTCTCTTCAATTTGATGAACACTCTTGAAAGAGTGTCTGTCATGAGAGCTTTTGGGTAGATGAGAAATGATTTAACACAGAGCACACAAGATTTCCTTCTGATATTTCCCCCTTTATTGGCTAACTAAAATAAAAAGTGTTTCTTCCAGAAATTCATGGTTTTTAAAAATCAAATGGCTTTTAAACATTATCACAGTGGCCTCTGCTGGATTCTCTCCCACTTTCCCTTGTCTTTCTGACATAACCAGTAAAAGAGTAAAATGAAGTTGGAAATGTGATTTATTCACCATTATCATCGTCATTTAGATTTATCAGAGTTGCCCCACTCCAAAAGACTCTAGGGTCTTTCAATATTAAAAAAAAAACTATTAAAAATGTAACTACAAAGTATAGCACAGGATTGTAGCTCAGAATCATAGCAATAAAAACAGGACACCCTGTTGCCAGCCTGGGAACAGAGCCGGTCTTAAGAGTCTTCTGAAACTTTAAGAGAGTGGGTGCCATACACGTCATGAAATGGGGTGAAAATTAATTTTTGCAATTTTTTTCAGTGAGGGGTTCTAAAAATATGTGTTTTTAGACCAAGAATTAAAATCTGCTGTTATATTTACAATCGTGCAATGTTCAGCTTGGTAGATCCATGTCTGATCATACACTCCACAAAAGTCTCTTATAACCCAAATACTATTAACTTTATCTTCTCAAAATGACACCTTGTGCTACAAAAATTAATGTTTTTTTCTGCATGAAACTTATCTAGCTAACCAAAAAATAATCCATGCAATCATAAACTAACATCAGAAAGCAATTATCTGATTTACAAAACTGTTTAAAGAGGGTTTCATCGAGCCTTGGTTTGATTTGTTCTTCGACATCAGCCACTGACTTGCTTCTTGGCCTCTGATATAACCCTCACGTTTCTCCTGTGTCTCCACTCTGCTTGCTGCCTCTGGGATCTGTTTCACACATCTGTCTGTTGATTGGGCCTGACAGGACCACTGTGGTACTTGCATTGGTTTGTCAATGAACTTGTCACGTGACGTATCACAACTTTTCCCCCCTTCATTAAAATGGGGGTGGGCATGGCAGTGTGTGACACATCCAGCCCGCAAGCCGCGAGTTTGACACCCCTGGTCAAAGGCCTCTTCATAACTTCCATCACATTCCTCTTTATCTTCGTGATCAATCGTCTGTCCATCATTTTCCTCATAAGAGATAATTACTTCATTTGTGTAGTATCCAGTATTATTATCCATTTGTGTAGTATCCAGTATTAAAATGTCTGGAATACGTCTCTGCTTATATTTAGCGAGCCTTTGTCTCTCATCGTCCTGCTGTTTTTGAATTTTGCCTAGTCGTTTCTGCTTGGGCACATCTGGCAAACCAATCTGGTGTGATCCAAAAGAACCAACCTTGTCTCTCTGACCTTTAATGAAAAAAGGTTCCTTCAATGGTATCTTCGTCTCCTTATGGCAGGTACAGTTAATGTGAGCTCCTTTTTTGCAGCCAGCAGGGCAGCCGAATTTGGCACACAGTTTATACATATACCAAGATATATGTTTTTGACTTGAACCCAGTTCTCTTGGATCTTGTTCAAGATTGCCACTCATCAATTTACAACAGAGGTCCCAAAAAAACTCTTCACTCATTCCTACTTTTCAAGCCCTTTTGGATATATGTCTTTTGCAAGACTGGCTACTGGGTAGTTTCTAGCATCATCGCTACTTTGTTCTCTTAACAGTAGGCCATATCTGAGAATGTCTCTCAGTGATGGGAGTTTAGATGGCAGGCAACAAGTCTCTGCCAGTCCCAGTTAGGTTGCTCATATTTTTTTTTTTACATTTATATCCCGCCCTTCTCCGAAGACTCAGGGCGGCTTACAGTGTATAAGGCAATAGTCTCATTCTATTTGTATATTTTACAAAGTCAACTTATTGCCCCCCCAACAATCTGGGTCCTCATGAGTGAATGTGAGTGAATATGAGTGAATGTTCCCAGACTTGTTCTTTTTCTAGAAGCCATTACAGATCAGTTATCATATTCACAGGAAATAAGGCCAGCAGTATTAATACTCTCAGACAAAATAGCATTTAACAAAAAGAGAAAGACAGCTGAACCTGTGAAATGAAACAAAGAATATTTTTTTTAAATGATATTTATGTAGTTATTTACCAGGCACATCTAAATTATATTAAATAACCAAAATAGCTTTACAATCCCCAAGGCATGTCACAATTTTTGAGCACCATAATAATTGGAAATTGAGAGTTGAAAAATTTGACATGCCCTAAGTTAAATATCTCTGTAGGCAGTGGTGGGATTCAGCCAGTTCGCACCACTTTGGGAGAACTGGTTATTAACTTTCTGAACAGTTTGGCAAACTGGTTGTTGGAAGAAATCATTAGGTCAGAGAACCGGTTGTTAAAATACTTGAATCCCACCACTGTCTGTAGGGTTATGGTCTACTCCAGAATGCAGGGGCTGCTTCCTCAGAAAACCCTATAGAAGGGCTTTATAGATACTGAGCAATACTTTGAATTGAATTGGAAGCTAATTGACAACCAGTGCAGCTTCTGTAGCAGAGATGACACACTTGGTAAAAAGAACTGTCTCTTACTGCCTCTTACTGCTCATACTAGTAGATTTTGTACCAGTTGTAGCTGGTCATACATGGCAGCTCCACATAGAGCATATTGCAATAATCCACTAGCGAGTAAGTAACCACATGAAGGGCCTCCCAGATAAGGAACAGGTATAACTGGCACACAGTGAACCTCTGCAAAGGCTGTCCTGGCTTCAGCTGCCACCTGATCATTGAGCAGTAGCTATGAGTCCAAAAGCATCCCCAGTTATGCATCTGTCTCAAATGACGTACGGCAACTCCCTCTAAGACAAATGGTGAAAACATGCCTGATTTGGAGCCCAAATAACCACAACCACTCAGTCGTGCCAGGATTGACTTGAAATCTGTTCTCCCATCCAGACCCAAACTGCCTCCAGATGTTGGTTTCGTAAAGCTTCATCTGTGCAGGCCAGGGTAGAGATGGGTATTTGGTACATACTGGATGCCAAACTCTGAACTAATGGATGACTTTACCCATTTCATGTAGTTGGTTAACAGTAGCGGTGTATCAAATCCTGAAGCATTGTTAGACCTACAAGTTAGACTAGACTAAGTAACTAATGCAGGAGTGGGTTCTACTTATCTTTACTACCAGTTCGCATAGTGCCCGTGCGCTCTTAGCATCTTCTGTTACAACGTCCTTCCTGTTGAAGACTACTACAGCTTCAGTCACAACAATACACAAGCACACAATAGATTTAAGCTTAATGTGAACTGCTCCAATCTTGATTGCAGAAAATATGACTTCAGAAATAGAGTTGTTAATGCTTGGAATGCACTACCAGACTCTGTGGTCTCTTCCCAAAATCCCCAAAGCTTTAACCAAAAACTATCTACTATTGACCTCACCCCATTCCTAAGAGGTCTGTAAGGAGCGTGCATAAGAGCACCAACGTGCCTACCGTTCCTGTCCTAATGTTTCCTTTCGTTATATCTAATCAATATAGTTATTACATACTTATGCTCATATATATGCTTATATATCGTATAGTTATTTCATGCTTATGCTTATATATAATGTTGTGACAAATAAAATAAATAAATAAATAAATAAAATAAATGTGCAGAAGAGTTTTGATGACGTTTGGGTCAATGGGCAGAGCCTCCCGCTGGTTTTACTACCGGTTCTATTTGACCAGTCCAAACCAGGGGCAACCCACCACTGAACTAATGCCATATAGGCCAGGACTATTTTTATTATAATAGCTACAATAATAAATCTTTCAAGTCTGAGTGTGCTTCCCCACTCTCAATATATCTTCCTGTAAGCTAAGCTGGCTACAGTTTCTCCACTTCCTTGGTAGTCAAGAATCAAACTTAGTTTAATGAGTAAGATTGTGCCTCAGACACAGTCAGACTCTAACTCCGAGCAAATTTGAACAACTTTATCCACCAGGCAGCATAAATACTCCTCATCACATCCCTGTAGAGGGTCCTACAGGCCACCCACCCACCCCCAGAAGAAGGAATTTTGGTTGTCGTGGTTGCTCAGTCACTAAGTCATGTCTGACTCTTCACAACCCCATGGACCATAGCATGACAGACAGCCCTGTGCTCCACTGTCTCTGGGAGTTTGCCCAAATTCATGCTCATTGCATGAATGAGCCTTTGCTGCCCCCTGATCCTTTTGCTTTTTGTCTTTCCCAACATCAGGGTCTTTTCCTTTCTCATGGTGGCCAAGTATTTGAGCTTCAGCTTCGGCATCTGTCCCTCCAAAGGACAGTCAGGGTTGCTTTCCTTTAGGATTGACTGATTTGACCTCTTTGCAGCCCAAGGGACTCTCCACCACCACAATTACTTCCGAAGCATCAGTTCTTCGGTGGTCAGCCTTCTTTATGGTCCAGCCATACATTACTACTGGGAAAACCGTAGCTTTGCGTATATGGACCTTTGTCATCAAGGTGATGCCTCTGCTTTTTAATAGGCTGTTAGGTTTGCCATCACTTTCCCCACAAGGAGCATCTTTTAATTTCATGGCTGCAGTCATCGTCTGCAGTGATCTTGGAGCGCAAGGAAATAAAAACTGTCACTGCTTCCATTTCTACCCCTTCTATTTGCCAGGCTGGATGCCATGATCTTGGTTTTTTTAAAATTGAGTTTCAAGCCAACTTTTGCATCTTTTGTCCCAAAGGTGCTTTTTTTCAGGAGGCAACTGGACTTTCTGGTTTTTCTTCAAAAAACGTTTGTGATTCATCCAGCCTAGCATTTTGCCTGCTGTGCTCTGCATATAAGTTAAATAAGCAGAGTGACAATACACAGCCTTGTCATTCTCCTTTCCCTAGTTTGAACCAACCATTTGTTCCATATCTGGTTCTAACTGCTGCTTCTTGACTTGCATACATGTTTCTCAGGAGACAGGTAAGGTTGTCTTGTACTCACATCTCTTTAAGAAGTTGCCACAGTTTGTTGTGATCTATACAATCAAAAGCTGTAGCCTAGTCAATGAAGCAGATGTTTTTCTGGAACTTCCTTGCTTTCTCCATAAACCAGTGAAGGTTGACAACTTGATCTCTAGTTTCTCTTCTTCGAAACCCAAGCTCTAGAAAAATCTGATCACAAACCCAAACTCTGGCTCAGATACGTAGATGACATCTTCATAATCTGGCCACACGGGAAAGAAAAACTTGACAACTTCCTCACACACCTCAATAGCCTACACCCCAAAATACAGTTCACCATGGAAACAGAAGTTAACAACCAACTTCCCTTCCTAGATGTCTTAGTCTACAGGAAACCCAATGGCTCCCTAGGACACACCATCTACCAGAAGAAAACACACACAAACCGCTATCTGCACGCACCACCACCCAGCACAGATCAACTCCGTAGCCAAGACACTCATCTCCAGAACAAAACGCTTAGCTGACGAACAACACCTAAAAACCGAACTACACACTCTCACTAACGTACTAACATCCAATGGATTCCAGAGAAATAAGATTACCAAACTAATCCAAAAAGAACCCCCCACTAAAATCCAAGACAGAGAACAAGAAAACGGCACAGCCCTCCTCCCATATATAAAAGGCACCACAGACAGAATCAGCAAGATCCTCCACAAACACAACATCAAGACAGCATTCTGCACAAACCGAAAAATATCCACCATCGTAAGAAACCCAAAAGACAAAATTGTGTTAGAAAATCAAGGAGTATATGAAATCCCATGCACCGCCTAGCCCACCACATACATTGGACAAACCAACAGAAGAATAAATGCATGCATTGAAGAACACAAGAACTCAGTCAAAAAAGAGGAACCAACTTCTTCCCTGGTCCAACACCTTAAAGCCACAGGACACGATATTGACTTTAAAAAGACTAGAACTATCGCCAAAACTGAACATTTTAACAACAGAATAACCAGAGAAGCCATCGAGATAGGAAAACGCCCACACAGCATGAACAAATGAGATGATACCTTCCGCTTACCAGCCATTTGGAAACCCGCCCTTATTGACAAACAAGTCCCTAACACGAGGAATGACACCAGACCCACATTCACGAGGTCCACACAGGATGTCACCACCACACATCCACCCAGAAAGCAGACCCAAACCCACACTGATCATAAAGCACAACCAAAGACCAGAAGCCAGACCGCAGCTGCAACATTAGCCATTTCAAACACCTCCAATCCATACATGCAGCAGACTGACACTCACTATGAAGATGAAGCGTGACCACGAACACGAAGCCAAACAACAGCAATGCAGCTCACCAGCTCAAATCCCCCTGCAACTCAGACTAATCTGAGCACAACCAATCCCCCACCCAAACAGGACACACCCCCAGCCAATCAGAGCACAAAAAAACCCCATCCAATCACAGCCAAGCTCTCACCCAATCAGTTCAAACCCCCACTAGCAGTTAAAAAGGAAGAAACAGCTGCAATCACACATTGCTCCCAGAAGCACGACGCTGAAGCCTGAAGATGATGAATGAGACTTCGTCGAAACGTTGCCAAGACACTTCCAATTTTACGCGGGAGAAAACCCGAATAACCAAAGACCTACATACAAACACCCGCGAAAACCTCAGAAAACAAATATATATATATATAATGCTCTGTAGCGTTGTTTTGAGAGTAGGAGTTGAAGCAGTTTATGTCCAGGATGTGAGAGGTCTGTAAATATTTTCACAGCCCTCTTTTTGATTCGTACAGTATACAGGTCCTCAATGGAAGGCAGGTTGGTAGCAATTATTTTTTCTGCAGTTTTAATTATCCTCTTAAGTCTGTGTCTCTCTTGTTGGGTTGCAGAATCAAACCAGACAGTTATAGAGGTGCAGATGACAGACTCAATAATTCCTCAGTAGAACTGGATCAGCAGCTCCTTGGGCAGTTTGAGCTTGAGTTGGCGCAGAAAGAACAGTCTTTGTTGTCCTTTTTTGATGATGTTTTTGATGTTAGCTGTCCATTTTAGATCTTGCGATATGGTAGAACCTAGAAATTTGAAATTTATTTATAGGCATATATACCAACTAAGCAGAAGAAATAGATGAACTTTTGCCAAACCAGTAGTAAAAATGCTACTGGTTTGCCAAACCAGTAGTAAAAATGCTACTGGTTTGCCAAACCAGTAGTAAAAATGCTACTGGTTTGCCAAACCAGTAGTAAAAATGCTACTGGTTTGCCAAACCAGTAGTAAAAATGCTACTGGTTTGCCAAACCAGTAGTAAAAAATGTTTTAAAGATCTTTGTTGGAAACATGGGAGAAAATCAAGGAGTATATGAAATCCCATGCACCACCTGGCCCACCACATACATTGGACAAACCAACAGAAGAATAAATGCATGCATTGAAGAACACAAGAACTCAGTCAAAAAGAGGAACCAACTTCTTCCTGGTCCAACACCTTAAAGCCACAGGACACGATATTGACTTTAAAAGACTAGAACTATCGCCAAAACTGAACATTTTAACAACAGAATAATCAGAGAAGCCATCGAGATAGGAAAATGCCCACACAGCATGAACAAATGAGATGATACCTCCGCTACCAGCCATTTGAAACCCGCCTTATTGACAAACAAGTCCCTAACACGAGGAATGACACCAGACCCACATTCACGAGGTCCACACAGGATGTCACCACCACACATCCACCCAGAAAGCAGACCCAAACCCACACTGATCATAAGCACAACCAAGACCAGAAGCCAGACCGCAGCTGCAACATTAGCCATTTCAAACACCTCCAATCCATACATGCAGCAGACTGACACTCACTATGAAGATGTAGCACGACCACGAACACGAAGCCAAACAACAGCAATGCAGCTCACCAGCTCAAATCCCCCTGCAACTCAGACTAATCTGAGCACAACCAAACCCCCACCCACACAGCACACACCCCCAGACAATCAGAGCACAAAAAAACCCCATCCAATCAGAGCACAGCCAAGCTCTCACCCAATCAGTTCAAACCCCCACTAGCAGTTAAAAAGGAAGAAACAGCTGCAATCACACATTGCTCCCAGAAGCACGAAGCTGAAGCCTGAAGATGACGAATGAGACTTCGTCGAAACGTTGCCAAGACACTTCCAATTTTACGCGGGAGAAAACCCGAATAACCAAAGACCTACATACAAACACCCGCGAAAACCTCAGAAAACAAATATATATATATATAATGCTCTGTAGCGTTGTTTTGAGAGTAGGAGTTGAAGCAGTTTATGTCCAGGATGTGAGAGGTCTGTAAATATTTTCACAGCCCTCTTTTTGATTCGTACAGTATACAGGTCCTCAATGGAAGGCAGGTTGGTAGCAATTATTTTTTCTGCAGTTTTAATTATCCTCTTAAGTCTGTGTCTCTCTTGTTGGGTTGCAGAATCAAACCAGACAGTTATAGAGGTGCAGATGACAGACTCAATAATTCCTCAGTAGAACTGGATCAGCAGCTCCTTGGGCAGTTTGAGCTTTCTGAGTTGGCGCAGAAAGAACAGTCTTTGTTGTCCTTTTTTGATGATGTTTTTGATGTTAGCTGTCCATTTTAGATCTTGCGATATGGTAGAACCTAGAAATTTGAAATTTATTTATAGGCATATATACCAACTAAGCAGAAGAAATAGATGAACTTTTTGCTAAACAATTAACAGATATATGTAGGAAATATACAACAGTTGTAATGGGAGACTTTAACTACCCTGATATCAACTGGGAGACAAACTTTGCAGCAAGTGGAAGATCAAACAGATTCCTAACCAACTTAGCTGACAACTTTATCATCCAAAAGATAGAGGAGGGAACAAGAGGAGAAGCTATACTAGAACTAATTCAGGGGTGAAATGCTACCGGTTTGGGTCAGTTTGCCCGAACCGGTAGTAAAAAATGCTACTGGTTTGCCAAACCAGTAGTAAAAAAATGTTTTAAAGATCTTTGTTGGAAACAATTGATAAATATGGAAGGGTATCAGGATTTAAAATAAATCAGAATAAAACAAAAGTGATAATCAAAAATATGTCTAAACAACAGAAACAAAAACTAGAGGAAATAACAGGATTTGAGGTGGTAAAAAAGGTTCGAACAAGAAACTTTATAAGAATAATTATGACTTGCTATGGCAAAAAGTTCAGAATGATATGAGTGTCTGGAAAAAATTGCAGCTATCGCTATTGGGGAGGATTGCGGCTATCAAAATGAATGTGTTATCTAGATTTTTGTTTCTGTTCCAGATGATACCAATAATTAAGAAAGATAAACATTTGGAGGATTGGCAGATTGGGATTAATAAATTTATATGGCAAGGTAAAAAGGCGAGGGTTAAAATGAAAATAATTCAGGACTCATGGGAAAGAGGTGGCCTAAAAATGCCTAATTTTAAACTATATTATGAAGCAGTAGCCCTTTCAGTAATAAGTGACTGGTTTAATTTAACGGAGGAAAGAATTTTGAACATAGAAGGTTATGACTTGTTATATGGATGGCATGCATATTTATTTTAAGAAAAAAAAGTGGATAGGGCTTTTAAGAATCATGTGTTGAGAAGTGCTCTTTATGGTCTGGAAAAATATTCCTATAAATTAGACTATAAGATTCCTATATGGGCGAGCCCTAGACATGCAATAGAGAATATAAAGATAGAGGAGGAACAAGAGGAGAAGCTATACTAGAACTAATTCAGGTGAATGCTACCCATGTCAGTTGCCCGAACCGGTAGTAAAAAATGCTACTGGTTTGCCAAACCAGTAGTAAAAAAATGTTTTAAAGATCTTTGTTGGAAACAATTGATAAATATGGAAGGGTATCAGGATTTAAAATAAATCAGAATAAAACAAAAGTGATAATCAAAAATATGTCTAAACAACAGAAACAAAAACTAGAGGAAATAACAGGATTTGAGGTGGTAAAAAAGGTTCGAACAAGAAACTTTATAAGAATAATTATGACTTGCTATGGCAAAAAGTTCAGAATGATATGAGTGTCTGGAAAAAATTGCAGCTATCGCTATTGGGGAGGATTGCGGCTATTAAAATGAATGTGTTACCTAGATTTTTGTTTCTGTTCCAGATGATACCAATAATTAAAAAGGATAAAAATTTGGAAGATTGGCAGATTGGGATTAACAAATTTATATGGCAGGGTAAAAAGGCGAGGGTTAAAATGAAAATAATACAGGACTCACGGGAAAGAGGTGGTTTAAGAATGCCTAACTTTAAATTATATTATGAAGCAGTAGCCCTTTCAGTAATAAGTGACTGGTTTAATTTAACAGAGGAAAGAATTTTGAATATAGAAGGTTATGACTTGTTATATGGATGGCATGCGATTTATTTTATGAAAAAAGTGGATAGGGCTTTTAAGAATCATGTGTTGAGAAGTGCTCTTTATGGTCTGGAAAAATATTCCTATAAACTAGACTATAAGATTCCTATATGGGCGAGCCCCATGCAATAGAGAATATAAATATAGAACAGAAACAGGAAATGATTACTTATAAAGAACTTTTGTATGCTGAAGGAGGTAGATTGCAATTAAAATCATTACAGGTATTAAATGAAGAACGGAGGAATTATACTTGGTTTCAATATGGGCAAATAAGTGCTAGATGGAAAGAAGATCAAAAAATTGGTATAATGCAAAGGGAGGAAAATTTAATAAAGCAAATTAGAAATCAGACCCAGGAGCATATAAAGAGATTGTATAATGTGTTGCTTGAAATAGATTCGGAAAAGGATTTGGTAAAGGACTGTATGATAAAATGGGCACAGAATATTCAGGAACCAATAATGTTGGAAACATGGGAGAAAATCTGGGTTAGAAATGTTAAGTTTACACAAGCACAGAATTTAAGGGAAAATTTTTATAAGATGTTTTATAGATGGCACTTAGATCCCAAAAAATTATCATGTATGTATCCTGATATCCAAGCGAAATGTTGGAGGTGTGACTGTGATGACGCTACATATTTTCATATTTGGTGGACTTGCAAGAAAATCAAGGCCTTTTGGATAAGAATTTGGTGGATTATTCAAAATGTCCTGAAGAAGAAAATAAAGTTCCTGCCGCAATTTTTCCTTTTGGGAATTATAACGGATTGTACACTGACTGAGATTAAATTGATTTTGAACTTAATAACAGCAGCAAGGCTGTTGATTGGACAATATTGGAAGAAAAAAGAGTTACCTACAATAGAAGAATGGATATAGGACTTCCGCTGGCAACGCAGGCTTCGTGGACGTTCCTTTGGGATCGTCTGCCCTGGGTTTCGTCAAACCGTCCCTGACAGTGTAAATGGGCTGTTAAAGGGTTTGGAATTCTCTCCCCCGGGAGAAGGGGGAGAGAAGAGTGGTCAGGTCTGGGTAGAGCTCCCCGGGAGCCCCTGGAATTTAACCAGGGGATCGAAGGGTGAGAGCTCCCCTTCAGCCTGACAAAGCTCCGTGCCCAGGGTGCTTCTGTTTATACAGAACGAGAAGCCGCGACCATCTCTGTGCCAAGATTTATTTTTAAAGAGAACTCAACACAGACAGAACAAAGCAGGAGGATTAGCAAGAATTTGCAAGTAATAAATCTTAACTTTGGCTCTTAAATAGCCTTCCTTTGAACTAACTTTCAACCTGAGTGGATTTAAAATGGCGTTTGCAATATACAAAGGAAAGTGAAACTACAAAAGGATAAAGGAAGAGATTTTCTTTTCCTTTTCCTCGGCCTCTGCCTTTGCGGCCTCTGACCCGGCGTAGATCTCACTTGGCTCCATGGTTCTCTGAGGAGCTGAAGGAGATGAAACGCCGGAGAAGACGCCTAGAGAGCACCTGGAGGTCTAGCCGTTCCGAGGCTGATCGGACACTAGTGAGGTCTTTTACTAAGACCTATCTAGTAGCAATGGTTCCCACGCTTCCTCCCTCATTGCATCGGCAGATAATGCCCAGCCGCCCTGTTCCGGTGACCCGTTCCTCCTTCGCCAGGAGGCGGGATGACCTGCAGGACGGGCTGAGGAGTTTAACGTTATCTATACGATAAAATCGTTCAGCTTCGGGATAGTTTAGACCAAAATTGCAATGGTCCAGATGGGATGGAGGAGGCACATCTTGTTGAGGTAGTTTGGGATGAGTTTGAGTCTGTGGCTCTCGAGGACGTGGACAGGTTGCCGGGAAGGTTACATGCGACCACATGTTTACTAGACCCATGTCCTTCCTGGCTGGTGCTGGCTACTCAGGAAGTGACACGAGGCTGGCTCCAGGGAATTATAAATGCTTCATTGTTGGAAGGGGTTTTCCCCGCTGCCTTGAAAGAGGCGGTGGTGAGACCCCTCCTCAAGAAGCCTTCCCTGGACCCAGCTATTTTGGGTAACTATCGTCCAGTCTCCAACCTTCGCTTTGTGGCGAAGGTTGTAGAGAGTGTGGTTGCGTGGCAGCTTCCCCAGTACCTGGATGAAGCCATCTATCTAGACCCGTTCCAGTCTGGCTTCCGGTCCGGTCACAGCACGGAGACAGCTTTGGTCGCGTTGGTGGATGACCTCTGGAGGGCCAGGGACAGAGGGTGTTCCTCTGCCTTGGTCCTACTAGATCTCTCAGCGGCTTTCGATACCATCGATCATGGTATCCTGCTGCGCCGGTTGGAGGGATTGGGAGTGGGAGGCACCGTTTATCGGTGGTTCTCCTCCTATCTCTCTGACCGGCCGCAGACGGTGTTGACAGGGGGGCAGAGGTCGACCGCGAGGCGCCTCACTTGTGGGGTGCCTCAGGGTCGATTCTATCGCCTCCTGTTCAACATCTACATGAAGCCACTGGGCGAGGTCATCAGTGGTTTTGGGGTGAGTTATCATCTGTACGCTGACGATACGCAGCTGTATTTTCCACCCCGGACCACCCCAACGAAGCTGTCAAGTGCTGTCCCGTGTTTGGAAGCCGACGGGTCTGGATGGGGAGAAACAGACTCAAGCTCAATCCTCCAAGACGGAGTGGCTGTGGATGCCGGCACCCGGTTCAGTCAGCTGCAGCTGCAGCTGGCTGTGGGGCAGTTATTGGCCCCAACGGAGAGGGTGCGCAACTTGGGTGTCCTCTTGGATGGGCGGCTGTCGTTTGACGATCATTTGGCGGCCGCCTCCAAGAGGGCCTTCCACTGTTCGCTGGTGCGCCAGTTGCGCCCTTCCTTGACCGGGATGCCTTATGCACGGTCACTCATGCCCTCGTAACTTCGGCTGGATTATTGCAATGCTCTCTACATGGGGCTGCCTTGAAGTGCACCCGGAGGCTGCAGTTAGTCCAGAATGCAGCTGCTGGTAATAGTGGGAGCAACTCGTTGCTCCCATGTAACACCACTCCTGTGCAGTCTGCACTGGCTTCCTGTGGTCTTCCGGTGCGCTTTAAGATTTTGGTCACCACCTTTAAAGCGCCCATGGCTTAGGACCCGGTACTTACGGGACCGCCTGCTGTTACCGTTGCCTCCCACCGACCAGACGCTCTCACAGAGGGCCTTCTCAGGGTGCCGTCCGCCAAACAATGTCGGCTGGCGGCCCCAGGGCAGGGCCTTCTCTGTGGGAGCTCCCACGCTCTGGAATGAGCTTCCCCCTGGTTTACGTCAAGTACCTGATCTTCGGACCTTTCGCCGTGAGCTGAAAACGTACTTATTTATTCAAGCGGGACTGGCCTAAAATTTTATTGGGTTAAAATTTTATTGGGTTATTTATATTTTAATATTTTAATTCGTTTTAAATCTGGCCATTTTATAATATGCTTGTTTTAATTTCTTTTAATATTGATATTGTGATTTTTTACTTGGCTGTACACCGCCCTGAGTCCTTCGGGAGAAGGCCGGTATAAAAATTGAATAAAATAAATAAATAAATAAATAAATAAATAAATTTTAAGACTCTGGTTGTAGAGAAATTTAAAAAGATTTTTTACTAATTTTAATTTTAAGAAATAAAGTTTAAAAGAAGATGGCAATTAAGCAATTAAAAACAACTGCTTTTAAAAGTGTTGGAATGTACTGGCATTTGCTTGTAAGAAGATTTTAGCAAATTGTGTTTTGTGTATTGGAAGTGAAAGTTAAGGAAATGCTTATTATAACTGCTGGCGTGGAACCTATAAGAACATAAAAGCTACTTTTTAAATGGAATGAATAAGAACTGTTAATGATTTTTTTTCTTTTTACCTTTTTTTTAATCACAATGTTTAAGAAGAAAAGCTTATTGAAGTTTTTTTCTCTTTTTGCTAGATTTTACAGTTTAAAAATGGCTCTTAAGCAAACAGAACTAACTACTAAAATCTTGGAAACTTCTTCAGTTCAAATAGGGAAAAAAAAATTTATAGGAACTTTTGGAAGCTTATCTTTTCTTAATAAGTTTTTAAACAAGAGATTTTTACACCAATATATTAAAGATTGGGAAATTTTTATTGTTAGATGTTAAGCTGATTGGTGAATAGATGGTGGAAAATGTGTAAGATAGAAAACAAGGGGAAGGAGAATGCTTAAGATGTGATTTTGATGGTATTTTAAAAAAAAATATATATATATATATAGGGTTTAATTTTTACAACTGATCTATTTTGGGTATAAGGTGTTACTATTTGATATATGTGAGGTATAAAGGAATGGGAAGATGGAATATTGTTTAACTTTTGGAGGACAGATAGAAAAATTTATGGATGTAATGTTGGTATTTGGTTAAATAGAATTTAATTGTTATAATTGATATATTTTGGATATAAGTTATAAGTATAATTTTAATAATGTTATTTGACAGATGTAAGGTAAATTGAAGAAATATTAATATTAGCAATGTTATTTGATTTATGTAAGTGATATTAAAGATATGAGAAGATAGAATATTCTTTATTTTTGGAGATTGGATAAAAATTTAAGAATTTAAGCTGGAAATATGAATTATATTTGGGAGACTGTTTAAGGAAGAAAGGTATATTATAAAAGAATTTCTGATGAATACTGGAAGATGGAATATCGTCTTGGTCTTGATCGATGAAGATTGGATATTAAAAACTATAAGATTCTGAAGACTTCAGGAGTGGAATGGATTGATATATATTTGGTGTTAATCGATGAAGATTGGATATTAAAACTATGTATTTTATTGATGAACTGGAAATACTAATTTAATTGGAAGATTCTGAAGATTTTAGGAGTGGAATGGACTGGTATATAATGGACTGGAAGAAGAATGTACTTTTTTGTTTCTGGAAAGGGAGTGACTATGGATTATGACTTATGTTGTATTTTAATTTATGATTGTTAATTTTATACCCTGTACTTTGTTCTGGGAAGTCTCAGGGGGTGGGAGGGGAGAGGGAGGGGAAGGGGGGGGGAGGGGGGGAGATGAAGGATCAATATAAAGGAATGATTGAAGATATGTAATTAAAAAATAGAAATAATTTGAAATGAAATCGGGGCTGCTCAGCTGCCATTTCAGAAGGGAATGGAAAGGGAGAGGAGAGAGTGAAGGAAGAAAGTAGGTAGGAAAGAGAGAGGTAGAAGAGGGGGAAAGAGAGAGGTAGAAGAGGAGGAAAGGAGAGGAAGAAGAAAGGGGAATAGAAGAATGGATATTGAAAGTTACTAATTTGGCTGAGATGGCTAAAATCTCAGCTTTTTTGAAAGACAATACGCAGGAAAGATATTTAATTGAATGGAAAAAATGGATTGATTATTTACAAAACAGATATCAGATTAAGAAATATCAGATTGCCTTTGAATAATTAGGAAGTATTATTTTATTTAATGGGGGGGGGTTGGGAAATGAAAAGATTTGGATGAGGTTAATTGGATTAGAAGGGAAAATTTTATTCTATGTTTGGTTTATGTATAACAATACCTTGTGATTGACCCGGGAAGCCGGGGAGGAGGGGAAGGGGTTTTGTGGGGGAGGAGGAAAGGGGAAAAATGCTTTTGTTTGTTAAAATTTTTTCAATAAAAAAAAATGTTTTAAAAAAAGTTCCGGCTGAGTGACACGTGATCATTGGAACAATTTTTTTACTAAAATAAAAAGATTCCCAAGATGGTGCACCACAGCTGATTCCCCCCCCCCCCCCCCACCCCCCCACCCCCATTCTACTTACCTTCCCAAGCCTCCTTTGGACGCATACTGCAGATACGCACACAGAGAGCATTTGGTGCGAACTCCGCATGCATCCACACGGCGCAAGTGCAGCACGCAGCGCAGATGCACAGCCAGTGAACTGGTAGCAAACCGGTTCAAATTTCACCACTGATCTAATTCTTACTAATAGAGAAAAAGTGATAAAGGGAGTTGAAATTGGCAGAACTTTGGGCGAGAATGATGTCATATTGGAATTCAATATAATGCAAACACTAGCAATAAAACATATTGGAACGCTGCTATCATAGTCCTTCTTTTCACTAGACTAGACATACCCAAATCCTGCAACCGTTCGTACGTTTTAGCTTCCAGGCCCCTAATCATTTTTATTGCCTTCACTCCTTTCACAGTCTCTACATCTTTTTTATATTGTGGCAACCAAAACTGGATGCATTATTCTAAGGGTGGTCTTACTAAAGCCTTATAAAGGGGTGCTAATACTTCATGTGATCTTGATTCTATCCCTTCTTAATACAGCCTAGCCTTGCATTGGCTTTTTTGGCAGCTGCCGCATTTAAGTGATTTTCCACTAAGACTCCAAAATCCCTCTTACAGATACTACCATTGAGCCAAGCTTCCCCTAATCTGTACCTATACATTTGGGTTTTTTTGCCTAAGTGCAAAACCTTGCTTTTCTCTACATTGAATTTCATTGTTTAAATAGGGCCCAGTGTTCAAGTCTATCAAGATCCATCTGGATCTTGAGCCTATCTTCTGGGGTATTGGCTATTCCTGCCAGTTTAGTGTCATCTGAAAATTTGATGATTTCCCCTTCTATTCCCTCATCTAAATCATTTATGAAGATATTGAAGAGTACTGGGCCTAAGAGAACCTTGATGTACCCCATTGCTTACTTCCCTCCATGTAGATATAGTTCCATTAAGGACTACACATTGAGTGCAGTTTGTCAGCTAGTTAGGAATCCATCTGGTGGATGCTGATGGATGCTGTCTATACCACATTTTTCTAGCTTACCAAAAAGTACATTGTAGTCTACTTTGTCAAATGCCTTACTGAAATCCAATTCTATGTCCACAGCACTTTGATGGTCCACTAATTTAGTCACTTTGTCAAAGAATGAAATAAGATTTGTTTGGCATGATCTGTTTTTGACAAACCCATGCTGACTTCTGTTTATAGCTTTGCTTACTTCTAGGCATTTCGCAGATCTGTTGTTTGATTATCTTTTTAAGGATCTTTCCAGGTATTTTTGTAGGCTAATAGGTCTATAGTTTCCTGGATCCATATTTTTCCCTTTTTGAAGATTGGAACTACATCAGCTCTTTCCCATTCCCCTGGTAGTTCCCAGGTTCTACAGGATCTTTGAAAGATATGGTTCAATGGTTTCCATATCACATCAGCCAGCTCCTTCAGAACTCTGGGATGTAAGCCATCTGGTCCTGATGATTTGAATTCATCCAGAGTGGATAGGTTTGTCTTAATAATTTCTTGACTATTTTGACTTCTATTCCTAATCCAATCTTTTAAAGTACTGCTTTTGATAGGTTGCACTGTTTTTTTTCCTTTTGTGTAAAGACAGATGCAAAGAATGAATTAAACAATTCCAGTTTCTCCCTGTTGCAGGTCACCTCCTTGCTATCTTCACTCATTAGTGGACCAATTGTTTTCTTGACTTCTTCACCTGTTTTTTACACGTAGATGCTAAACAAGTGTGGTGAGACTATTAGATTCTGTGAACCCTACAAAGCAGTATCCAAGCACAAGACCTCTTGCTCCGAATCAACATCGACTGGAATCAACTCCATTGGAAGGAGGAGAACCAGCATAAGACAGTGGCACCAACCATACAATTCCTGCAGCTGGTCCAAAAAGATCCATTGTACAATTCCTACTCTGAAGAAAGAATTAACCACCATTGGAACCCAGTCACATGTCACCTCCTGGGAGGCTTTCATCAATCAAGAATGACATAGATTCAATAGATGGATGGCTGATCTGACAGTCACAAGGAGCCCGTACTTTCTCAGGCTGATTAAAAAAATTTGTAGCCAAAATATACCATTGGTTTAACTCTTTTGCTTGTTGGCATTAAAATTGAGTTGAGCTGAAGTGCATTTCAGTCTTAATCTATTATTCCTATAAAGTACATCTAATAGGATACGTACTGTATATGCTTTGATATTTCTTGCAAGAGATGAGGTCAAAGACCTCCTTGAGATTTACAAACAAGGCCAAACACGTTGACGTAGGTGAATGAGGATACTTTTCAATCAGATGGGAGATTAACAGTCCTTGATATAACACAGAGAAGACTTGTAGGTTTTCTTCTTCCAGCTTCAGCCAAAAGTATTTGGCATAGATCTTACTAATCAGCCTAAGGATGAGAATTGGCTGGATTGTCCTTTTTCCCTTCTACTCTTTTATGGCCCATCCCCAGTCTCTAGGGATTGAAGCTGTATTATGGATGACAGTGAAGAGGAAAGCCAACACTGCAGTCCCCCATTCAGGAGCAGTTCAGGAGGAATTAAATCCAGAGCTGGGACTATTCTGTATTTCAGTTCCCCAATTAGTTGACAATCTGCTCTCCAGCAGCTGAAACTGGAGGCCACCTCGGCAGAGGCTCAATCTCAGCATCTTGCAAATTCTCTCTTCCGTGTAAACCTTGTAAATAATTTCCCCAGATTGTTGCTGGGACGTTACACTCCAGGGGAGAGGAATAGGTTTTCACTCTTCCTGCAATTAAATGCCAGAACTTAGTGGAATCTTTCACACAGCTTGCTATCAGCTGTGTCCTGATTTCATACACTGCCCCTCCCTCTTCAGTAACAGCTAATCTTTTATCATGCTTTTTCTGAGCCACTAGTTCTTTTTTGTTGCTGTTTTGCTTTCTGGTTAATGCTTTCACTCTACTGATCAGTCTGCAATTTTTTAGATTGATCTGTTGACCTGTTTGCAGGACTGGATCAAGAACTTGTAATACTGAAGTGTAGTTTCATCTGGTGGATTAGACACTATTTTAAGATGTTTAAATCGGGGAATGCAAAAATATTCTAAGGCTACTGTGCTCACATAAATTGATGATCATATGCAGTCCAAAGTAGCTGAGGGCATGAAGCAAGGGAAGGCTGCCAACTCCACTTTGCCATATAAATCAAGGCAGAGAATGCCAGCATCTGGGGCACCAACCCCTTTAGAATCTCAGGGAATAGTCCTCCAGAGAGGGGCCTCTGTTGTTGTGTTGTATTGTTGTCCCTGTGTCTCCCTAGGGACCACTCCATTCAAACCGTGACAATCCAATTTGTTGGAGCTTGTCGTTTCTTTAGGTTGATGCTGGTCTAACATGGTGAGTCACTCTTTGTGGGATGGAATGATACTTTAAATAAAGGTTAAGGTCATCAAGACCTAATCCCAAATTAAAATCTCATCCTAAAATGACCAATGCGTCTGCAACTCTGCATAGTTTGCTCCCAAATCAGACATATAATCATCTAAACATTCTCGCGCTTCTTTACATTGAGACTGTCTTTTTGTAGGAGATCATGTTTGTTAAGAAAAAGGAACCATACTTCAGCCTAACTATGACCGGCCCTATTATGTTCCTAACTGTGTCCAGCTTAATCCATTTGGTGGAAACTACTGTAGCTAAACCTCCACTTGGGTGTCCTTCAAAGGGAGAAGCAACTATGCCCAAGGAGTTGCATAATATCGGAATTAGAATTAGAATATTCTTTATCAGCCACATGTGATTGGACATACAAGACATTTAACTCCAGTGTATCAGCCCTCAGTGTACATACGAAAAACAAATTAATAATCATAACATACCAATAATAGAAGGTAATAGGAAAGATGAGAAGGATGTGAGAAGGAAAGAGAGGCAGCTAACGATGAGAAAGCAAAGATGTTTACAGATGTTGAGGGCTACAAGGTGGGACATCCTAGGGATCTGATTGACTAGTCAGTTTGGAGACTCTAGGCAGGTCCTTGCCAGTATACCTGGAGTCAATTCTATTGTTAGCCAAAATGGGCAGCAGAACTGGGGAAGTCCATTGATAAAGGAGACAAGAGATTGGGTTCCTTTAGGTTGTGATTTCCTTGTAAGGTCTTGTCTTGGGCCAGGCTCCAAATCATTGGTCTACAGGGGGTGTCTGGGGGGAGGGGGGTTAATTTGGGTGTGAAGTGGGTCATATCCAAAGGGGGACAGTCTCTATTCTGGTTTATTTTCTCCACTAACTTGTATTTTTTTCTTCACACATTTTAATTAACAATATATTAAAAATAGAATATTAAAATAGTATTTTAATATTTCAATAATATAATAAGGTGTTCAAATACTATAAACACATTAATGCATAAACATCAAATTAGTAAATCAGCTTTTTGGGATCTCCAGGTTATGCAAATATTCTGTCCTTAGAGTAGCATTATCACTTACTGAATTAGACATAAGTATTTCAATTCCTTTTAGATGTTCTTTCCTCATCATCTCACTATTAGCATATAGCTTGTATTTTATTTATTGACTAATTTGTTGTTTACTCTTTCTGTATTTTATTTTTGTGATTTATAATTTAATTATAAAATTGTGTTAATCTGATTCGTAACTATCATGAATAGCATGGCGTAGCGTGGCATAGCATAGCAAGCATAGCACAGAAAATATAGAATAGAAAAGAAAATTAGAATAGAACAGAACAGAACAGAACAGAACAGAACAGAACAGAACAGAATAGAGAATAAATGGCCAAGTATGATTAGATACAAAAGGAATTGTCTCTACTGCAGAGGTTCTCAGTGTACATGCAAAGCAACAGAGAAATAATCACCATCATAATGATACCAATAAGGGGATAGTAGAGAAGATGAGAAGGATAATAATAATGCTGCAGCCATACTACTTGGGAAAATATTCTTGGAGGTAAACCAGTACTGTGATTGTTAGGTGTTCAGCAGAGTGATGGCACGAGATAAAAAATTGTATTTGTGTCTAGTTGTTTTGGCCTGCAATTCCCTATAACAGCATCCTGAGGGAAAAAGTTGAAACAGATTATGTCAGGGATACGAGGGGTCTGCAGATGTTTTCTCAGCCCTCCTTCTGACCTGCAGGTCTTCTATGGAAGGCAGGCTGGTTGCAATTGTTTTTTCTGCAGTTCTAATTATCCACTGGAGTCTTAATTAAGGCTATTAATTCATTGGTCCACTGAAGAGGGGTATTGTGCCTCTGAAGCAGTGGACAAAAGGTGCTCCCTGAGCCCATTGTGTCAAATACATCAAATGAACTCCAAGCTGTTTTCGTTTGGTTCTTCACACAGATACATCCATCCATGAGTGCCCACAGAAAAAAATTACAATAAATTCTCTTCTCTTCTCTTCTCTTCTCTTCTCTTCTCCAAATTCTTTGTGCTTTGTGCTCGGAATATGTTTTTGAGAGAACATATTCTCTCTCTGTGTTGAGAAACTGACAAAACTTTGCTAAATTCAAAGGAAGAAATTATTTGCAGTGAGCAGACCATCAGTGCCCTTCCCAGAAAATTAAATTGGAGAGAGCTGGGAGTGGTATGCATTTTATTTATTCACTTATTAAATTTTATATGCTGCCCATCTTGCTATCAAATTACTCTGGGCAGCTTATAACATGATTAAAATGGCAATATGAAACATTAAAATGATAAAATAAACCTTAAAATTAACGAATCTTCTAAGATAGGAGCCACTATACCGAAGGTGGAGGTAGGGTCTTCATTTTAATTAACTAGCCACCTCCAGAGTGGAACACCTCATTTGGACCCCAGGCCAATTGGCAGCAGAAGTTTTTTTTTTCTTTAACATTTTATTGAGTTATAAGATAAAATAAGATACAGAATACAAAAGAAAATAGGAAAATAGTGGGGAGGAAGGTGGGGAAGAGAAGTGAAGAAGGATTAGGAAAAAGAAAAAGAAGCTTTGACTTCTGACTCTCTCTGTTCCAGCAAAATAAGGCATCACAACTTTTTGTTTTTTCATAATAATATAAACTAGCCATTTCTATAAGGATCTATCAGTCTAATCGGTAAAGCCCAAAATCAAAGTTTGATTCTTTTCCACTTCAAGCAGTGGTCTCCCTGTGGAAACAAAAGTATTTATATTCTCTTCTTTAATCAAAAGTGGTCAGTTTTGCCATTTCAGCTAAACTCCCTCAGCTTCTGCAACCATTCGCCCATGCTGGGAATTGAAGTGTCCTTCCATTTTGGTGCATTCAGTGGTCTAGCTCTGTTCCATCGGCGTGAGGCGAGGCGAGACCGAGGCTGGAGGCGAGGCCTGAGACGAGGCCTTGAGGCGTGGCCGTAGTTTGCCCTTCTTTAATGGCGCATTCCATCAGACGCTTTCCATCTAGTGCTTTCCACCTGGCACTTTCCATCCACTTTTTATATGCATCTTCATTGGTCGTCTGCCCCCCCCCTCGCTTGACTTTTGAATATCGAAGGGGGGAAGGATAGTCCCCGGCCTGCAGTTGTCTGTCCCCCCCCCCGACTTCTGAACGTTGAAGGGGTGAAGGATCGTTCCCGGCCTGCAGTCGCCTTCTCTGCCTGATTTTTATCTTGATGTTCCGACTTGGCCCCCTCGCCACATTGGGATCAGTGGCCTTTGGAGGCAGTAGCTGGCTGTGGACAGGCCTTTGGCCTGGAGCAGCTTGCTCTCGGAGCAGCTGGCGGAGAGGGTGATATGGCAGGCTTCTAAGGAGTAATTATGGACAGGCATCGATGGTGAGGACGGTTTTTATCCAATGGTCTCCTGGACTGGACTGGACTATGGACAGATTGGCAGCTGTCCTTGACTTATTAAGATCTTACAAGGACGTTATTTATGGACTATTTACCATGGATCCCATCTGTCTATCTTCTTTTGTTATATCATCTTTGTCATCATGTTCCAGCCCCTATTTGTCTTATTGGACAACTGGATATCCATTGGAGGTTCCATCGTTTATTAATGTTCTGCCAACCTGGGTTTTTATCATCTTATCATATTTCGCCGATTCTCATTTTTTCTATGCGTTACTCTGCACATGATCTCTTGCGCCTCAGTGCCCCCGCCGCAGGAATGGCTACTTGTTATCAAGGGCCGGCCTCAATGACGGGTTTTGGGACCCACAGAGGTGGCATGCGAAAAGAAAGAGCCTTTGGGGATTTTTAGAGAGGGAATTTTTAAAGGGGGGGAGGGCAAGGGCGGGTGTTGGGGGAAACCCATCGGGGAGGGTATGTCCAGTCCTAGCGCGTGCTCACGACACTATTTTAGCTGGTCCAAGACAGGGGAGGGGTCTGAACAGAGCAAAGAGTATCATTCCATCTGTACGGTAAGTGGGAGGGGCAGATATGGCGGAGGCAGGGGCGTGTCGTTTTTGGGAGCACGTGGTCGATGTTTAAAGGCGATCACGTGCTCCGGCCCCCAGTCCTTACTGCTCCCTGGATGGTCAAGATCCTCAGAGCCTGGGTTCACGGCTGATGCTCTGCAATGCCCGGTCCGTGGTTAATAAGGCTCCCTGATTTGTGACCTGATTCAGAGGGAGTCCGGACTTTATGGGCATTACGGAGACCTGGCTGGGCACAGAAGGGGGTGTACCCCTGGTTGAACTGTGCCCTCCGGGTTTCCGTGCATTCCATCAGCCGAGGGCCCAGGGTAGGGGTGGGGGGTGGCGGTTGTGATTAGGGAAAGTCTGGAGCCGAGGGAGTCCACTGTTCCTCAGATAGCTGGCTGTGAATCCCTCCTTGTGAAGTGGGGCCATCGAAATCAGATGGGGTTGTTGATCACGTACCTGGCTCCTTGCTGCGTGACTACAGCCCTACCTGAACTACTGGAGGTGCTTGCTGGCGTGGCGGTTGAGATTCCCAGACTTTTAGTCTTGGGAGATTTCAACTTGCCATCGGCCGGCTTGTCATCAACAGTGGTTCAGGAGTTCCAGGCCTCCATGACGGCCTTGGACCTGATTCAAGTAACTAATGGCCCTACACACATTGGGGGAGGCACGCTAGACTTGATTTTTATCTCTGGTCAGTGGGTAAATGATCTGGATTTAGGAGATATAGTGAAAGAACCAGTCAAATCATTTTCTCCTTCGCCTAGACTTTCGAACCGCTGCTCACCACCGCAGGGAGACGGAGCCGATGCGTTGGTTCCGTCCCAGGCGCCTGATGGACCCGGAGAGGTTCCTGACGGAGCTTGGGCCGTTTCCTGAGGATCTTACCCACGGCACGACTGAAGAACTGGTTGCGGCTTGGGAACGGGCCGCGGCTGGGGCTTTGGACCGTGTCGTGCCTTTGCGGCCTCTGACCCAGCGTAGATCTCAATTGGCTCCCTGGTTCTCCGGGGAGCTGAGAGAGATGAAACGCCGGAGAAGACGCCTAGAGAGTGTTTGGAGGTCCAGTCGTTCCGAGGCTGATCGGACACTAGTGAGGTCCTTTACTAGGACCTACCTAGTGGCAATGAGGGAGGAAACGCCCACGCTTCCACCCTCATTGCATCGGCAGATAACCGCCCGCCGCCCTGTTTGGTGACTCGCTCCCTCCTACACCAGGGGAGCGGGACGACCCCCTGCAGGGTCGAGCCGAGGAGTTTAACGGTTATCCATACGATAAAATCGTTCAGCTTCGTGATGGCTTGGACCATGATTGCGATGATTCAGCTGAGGTGGCAGAGACTCGTCTTGTTGAGGTTATTTGGGATGAGTTTGATTCTGTAGCTCTTGAGGACGTGGACAGGTTGCTGGGGAGGTTGCATGCAACTACGTGTTTACTGGACCCGTGTCCTTCCTGGTTAGTACTGGCTGCTCAGGAAGTGACACGAGGCTGGCTCCAGGAGATTACGACCGCTTCTTTGGTTGAAGGTTTTCCCACCGCCTTGAAGGAGGCGGTGGTGAGACCTCTCCTGAAGAAGCCTTCCTGGACCCAGCTATTTTGGGAAATTATCGTCCAGTCTCCAACCTTCGCTTTTTAGCGAAGATTGTAGAGAGTGTGGTTGCATGGCAGCTTCCCCGGCACCTGGAGGAAGCTGTCTATCTAGACCTGCTCCAGTCCGGTTTCGGCCCGGTTACAGCACGGAGACGGCTTTGGTCGCGTTGGTGGATGACCTCTGGAGGGCCAGGGACAGGGTTGTTCCTCTGCCTTGGTCCTATTAGATCTCTCAGCGGCTTTTGATACCATCGACCATGGTATCCTGCTGCGCCGTTGGAGGGATTGGGAGTGGGAGGCACCGCTTATCGGTGGTTCTCTCCTATCTCTCCGACCGGTCGCAGACGGTGTTGACAGGGGGCAGAGGTCGTCCTCGAGGTGCCTCACTTGTGGGTACCTCAGGGTCGATTCTCTCGCCTACCCTGTTCAACATCTACATGAAGCCGCTGGGTGAGGTCATCAGTGGTTTCGGGTGAGTTACCAGCTGTATGCGGATGACACCCAGCTGTACTTTTCTACACCGGACCACCCCAACGAAGCTTTCGAAGTGCTGTCCCGGTGCCTGGAGGCCGTACGGGTCTGGATGGGGAGAAATAGGCTCAAGCTCAATCCCTCCAAGACAGAGTGGCTGTGGATGCCGGCATCCCGGTACAGTCAGCTAAATCCGCGGCTGACCATCGGTGGCGAGTCATTGGCCCCGATGGAAAGGGTCCGCAACTTAGGCGCCCTCCTGGATGAACGGCTGTCTCTAGAAGATCATTTGACGGCCGTCTCCAGGGGAGCGTTCTACCAGGTTCGCCTGGTACGCCAGTTGCGCCCCTTTCTGGACCGGGATGCCCTATGCACGGTCACTCACGCACTCGTGACGTCGCGCCTGGATTACTGCAATGCTCTCTACATGGGGCTCCCTTGAAGGGCATCCGAGGCGGCAGTTAGTCCAGAATGCGGCTGCGCGGGTGATAGATGGAGCCCCCCGTGGCTCCCGTATAACACCCATCCTGCGCAGGCTGCACTGGCTACCTGTGGCTTTCCGGGTGCGCTTCAAGGTGTTGGTGACCACCTTTAAAGCGCTCCATGGCATTGGGCCGGGTTACTTACGGGACCGCCTACTGCTACCGAATATCTCTCACCGACCCGTGCGCGGTCACAGAGAGGGTCTCCTCAGGTGCCGTCAGCGCGGCAATGTCGCCTGGTGACGCCCAAGGAAGGGCCTTCTCTGTGGGGCCCCACCTCTGGAATGAACTACCCCGGACTTCGCCAGCTGGACCTCCGGACCTTCCGCTGGCTTAAAACACATTTATTTAATTGTGCAGGGCTGAGCTAAATTTTAAATTTTAAATTACTGGTTTTTAAATTGGCTTTTATTTTATATTTTTAATTTTAAATTAATAGGCGTTTAGAATAAGTTTTTTAACTGTTTTTATATTTCTTACATTGTATTTATGTGTTTTAAATGCCTGTACACCGCCCTGAGTCCTTCGGGAGATAGGGCGGTATATAAATTTGATAAATAAATAAATAAATAAGTATGATTAGACACAAAAGGAATTGTCTCTACTGCAGAGGTTCTCAGTGTACATGCAAGGCAACAGAGAAATAATCACCATCATAATGATACCAATAAGGGGATAATACAGAAGATGAGAAGGATAATAATAATGCTGCAGCCATACTACTTGGGAAAATATTCTTGGAGGTAAACCAGTACTGTGATTGTTAGGTGTTCAGCAGAGTGATGGCACGAGGTAAAAAATTGTATTTGTGTCTAGTTGTTTTGGCCTGCAATTCCCTATAACAGCATCCTGAGGGAAAAAGTTGAAACAGATTATGTCAGGGATACGAGGGGTCTGCAGATGTTTTCTCAGCCCTCCTTCTGACCTGCAGGTCTTCTATGGAAGGCAGGCTGGTTGCAATTGTTTTTTCTGCAGTTCTAATTATCCACTGGAGTCTTAATTAAGGCTATTAATTCATTGGTCCACTGAAGAGGGGTATTGTGCCTCTGAAGCAGTGGACAAAAGGTGCTTCCTGGGCCCATTGTGTCAAATACGTCAAATGAACTCCAAACTGTTTTCGTTTGGTTCTTCACACAGATACATCCATCCATGAGTGCCCACAGAAAAAATTACAATAAATTCTCTTCTCTTCTCTTCTCTTCTCTTCTCTCTTTTTTTTTTGTTTACATTTATATCCCGCCCTTCTCCGAAGACTCAGGGCGACTTACAGTGTATAATTCTCTTCTCTTCTCCAAATTCTTTGTGCTTTGTGCTCGGAATATGTTTTTGAGAGAACATATTCTCTCTCTGTGTTAAGAAACTGACAAAACTTTGCTAAATTCAAAGGAAGAAATTATTTGCAGTGAGCAGACCATCAGTGCCCTTCCCAGAAAATTAAATTGGAGAGAGCTGGGAGTGGTATGCATTTTATTTATTCACTTATTAAATTTTATATGCTGCCCATCTTGCTATCAAATTACTCTGGGCAGCTTATAACATGATTAAAATGGCAATATGAAACATTAAAATGATAAAATAAACCTTAAAATTAACGAATCTTCTAAGATAGGAGCCACTATACCAAAGGTGGAGGTAGGGTCTTCATTTTAATTAACTAGCCACCTCCAGAGTGGAACACCTCATTTGGACCCCAGGCCAATTGGCAGCAGAAGTTTTTTTTTCTTTAACATTTTATTGAGTTATAAGATAAAATAAGATACAGAATACAAAAGAAAATAGGAAAATAGTGGGGAAGAAGGTGGGGAAGAGAAGTGAAGAAGGATTAGGAAAAAGAAAAAGAAGCTTTGACTTCTGACTCTCTCTGTTCCAGCAAAATAAGGCATCACAACTTTTTGTTTTTTCATAATAATATAAACTAGCCATTTCTATAAGGATCTATCAGTCTAATCGGTAAACCCCAAAATCAAAGTTTGATTCTTTTCCACTTCAGGCAGTGGTCTCCCTGTGGAAACAAAAGTATTTATATTCTCTTCTTTAATCAAAAGTGGTCAGTTTTGCCATTTCAGCTAAACTCCCTCAGCTTCTGCAACCATTCGCTCATGCTGGGAATCGAAGTGTCCTTCCATTTTGGTGCATTCAATGGTCTAGCTGCTATCAACATACATAATAACAAAGTTCCAAATTTTTTCTCCAGGTGTTTTTCCATTAGGCGCAAAAGGAAAATTTCTGGTTTCATTTCTATCTTCATTTTCAAAATTTTCTGTATTAAAATATGAATCATACTCCTTTTTTTTTGCTTTATCACCCATCCACCATAGAAGATAAAAAGTCCCGTCTTTACTTTTCCACTTCCAATATTCATTTGACATCCCTTATACATCTTAGGTAGCTTATCTGGATATTAAATAGCAGCGATACACCCACTTATAAAAATTCTCTTTTAAATTATAATTTAATGTAAATTTTAAACCCTTCATCCACATATTTTCCCATTGTTCAAGCATCACATTATATCCCAAATTCCTTGCCCACTGAATCATACAATGTTTTACATGTTCATTTTCCAAATTCAATTTTTGGAATTCAATTCAATTTCAATAACATTTTATAGATTTTAGTTATAATATGTTCATTGTTTCCACACAGTAAAGTTTCCAATTCATTTTTAACAAAGTCAAATCCATATCACTTTTTATCCAGTTTAATTCTTTCTTTCAGTTGTTGATCAGTAAACCCATGGCAAACATAACCTTCTGATTCAAATTTTTCCCTTGGCTTTAATATTGGGTCACCAGAGTTGAAAGGTAAATATTTACCATACGTCAAGCAGTCTGGCTTCACCACCAATTCTTTTCTAAAAAAAGCTTCCTGGGGTGACACTCAAAGAGGCAACTTCGTAGAGAGCCTTATTTTTTATATTTACTCCAAACTCTTAGTATGGTATGCCTGACAAAACGATTGTTGGCACAGCTATTTAAGGCAGCAGCCTGTTTTAAGGCACCTCCAGGGGCAAGTATTCCAGAGGGTGGAAACCCTGTCAGAAAAGCCCCTTCTCCTCGACACTTGACATTGGTCAAGGAATTCTGTAATGTATTTGAATTTCAGGAGGGAAATTTGGGCGGGAAATTGCACGTTGCTGATTGGCTGATGCCTCAGCCAAAATACTATTTAAAGAGGGGTTTTGCCTGTTGGTTGTTGCTGGGATCACAATAAACCAAAGAGCTGTTGTCACTTGTATCGTCTCCTGCCTCTTCATTGCCCAAACTTAACATTGGTGACGAGGATGGGATGTTGAAAGCAGTGAGACTAGGAAAAGAGCTGAAGGAGCAACGTAACTATAAACCCAGCCAGTATCAAGGGCGAATACATAGTGATGTCTAGCTATACGCCGCCAGTGCCATTCGACCCAGCCAAGGAGAAATGGGGGTCGTACATGGCTCGTTTTGAGTGTTTCCGCGAAGCTAACGAGCTGCAAGGAGTATCGGATAATCGGAAGCGAGCCTACTTCTTGAGCCACTGTGGGCCAGAAGTCTTCGATACCGCCGAATCGCTGTCGGAACCAACGCTGGTACAGTCGGTGCCATGGCAAACGCTACAGACGACGCTACGAGCACACTACGTGCCAGTGCCATCGAAGTTTGTACAATGGTTCGAGTTGAGGCAAAGAGTTCAGCGAGAGGGCGAATCGATAAGTGTGTACATGGCCGCATTAAGGAAAGTCGCAAACCACTGTGAATATAGAGACTTGGGGACTCTTTATTAGAACAACTCATTTGTGGGGTCAGGGACATCCGACTACAGAGGCGGCTGCTGTTGAAAAGCAACCTAACCCTGGCGATAGCCCTGGATGAGGCCAGGGCACACGAGATGTCCACCAAAGCGGCGGAAACCTTACAAAAGCCGAACACGCCAAATGCCGTGGCGAAAGCAACGCCAGTCCACAGTGAAGAAATCCAGGCCGAATCGGACGAAGAAGTGGAAGAGGTCTTCCACACCAGGAAGCCGGAGAGAGGCGACCGGGACGAGTGCGTGAGTTGCGGAGGCCAACACCAACGACAGAATTGCAGATTCAAGGACGCAATTTGTCGGCGGTGTGAAAAGAAAGGACACATAGCTCAGGCCTGCCGAGCCTCTCAACCTTCCCGCCCAAAATTCAAACCGACCAATCAACAGGGCACCGGATCCATGAAGCGGCCAGGGATTGGTCAGTTCAAAAAGGGCGCGAAGTTGAATCAGACCACTGTGAGAATGGGCCACGCATCGACACGGCTAGAGAAGAAAATATTCACCAAGACACACATCGAAGGAGTGCAGTGTAAAATGGAGGTGGATCATCAATCACGATTATGTCTTGGGACACAATCGCAAGGGACCTGCCAGACGTCGCGAAACGCCAGCTGCAACCCCAAAAGCTGAGAGTGCAAGACTACCAGGGGAACCGAATCCCTGTTTGAGGGGTCATGTCCGTCAGAGTGAAATATGGACAATTCAAGAAAACCCTGCCGATCACCATAGATGGAAACCTGCCCAGTTTGCTAGGTCTGGACTGGTTCAGAGCCTTGGGCATGGAAGTAACCGGGGTTCACAGAAACGGAGTCAACCTGAAGGACGAATTGTTGAGAGAATTCGAGGACGTTTTCCAAGACTGTCTGGGCAAGTACGTGGGGACCCCCATTTCATTCAATTTGGACCCCCAGGTGGCTCCCATTAGATTAAAAGCTAGGAGGGTCCCGTTCGCCCTAAAACCCAAGATTGACAGGGAACTAGACAAATTAGTAAGCCAGGGAATACTAGTCCCCGTCGTCCATGCAAAATGGGAGACACCAATAGTGACCCCAGTCAAACCAGACGGATCAGTCCGGATTTGCGCTGACTATAAGGCAACGCTTAACAAAGCATTGCAAAAGAGTGCTTACCCCGTTCCCGTAGTGCAACACTTGTTGCACTCGTTAGGACATGGACAGGTTTTTGCCAAACTCGATCTGGCCCAAGCCTACCAACAATTACCAGTTGACGGCGTAACGGCCAAAGCACAGACGATTATCACACATCGGGGCGCTTTTAAATGCACTCGACTTCAGTTCGGAGTTAGTGTAGCCCCCGGGTTATTCCAAAACCTAATGGAACGACTCCTACAAGGTCTACCGGGAGTAGTTCCATATTTCGACGATGTACTGGTATCAGCAGAAAACTTGGAAGAATTAGGGGTCAAATTATGAAAGGTTTTGGGCATTTTCAGGTCTGCGGGACTTAAGGTTAAGCTCAACAAATGCCAGATAGGAGTTGAATCTGTAGAATTCTTGGATTACCGGATAGATAAGAAAGGCATCCACCCAACTGAGAGCAAAGTGCGAGCCATTAGAAAGGCCCCAACCCCAAAAAACAAAACAGAGTTACTGTCGTGTCCCACTCCTTGTTGTTGCGGGCAAGACACAACAGTTACAAGCATTTTTGGGGCTTGTAAACTTCTATGTGGTATTTTTAAGAAATAAGGCAACGGTAGCCAAACCGCTACATAAACTGCTAGTGAAAAAATCTGTATGGACTTGGGGCAGGGTTGAGGCTAAGGCATTTGAAGGCGTTAAGAATCTCTTATCTAGCGATAGCCTTCTAATTCAGTACAATGGGACGTTGCCATTAGTACTAGTTTGTGATGCATCACCCTACGGGGTAGGGGCTGTCCTCAGCCACAGGTTACCGAACGGTTCAGAAGCCCCTATCGCATATTTTTCCCGCACGATGTCCTCAGCAGAAAGGAACTGTAGCCAACTAGACCAGGAAGCCCTGGCTATAGTTTCTGGGGTTAAAAAATTCCACGAGTACCTGTTTGGGCGGCAATTTGAAATAATCACAGACCACAGACCTTTATTGGGACTCTTGGTGGGGGACCGTCCAACACCGGTTGCATTATCACCCAGGCTGACCCGTTGGACTATTTTCCTGGCAGCATATTCGTACAAACTGTCTCACCGACCGGGCAAAGATTTGGGACATGCGGACGCTTTAAGTAGATGCCTGTTGCCAGAGACTATCGAAGACCCGACCCCAGGGACACCCGTCTTGTTAATTGACTCTTTGGACTCTGGCCCAGTCACATCTATTTATTTATTTATTTATTAATCGTATTTGTATACCGCCCTATCTCCCGGAGGACTCAGGGCGGTTCACAGGCAAGTAAGAAACATATATGTACAAATTAAGATAACCATTAAAAAACTTATTCTAAAAGCCAAATTATTAAAAAATAGTATAAATATTAAAACCAATTAAAACCACTATAAATTTAAAATCTAGTCCAGTCCTGCGCAGATGAATAAATGTGTTTTAAGCTCACGACGGAAGGTTCGGAGGTCCGGAAGTTGACGGAGTCCTGGGGGGAGTTCGTTCCAGAGGGTGGGAGCCCCCACAGAGAAGGCCCTTTCCCTGGGCGTTGCCAGACGACACTGCCTAGCTGACAGCACCCTGAGGAGTCCCTCTCTGTGAGAGCACACGGGTCGGTGAGAGGTATTCGGTAGCAGTAGGCGGTCCCGTAAGTAACCCGGCCCTATGCCATGGAGCGCTTTAAAGGTGGTTACCAAAACCTTGAAGCGCACCCGGAAGGCCACAGGTAACCAGTGCAGTCTGCGCAGGATAGGTGTCATACGGGAGCCACGAGGGGCTCCCTCTATAACCCGCGCAGCTGCATTCTGAACTAACTGCAGTCTCCGGATGCCCCTCAAGGGGAGCCCCATGTAGAGAGCATTGCAGTAATCCAGGCGAGACGTCACGAGGGCGTGAGTGACTGTGCATAGGGCATCCCGGTCTAGAAAGGGGCACAACTGGCGCACCAGGCGAACCTGGTAAAAAGCTCTCCTGGAGACGGCCGTCAAATGATCTTCAAAAGACAGCCGTTCATCCAGGAGGACGCCCAAGTTGCGCACCCTCTCCATCGGGGCCAATGACTCGCCCCCAACAGTCAGCCGTGGACTCAGCTGACTGTACCGGGATGCCGGCATCCACAGCCACTCTGTCTTGGAGGGATTGAGCTTGAGCCTGTTTCTCCCCATCCAGACCCGTACGGCTTCCAAACACCAGGACAGCACTGATAGCCGTTGGGGTGGCCGGTGTGAAAAGTACAGCTGGGTGTCATCAGCGTACAGCTGGTACCTCACACGAAGCCACTGATGATCTCACCCAGCGGCTTCATATAGATGTTGAACAGAAGGCGAGAGGATCGACCCTCGGCACCCACAAGTGAGGCACCTCGGAGCCGACCTCTGCCCCTGTCAACACCGTCTGCGATCGATCGGAGATGGGAGGAGAACCACCGATAAATGGTGCCTCCACTCCCAATCCCCCAACCGGCGCAGCAGGATACCATGGTCGATGGTATCAAAAGCCGCTGAGAGGTCTAATAGGACCAGGGCAGAGGAACAACCCCTATCCTGGCCCTCCAGAGATCATCCACCAACGACCAAAGCCGTCTCAGTGCTGTAACTGGTCCGAAACCGGACTGGAACGGGTCTAGATAGACAGTTTCATCCAGGTGTAAGGAAACTGATATGCCACCATACTCTCTACAACCTTCACCATGAGCGGGTTGAGACAGACGATAATTACCTAAAACAGCCGGGTCCAGGAAGGCTTCTTGAGGAGGGTCTCACCACCGCCTCTTTCAAGGCGGCCGGAAGACTCCTCCACCAAAGAAGCGCTCGTAATTGCCTGGAACCAGCCTCGTGTCACCTCCTGAGTGGCCAGCACCAACCAGGAGGCAGGTCCAGTAAACACGTGGTGGCATTCAACCTACCCAACAACCTGTCCATGTCCTCGGGAGCCACAGGGTCAAATTCATCCCATACAATGTCACCAAGACCACCCTCAGCCGCCTCACCTGAGTCACCGCAATTTTGGTCCAGACCATCCCGAAGCTGAACGATTTTATCGTATAGATAACCGTTAAACTCCTCAGCACGTCCCTGCAACGGGTCATCCCGCTCCCCCTGGTGAAGGAGGGAACGAGTCACCCAAAACAGGGCAGCTGGGCGGTTATCTGCCGATGCAATGAGGGAGGAGGCGTAGCTACGCCTCGCTTCCCTCAATGCCACTAGGTAAGCCCTATTATAGGACTTCACTAGTGTCCGATCAGCCTCCGAACGGCTAGACCTCCAGGAACTCTCTAGGCGTCTTCTCCGGCGCTTCATCCCCCTCAGCTCCTCGGAGAACCAAGGAGCCGGTTGGGACCTGTGCCGGGTCAGAGGCCGCAAAGGCACGACACGGTCTAAGGCCCCCGCCGCGGCCCGTTCCCAGGCCGCAACAAGTTCCTCAACCGTGCCGTGAGCCAGCCCCTCAGGAAGTGGCCCAAGCTCCGTCCGGAACCTCTCCGGGTCCATCAGGCGCCTGGGACGGAACCAACGTATCGGCTCCATCTCCCTGTGGTGTTGAATGGCGGTCAGAAAGTCCAGGCGAAGGTGAGAGTGATCTGACCATGACAAAGGTTCAATGACTATTTCCTTCAAGTCCAGATCTCTCAACCACTGACCAGAGACAAAAATCAAGTCCAGAGTGCCACCCCCAATGTGAGTAGGGCCATCAACTACTTGGGTCAGGTCCAAGGCCGTCATGGAAGCCGTGAACTCCCGAGCTGCTGTCGATGACGAGCCGGAAGATGGCAAGTTTAGTTTAGTTTAGTTTAGTTTTATTAAATTTTTATACCGCCCTTCTCCCGAAGGACTCAGGGCGGTGTACAGCCAAAGGGTAAAAAACATGAAAAAATACAGTTAAGACAACAATTTAAAACCGAGCAAATTAGAAGAAATGGCCAGTATTAAAAAATTTAAAATTTAAAATTTCAAACCCTAAAATGATAAAACCCCAATTAAAAAATTTAAAAAATATTAGGCCAGTCCCGCTTGACTAAATAAGTGTGTTTTCAGCTCACGGCGGAAGGTCCGAAGATCAGGCACTTGACGTAATCCAGGGGGAAGTTCGTTCCAGAGCGTAGGAGCTCCCACAGAGAAGGCCCTGCCCCTGGGGGCCGCCAGCCGACATTGTTTGGCGGACGGCACCCTGAGAAGACCCTCTCTGTGTGAGCGTACGGGTCGGTGGGAGGCATACGGTAACAGCAGGCTAAAGTTAAAGTCCCCCATGACTAAAAGTCTGGGGGTCTCAACTGCCACCCCAGCAAGCACCTCCAGGAGCTCGGGCAGGGCAGCTGTCACGCAGCAAGGAGCCAGGTACGCGACCAGCAAGCCCATCTGACACCTATGACCCCATCTCACAAAGAGGGATTCGCACCCGGCAATCTGAGGTACAGTGGTCTCCCTCGGCTCCAGGCTCTCTCTAATCACAACCGCCACCCCCCCACCCCTACCCTGAGCCCTCGGCTGATGGAATGCACGGAAACCCGGCGGGCACATCTCAACAAGGGGCAAGCCCCCTTCTGTGCCCAACCAGGTTTCCGCGCCTATAAGGTCATGGCGCCCCTGAATAAGATCGTGTATTAGGGGGGCCTTATTGACCACGGACCGTGCGTTGCATAACATGAGCCGAAGGCCCAGGCTCTGAGGGTCTTGACCATCCGGGCAGGGAAAAGGGCGGGGATCGGCGCAATCGCCTGCAAACATCGACCGCGCGCCCCCCCAGAATGATATGATCCCCCCCTTCCGCCATATCTGCCCCTCCCACTTACCGTGTAAATAAAACCACCCTCACCAACAGGAACGCAATCTCCCCCCCTAACCTCCGAACCCATTAAATGACCGTCACGAGTCATCTAAGGAAGTGACTAGGGCATCTTACAAAGACATTGTCGTAAGAACTGTGATCGGTTGGGTGCAGAGGGGATGGCCCGCTGCACCGGGGGATCGTTTCAAAGAATTTACAAAAAAGCGTTCGGAACTGTCGGTACAAGGGGGTTGTCTGTTATGGGGGGATAGGGTGGTTATTCCGGAGAAATTACGAGGGCATGTGTTGGAACTATTGCATGTAGGCCACCCAGGGATTGTGAGGATGAAGAGCCTAGCGAGAAGTTACGTGTGGTGGCCACAAATGGATAAAGACATTAGCGACTGGGTAGGGAAATGCCAAGCATGTCAAGAATCAAGGCCACTACCCCCAACAGCCCCCATAAGGGATTGGGAGAAACCCCAGGGTCCTTGGTCCAGGATCCATATAGGTTTTGCTGGGCCGTTCCATGGGCAGACCTTCTTAATTGTGGTAGATGCCTACTCGAAGTGGTTAGAAATTTTACTCATGAAAACCACAACAGCGGAAGCTATAATCACAGTATTGAGGCATCTATTTGTGACACACGGGTTGCCCGACACTCTAGTGTCCGATAATGGCCCACAATTCATGGCCACCCAGTTTGAGGGGTACTTGGCAGAAGAGGGCATCCGACATGTCCTCTCGGCGCCTTTCCACCCGGCGACGAACGGACTTGCAGAACGTTTCGTACGCAGTGCCAAGGAAGCGCTATCTAGAATTAGCCCAGGAGATTGGCAATCCAAAATTGATACCTTCCTGGCAGTCCAACATAGAACTCCCTGTGTGACCACCAGCCGCAGCCCATCGGAGTTACTAATGGGTAGAAGACTCCGGTGCCCCCTAGATCGGTTAAACCCAACATACTCCCCTGATGGGTACCAAAACACAAAGGGAAGAACCAGAACAATGACAACAGGTGACCCGGTATGGGCACATAACTATAGTGAGGGCCCAGCGTGGCTAAAGGGAACAATTGTAGGAGTGACGGGCCCAAAGTCATACATAGTGGACATGGGGGATGGCCAAGTGTGGAGACAACACATAGATCAATTACGAAAAAGAATACAAATCAATCCAGAAACCAAACAGCCAGACCCTGACTACCCAATAATTGAACCAACAGCTAACTCAACCCTGAGGCGATCGGAGGACTTAGCTGAGTCTGAAGAAGTCCAGTGACGCCAACCGGCTCCTCCAGAGGACAGCAGGGATGACTCTGCCAATAATCCAGGGCCAGAGGGCCCAGAGGAGGAGCTGGGAGGAACAGTCCCTCCGACCAGCTCAACTCACTCCCAGGGAATGAATTGCACAGGTCAGAAAGAGTTAGGAGACACCCTGTCTACCTGCGTGACTACATGGAAAAATAACATGCAAAAAACTATGTAAATATGGTACAATGTGTTCTGAGAGGGGAGGAGTGTAATGTATTTGAATTTCAGGAGGGAAATTTGGGCGGGAAATTGCACGTTGCTGATTGGCTGATGCCTCAGCCAAAATACTATTTAAAGAGGGGTTTTTGCCTGTTGGCTTTTGCTGGGATCACAATAAACCAAAGAGCTGTTGTCACTTGTATCGTCTCCTGCCTCTTCATTGCCCGAACTTAACAAATTCCAAACAGAATTCCTGCAGCATGCCTTTTCTGCTGGTGTGAGTGGAACAGGCCAATTCCTTTAGTGTGAGAGTTTCTCATGTAACCTGGACCATGCTATAAAGCGCTTTAAAGTTGATAATCAGCTTTTGTGTTGGACCTGGAAGCAAACCATCAATCAGTGCAGCTTGCACAAAAGAGGTGTTTCATGGGCTATCCTGGGGGTCTCTGGGACTGTCCGTGCAGCTGCAGTCAAGGATGGCCCCATCTAGAGCCACTGCAGTAGTCCAAACTTTTACTTACTATCTGATGGTTTCCTTACAAGGTCCCATCATGCTAGGAACTCACTGGCTATAGTTACACAACAGGGAGTTGCACTGGAAATAAGGAACTATTTCTTTCCCTTTTCCAAAATGTCAACAACACTGATATTTTGTAGTGTAGCACCAGATTTTCTACTGAGTTCTGTTTCCTGATGTGATTTACTCCAAAGGGCTCACACAGCTGAACAGCAACTTCCAGAATCCCTCACTACTGAACAGACTAAGCAGGTGCTGCTGGGAAGAGGCCTCTGGAGAGTATGTGTATGTCAAAATAAGTCATCATGGCAGCTGTAATTGTACAATTGAAATCCCATCCTTTTTAAAATGCATTCAGTCACAGAGCTTCAGAGGATCCTGGATGAAACAGATTATCTTGACCCCATCTAGTTAGGATTCAGGTCCAGTTATGGGACCGGAACAGCATTGGTCATGCATGTTGATGATCTCTGGCGAGAGTAGAATGGAGGTGGTGCACCCTTCCTTGTCTTCTCTGCAGGCTTCGATATCATCAAGTTTGGTATCCTTTTGTGCTGGCTGTGGGTTCAGCTCCTTTCTCCAAGGCTGATCCCAAGCACTGTTAATAGGGAATAAGTGGTCCTGCCCTCAGCCACTCCTTTGTGATGTGCCACAATCAGAGGTGGTATTCAGACAGTTTGGACTGGTTCAGGCAAACCGGTAGCGGAAATTTTGAGTGAATGGAGAAGTGGCAAATCGCACCACTGGCTGGCCCCGCCCATCCCATCCCACCCCATCCCACCCCACCCCACCCTATATATCTTGCCTTTGCCACATGGCCCAGCTAATCTCCACATCTTGCCTTTGCACCTCATCTGCTCTGCTCACCAAAGGTAAGCATGCCTCCCGCTCACCCTTCGCCTCTGGTCAGGGCCCAGGGATGCCCAGGGATGCACAATTCCCCGGCTCCGGCCTTGCCCTGGAGCCTCTGCCTGCTCGCCCTTTACCTCAGCCAGGTCAGGGAACATGACATTCCCCCAATCTGGCCTTGCCCCAGGCTTCTACCTGCATGCCATTGCCCCTCTCTGGCCTCAAACTACAGCCCCCTGGGCCGAAACAATTTATTCGGTCTGCGGCCTGCTGCACTGGACCAAAAGGCCATGCGGGGGAGGCATGGGCACAGGAGGGCCAAAGCAGTTTGGGAATGGACCGGATGGTTCTTCTTACCTGCATGAAGTCCCATCTGGAAAGCATTGCAGCGGAGATTTTTCAACCATTTCTTCTGTCCCTTGCCAAGCCTCGGTCGCTCATAGAAATGCTCCATGTACTCTCTGGGTCGGCAGCTGTTTCTCTCCACTGCTGCTCTTGCTGGGAGAGTGTCTTGTGCAATTTAGCAGCTGTGAGCTGCCACTTTCCTCTAAGTCCCATCCAGAAAGCACAGCGGCTGGGAGAAACACCATTCAACATGGCTGCTGCTTCCCTGTGCCACAGTGCTGTCCAGATGGGACTTAAAGGAAAGCGGTAGTTCACAGCTGCTAAACTGCATCAGATGCTCTCCCAGCAGTGCAGAGAGAAGCAGCCACTGCCCTGGAGAGCAGAGATGGAGGGGAGCAGGCCCCCAAAGACTGTTCGGTTGATTCTCATTGTGCATGCACGCACGTGCTCGTGTGTGGAAGCCATGTACACACACATGCTCACATTTTCAGCGCACAGGTGGTGAAATTATTTGAAACCCACCACTGGCCACAGTGCCCAGTACTCTCTCCACTCCTCTTTAACATCTACATAAAGCCACTGGGTGAGATCATTCATCACCATGGAATGAAGTATCATCAGTATGTGGATGATACTCAGTTCTGTACTTCCACCCCTGATGACCAAAGTGATGCTGTTGATGCCTCTCACAGTGCCTGGAGGCTGTGGGACTCTGGATGCGCAACAACATGCTTCGACTGAACCCTTGCAAGACCAAATGGTGCGTGGAGCTTTCAGATACAGGAGTTTAACATCTCTAATTCTGGATGGGGTTGCACAACCTCAGACAGATCAGATGTGCAACTCGGGGGTTCTCCTGGACTCGCAACTTCTATTCAAAGAGCAGGTGGTGGTCACTGCTAGGAAAGCCTTGGTACACCTCTATGTTGTGCATCAGGTGTTCTTTCTTGAATAGAGAGTCCCTACACTGGTCTTCTCATTGCTATGGATTACTGCAATGTACTCTACCCGGGCTACCATTGAAGCATATTTGGAAGCTGCAGCTAGTGCAGAACACAGCATCGTGGGCAGTTCTTTGGGCTCCTATCATGGCCCATGTTACGTTGTTGTTCTGCAACCTCTTCCTGGCTGCCTATTTGCTTCCAGTTGCAAATCAAGGTGCTGGGGAACCTACTCACTCCAATGGGATTGGCCCGCCCCACCTATGTTAGCAGAGGGGGAGTGCTGCAGACCTAATCAGTCACTGAATTTCACCTGACAGAATCTGGAAGAAAGTTCTTTTCTGCATTGGCTTCTGCCCTTTGAGACATCATACCCCCAATGTGAGATCTACACCCACCCTTTTGACCTTCCAGAAGGGCCTGAAGGCCTGGCTTTGCCAGCTGAGTTGGGGCCCCAAGAGAGGTGCATCATTCTGGAGGTGGCTATTGGGTAGGTCTTATTTCTCCCCATGTACTTCCTGTTCCTCTCCTCCCTATCTTTTATTTATTTATTTTATATTTATTTATAATTAAATTTTTATACTGCCCTTCTCCCGAAGGATTCAGGGCGGTGTACAGCCATCTTAAAATACAGCAAATAAATAACAAATTTAAAAAGAATTTAAAAACAAATATTTCACAAGGCAATCAACTAAAATGGTCTAAGATCGGCTTAAAACCGCTTAAAATTACAATTAAAATACACTTAAAATATACTTAGGCTAGTCCCGCCCGATGAAATAATAATGTCTTCAATTCCCGCTTGAAGGTCCAGAGGTCGGGAAGTTGGCGTAAACCCGGAGGCAACTCATTCCAAAGGGCCGGTGCTGCCACAGAGAAGGCTCTCCCCCGGGGGCTGCCAAACGACATTGTTTGGTCGACGGCACCCTGAGAAGGCCCACTCTGTGGGAGCGCACAGGTCGTTTGGAGGCTATAGGTGGCAGAAGGCGGTCTCGTAAATATCCCGGTCCTAAGCCATGGAGTGCTTTAAAGGTGGTCACTAACACCTTGAAGTGCACCCGGAAGGCTACCGGCAGCCAGTGCAGGCCGCGCAGGATAGGTGTTATATGGGAGCAGCGCGGTGCTCCCTCTATCACCCGCGCAGCCACATTCTGGACTAGCTGGAGCCTCCTGGTGCTCTTCAAGGGGAGCCCCATGTAGAGAGCATTGCAATAGTCCATAACCATATTGATTACTGCTCTTGTTTGCTTTATTATGTGTAGTAGTTTTAATCTCTGTAAGCCACTCGGAGTGGTCTTGTCCAGATGGCACATAAAGTTAATAAATAAAGAAGGCACTTATGTAAATACAGTATATAACCGATTGCTTGGCTTCAAGCACAGCAAGTGCCCAGAGGAATCTGGAAGCCCCTTTGAAGTCTAACAGTTTTTATTTTAAAGCATCAGAATCTGCTAACACATGGAAAGGGTGAGAGACAGAAGAAGTGCTCCAAATCATAGCAGGTAGAAGACTCCTTTGCACTATCTCAGTCTCAATGGGCAATCAGTTTTCCATTCACTTCATTCTGGTCTGTAATGTGGATTCTTTTCCAGCCGAGCTCTACTGAGATATCTGCAGGATTACTCAAGAAGCCAAGCTAAGACAGGAAGCCTGTCTGGGAAGATTTACTACCTAGTCCTGGCTGGATAGCCTGACACCTGTGTTGAAACAGCTGCCTTGGTTGTTTTCTGGAACCAATTCAAGGTACGTTCCCTGACATATAAACCCTTTCTTGGATTAGGATCAAATCAAGACTACTTATTTGCAGACAATGCTCTCAGATTCCCCATAAAGCACGTTTGCCCAGTCACGAGGCTCAGGGGCAGCTCCTTGGATGCTCCTTGGACTTTCCTCCTTTGGGCTAGGCGGTTAGTCCTCGACTTACGACCGTTGGTTTAGTTAGGATTCAAAGTTAAGCGGCAGTGAAAAAAGTAACTCATGACCATTTTCCACACGATCGTTGCAGCATCCCAACGATCACGTGATCAAAATTCAGACTCTTGGCAAACTGATTCATATTTATGACGGTTGCAGTGTCCCCGGGTCATGTGATCTCCTTTTGCAAGCAAAGTTGATGGGGAAGCCAGAATCACTTAGCAGCCGCGTCACTAACTTAACAACTGCTAATTCACTTAACAACTGTGGCAAGAAAGGTCACAAAATGTGGCAAAACTCACTTGACAAATGTCTCACTTAGCAACAGAAATGTTGGGCTCAATTGTGGTTGTAAGTCGAGGACTACCTGTAGTGGAGAGGAGGACTTAAAACACCACTTTTATTCACCCTTTTAGGTCAGCATTTTGATATTGCTGGTTTTAATATGTTAGATTTTAAATCAATCTCATTGGGTAGGAGGCCCGTCAATATTGAAAGCAAGCAAGCAAAGGGCGGCCCAAGAGGTGACCGTCTGACCGTTGAGCCCTGGCTTAGCTGGTCAGGCTACCCCCAGTGACTTCCCCAAATGAAGCCCAGGAGATGGGCTCCAAGATGAGTCCCAAAGCTCGGAAGAAGTCAATCTCTGGTCCCAGTAACTGACCCACCTTAGCTCTAGCATAAATGACTTTCTTCCTGCCCTCCCAGGAGAAGCCAGGAACACTTGCCTTTAAGCCCCTTGGCACCTGGAGGCCTCTCCCCCAGTGAGGGGCACAATGGTTCTGCCCCTCCAGGCTGCCTGCCCCCCTCCCCCAGCCGTGCAAGGAGGGATGGGGAAGGCAACGTCCCTCTCGGTGTCAAGAGATTGGCAGGAATGAAATGTCCCTGCTTAATTTGGTGTGCTGTGGAAACAGAGTGGGCCTGTCTATTTGAACTAAAAAGACATTGTAATTTAATTACTGGGCTGGTAAACAAAGGGTTTTAATGCACTAGAGGAAATTTACTTAGGCTCAGCCATTGGCAGATTTATAGGTTTTAATGGAATGTTGGAAGGTTATTGGCACTTGGGGAATCCTGGTTTGTTATTTCATAATCACTTATTTACGGTTCCCACCGTGGATTGTCCTTGTTTTGTAGTTCATTCTTTCAGGTCTATTAAGCTGTCACTACTTTTCTTCGAGGCATTATAAGCAAAAGTTCTTGAACTGCTTGGCTTGTTCTGTCATTTCTAAAACAAGCCTGCTTTGAAAGAGAAAGAGATCATAGGACACTGATGTCCTATTAAGAGGAGGAACAGCTGATTTATGGCCCAATAAATTACTTAGAGCATGTAAAAATGGCTGGCTGGTTTTCATCATGCACTAAGAAAAATGCAAAATTAAAAGCCTAGTAAATTAAAATGTCCCTAATAAAATCTGACTATTAAAGGCAAAGCAAAATGGTGCTGCTTTACAGAAGTTCTGTGAAGAGACGGGGAGCCCACCCCACCCCCTCCCATTACTTGGATCAGGGAGACAGTTTCAGGTAGGTGCCCTGGGTACACCTTCTCCCTCCCTCCCTCCCTCCCTCCCTCCCTCTCCCCTTGGGGTGTGTTCATATTAAAATAGCTACATTCTATTTCAGCACTGAGAGTACTTATCCAGTACTATCCTTGTCATTAAAAGGTCACAAAATACACTAGTTTGTAAAGTTTTTTCAACATTTATGTTAACAGGTAGTTTGCATGTAATGCTTTACTGGGGAATCTGGTTTATGTAAAGTTTTGCATTACCAGAACAGGCTTGCCATAATATTGGAATCTTTAATTTCATTTAATGCATATTTCTCCAAAGATATGCATTTGGCCTTACAGTTGGCTTTTGCAAGTGGATGTTTGTGCATTATTTTGTAGTGCATTTGTATATGTGGCTTTGTTGTTATCTCAACTGCCAATAGTATATTTTGTAGCCCCCTGTTGTGGCAGTTGCTGTGTTTTTCATCCTTGTTAGCCATTTGTTTGCGATGGGTGGCCAAAACGAATGAATAAATGCATGCTTTCCATGTCTGCTGCTTAAGCATTTTTCTTTAGCCTTCTGCAAATATCGTTTAAAATAGGCAAACTGTCGTTTTCAAATAGTAACTTAGGGCTATTTGTATTGTCAGGTTGCCCTACTGCTGGTAGAGCCTGGCAACCATATTGGAGGTCAGGAATGGATGCCCGCGCTCAGACTCTGCCAACCACAAGCCTGCCATGCCAAAGCAGCGCTCTCTCAATGCCCAGTTCTTGTTCACCTCTGCTTTGTTTCCTCTACTTGACTGTTTACCAGAGCCAGCCTTTCTACATGGACTGATCACCCCTCACAAGGTTCTCTCTGCTGTCCTTGAATGACCTCTGCTGCAAATAGAATAGAACAGAGCTTGGAGGTCTTCTAGTCCAGGCCCCTGATCAAGCAGCAGAACCCTAACCCCTAACCCCTAACCCCTAACCCCTAACCCCTAACCCCTAACCCCTAACCCCTAACCCCTAACCCCTAACCCCTAACCCCTAACCCCTAACCCCTAACCCCTAACCCCTAACCCCTAACCCTATACCATCTCAGATAAGTGACTGTCCAGTCTCTTCTTGAGAAGTGGTGGAGCACCCACGATTTCTGGAGGCAAGCTGTTCCACTGGTTCATTGTCCTCACTGTTTCGAAGTTTCCCCTTAATTCAAGATTGCTTCTCTCCTTCATTAATTTCCATCCATTGTTTCTTGTGCTGCCCCCTGGTGCTTTGTAGAATAATTTGACCCCCTCTTTTTTGTGGCAGCCCCTCAAATACTGGACTATGTCTATCATGTCGCCCCTGATGCTATACCCTAGGATTTCTTTACTAGTGAAATGGTTCTAGTATCTTAAGTTGTACTCTAGTACAATTTCCCAGCAGGAATATCTCTTGTTTAAAAATTGCCATTTTCCTTTTCCTGAGCTGACAAATATTTCCACTGGCCTTTTTATATTTTTAACCAATCAAGTTGATCGATATGATAAAAATTATAAAATAGTGCACCACTAGACTTGTTAAAAATATATATGTATGTGTATGTACATATATATATGTAACAGAGACTTTTATTTCATTGGGTTGTATAGGATGGTTAATCATACTGAATATTTCCACCAGACTGGCATTCTCTGTCAACTGGTATTTCTTCCTTTCCGAATATGGTCCTATTTGAGCCCATGATCTTTATGGCCTGAGCTCTACTTTCCCATTGTTCTACCCACTGATTCAACCCCAATGTGCTTTAAATCTATTTGTCCAGGATAGTTTTGCAGAAACAATGGGAAAGCCATATGCAGGGTTATCTGAGGTTTCTTAAGGAAGAACTGGTTGTAAATGCAAACAAATGAAAAACAAATCTACCTTAGCTTAATCCCATCTAATAAGCCTGGAAAGGTGAACACCATGGTCTACGGTATCAGCTGTTGCAGGTTCTGTTCCTCTCTGCTTGTTCTCTTGTGTGGATTCTCTTCCCAGATCTTCCCCCGTGGCCTTCTCCTTTTCTCCGGATCTCTCGGAGGCCTCTTTCTTCATCCCTGCTGTTGCTTCCCCACATTTGGGCTTCTTTCTCCAGCTCCTCTTTGGGCCATCTTTCTCCTGGCCTTCTCACCCACGTTGCTCCAGTCCCACTCCAGATCAGTGATGGATTTGATGACATAATGGCTCACAAAGCAGGGATCGGGTACAATGGATCCCACCAGGCAGGAAAATGGGGCTTCACTGGGCCAATCGTGGATCCGTTCACAACATCCTTTAAATGCAGTTGCTGAAACGCACCCAGGACACCAGCTTGCCTGCTTTTCCATTTACCTGATGTGGTGGCTCATCCAGGCCCATCGGAACCTTCTCCACCCTCACTTTTAGCATGCTAGGGATAATAAAGATAGTCACCGCCATCATTCACCTAGTGATTTCTACATATCAACTTAAGCAGTAGTGAGATTTGCACCATTTCAAGTTGTTAAATTACACCCCCAACCACCACCACTATCAAAGTGGATCCTGGGACTCTGTGCTGCCTGTAATGGAGAAATGGGCAATGGAGTGGCCAGCATAATGGAAGACGAAGGCCGCTTTTCCTCTTTCTTTCTTTTTTTTAATTTGCATTTATATCCCGCCCTTCTCCGAAGACTCAGGGCGGCTTACACTATGTTAGCAATAGTCTTTGTTAAGTTCGGGCAATGAAGAGGCAGGAGACCAGTGAGTGACAACAGCTCTTTAGTTTATAGTGAACCCAGCAAAAGACAACAGGCAAAAACCCCTCTTTAAATACTATTTTGGCTGAGGCTCCAACCAATCAGCAACGTGCTAGTTCCCGCCCAAACTTCCCTCCAAAAGTTTAAATACATTACACTCCTTCCCTCCCAGAACGCATTGTACCCATATTTACATAAAATTTGCATGTTATTTTTCCACGTAGTCACGCAGGTAGACAGGGCGTCTCCTAGCTCTTTCTGACCTGCGCAATTCATTCTCTGGGAGTGAGTCGAGCTGGTCGGAGGGACTGTTTGTTCCTCCCAGCTCCTCCTCTGGGCCGTCCGGCCCTGGATTATTGGCAGAGTCGTCCCTGCTGTCTTCAGGAGGAACCGGTTGGCGTCGCTGGACTTCATCGGATTCAGATAAGTCCTCCGCATGCCTCGGGTTTGAGTCAGCTGTAGATTCAAACATTTGGTAGTCAGGGCCTGGCTGTTTATTTATTTATTTATTTATTTATTATTTAAATTTGTATACCGCCCTTCTCCCGAAGGACTCAGGGCGGTTCACAGCCAGGTAAAAATACAATACAATAAATACAAATTAAAATACAATTAAAAAACTTATTAAAATTGGCCAGGATTAAAATTTGGAGCTAAAAACCCATTAAAACCCATTAAAACACTAACCCAGTCCAGCGCAGATGAATAAGTAGGTTTTAAGCTCATGAAAGGTTCGGAGGTCCGGAAGTTGACGAAGTCCTGGGGGGAGTTCGTTCCAGAGGGCGGGAGCCCCCACAGAGAAGGCCCTTCCCCTGGGCGTCGCCAGACGACACTGTCGCGCCGACGGCACCCTGAGGAGCCCCTCTCTGTGAGAGCGCACGGGTCGGTTTGGTTTCTGTATTACTTGGTATTCGTTTTCTTAGTTGGTCTATGTGGCGTCTCCAAACCCGGCCATCCTCCATGTCTACTACATATGATTTCGGCCCGGTTATGCCTAGAATTGTCCCTTTTAACCATGTTGGGCCCTCGCTATAGTTGTGTGCCCATACTGGGTCACCCGCTGACATCTCCCTAGTTTTTTCTTGGATACCCCTGTACCCATCTGGGGTGTAGGTTGGGTTTAGTCGGTCTAATGGGCACCTGAGTTTCCTGCCCATCAATAGCTCTGCTGGGCTGCGGCCAGTTGTCACACAGGGGGTCCTATGTTGGACTGCCAAGAAGGTATCGATTTTGGTTTGCCAATCACCTGGACTTATCCTAGATAGCGCTTCCTTGGCGCTCTGAACGAAACGTTCTGCAAGTCCGTTCGTCGCTGGGTGGAAAGGCGCCGAGAGGACATGTCTGATGCCCTCTCCCGCTAAGTACCCCTCAAACTGGTTTGCCGTGAATTGCGGGCCGTTGTCGGAGACTAGGGTGTCGGGCAGGCCGTGTGTTACGAATAGATGCTTCAGGACTGTGATTACTGCTTCGGCCGTCGTGGTTTTCATGAGGATGATTTCTAACCATTTTGAGTAAGCATCTACTACAATTAAAAAGGTCTGCCCATGGAATGGCCCAGCAAAATCTATGTGAATCCTGGACCATGGCCCCTGGGGTTTCTCCCACTCTCTAATTGGGGCTGTAGGGGGTATTGGCCTTGACTCTTGGCAGGATTGGCATTTCCCTACCCTGTCGCTAATGTCCTTATTCATTGGGGGCCACCATACATAACTTCTCGCCAAACTCTTCATTCTCACAATCCCCGGGTGGCCCACATGCAACAGTTCTAACACATTTCCGCGTAATTTTTCTGGGATAACCACTCTATCCCCCCATAACAGACACCCCCCTTGAACCGACAGTTCTGATCGCTTTTTCGCATAGTCTTTGAAACGCTCGCCCAACGCAGCAGGCCATCCCCTTTGCACCCAACCGATTACAGTCCTTATTGTAATGTCCCTGTACGATGCCCTAGCCACTTCCTTAGATGTGACTGGGCTTGAGTCCAAAGAGTCAATGAGCAAGACGGGTGTCCCCGGGGTCGGGTCTTCGATAGTTTCTGGTAAAGGGCACCTGCTAAGAGCGTCCGCATGCCCTAAGTCTTTTCCCGGGCGATGGAGCAGTTTGTAAGAGTATGCTGCCAGGAAGATAGTCCATCGGGTCAGCCTGGGTGAAAGTGCAACGGGCGTTGGGCGGTCGCCCGCTAGAGTCCCAGTAGGAGTCTATGGTCCGTGACAATCTCGAAATCTCGCCCGAATAAGTATTTGTGGAATTTCTTCACCCCGGAGACTATAGCCAATGCCTCCCTATCTAGCTGGCTGTAATTCCTTTCAGCTGAGGACATTGTTTGGGAATAATACGCTATAGGGGCTTCTGTTCCATTCGGTAACCTATGGCTGAGCACAGCCCCCACTCCGTAGGAAGAAGCATCGCAAACTAGTACTAGTGGCAACGTGCCATTGTACTGGATGAGGAGGCTATCGCTGGACAAAAGGTTTTTTACCCCCTCAAATGCCTTAGCCTCCACTCTGCCCCAGGACCAAACAGCTTTCTTTGCTAGTAATTTATGTAGCGGTTCGGCTATTGTTGCCTTATTCTTTAAAAATACCGCATAGAAATTAAAAAGGCCTAAGAATGCTTGTAATTCTGTTTTATTTTTGGGAGCTGGAGCCTTCCTGATGGCCCGTACCTTGCTCTCGATGGGGTGGATCCCTTTCCTGTCTATTTGGTATCCCAGGAACTCTACTGACTCTACCCCAATTTGGCATTTGTTAAGCTTAACTTTAAGCCCAGCAGACCTGAAAATGCCCAATACCTTCCTTAGTTTCACCCCTAGTTCATCTAAGTTTTCTGCCGATACCAATACATCGTCTAAGTATGGTACCACCCCGGGTAGACCCTGTAACAGTCGTTCCATTAGGTTTTGGAACAGCCCTGGAGCCACACTAACTCCGAACTGGCGTCGCGTGCATTTGAAAGCACCGCGGTGCGTGACAATTGTCTGTGCCTCAGCTGTGCTGCTATCTACAGGTAGTTGCTGGTAGGCTTGAGCCAAATCGAGTTTGGCGAAAACCTGCCCTTGTCCTAACGAGTGCAGTAAGTGTTGCACTACCGGGACGGGGTATGCGCTTTTCTGCAATGCTTTGTTAAGCGTTGCCTTGTAGTCAGCACAAATCCGGACCGATCTGTCTGGTTTGACTGGGGTCACTATGGGTGTCTCCCATTTTGCATGGTCGACGGGGACTAGTATTCCCTGGTTTACTAGTTTGTCTAACTCCCGGTCAATCTTGGGCTTTAGGGCGAATGGGACCCTCCTAGCCTTTAACCGGATAGGGGCAACTTGTGGGTCTAAGTTGAAAGAAATAGGGGTCCCCACGTACTTGCCCAGGCAGTCCTTGAAGATGTCCTCGAACTCCTTCAGTAGTTCATCCTTGAGGTTGACGTCGTTTCTGTAGACCCCGGTCACTCCCATGCCCAAAGCTCGGAACCAGTCCAGCCCTAGCAAACTCGGTAGAGTTCCATCTACTATGGTGATTGGCAGGGTCTTCTTGTGCTGTCCATACTTGACTTGGACGGACGTGACCCCTCGAACAGGGATCCGATTTCCCTGGTAGTCTTGCACTCTTAGCTTCTTTTTTTTTATTTATTTACATTTATATCCCGCCCTTCTCCGAAGACTCAGGGCGGCTTACAGTGTATAAGGCAATAGTCTCATTCTATTTGTATATTTACAAAGTCAACTTATTGCCCCCCCAACAATCTGGGTCCTCATTTTACCTACCTTATAAAGGATGGAAGGCTGAGTCAACCTTGGGCCGGGCTTGAACCTGCAGTAATTGCAAGCTACTGTGTTCTAATAACAGGCTCCTTACAGCCTGAGCTATTACGGCCCCTGATTGGCTGATCAGCCAAGCTTCTGGGTTTGTAGCTGGCGCTTAGCGATGGCTGGCAAGTCTCTCACGATGGTGTCCCAGGACATAATTGTGATTGATGAGCCGGTGTCTACTTCCATTTGGCACGGTACCCCTTCAATGTAAGTTTTGGTAAAAATCTTCTTTTCTAGTCGTGTCGATGCGTGGCCCACTCTCACAGTGGTCTGATTTAACTTTGCACCCTTTTTGAATGGACCAATCCCCGGCCGCTTCGCTGCTCCGGCGCTCTGATTGGTCGGTTTGAATTTTTGGTGGGAAGGTAGGGGGGCTCGACAGGCCTGAGCTATGTGTCCTTTCTTTTCACACCGCCGACAAACCGCGTCTTTGAACCTACAGTTTTGTCGTTGGTGTTGGCCCCCACAACTCACGCACTCGTCCCGGTCACCTCTCTCCGGCCTCCCGGTGTGGAAAACCTCTTCCTCTTCCTCACCTTCCGATTCGGCCTGGACTTCCTCGCTGTGGACCGGTGTTGTTTTCGCTCCGGCACCCTGCACGTTCGGCTTTTGCAAGGTTTCCGCCGCTTTGGTGGACATCTCGTGAGCCCTGGCCTCGTCCAAGGCTATTGCCAAAGTCAGGTTGCTCTTAGACAGCAGCCGCCTTTGCAGTCGGATGTCCCTGACCCCACAAATGAGTTGTTCGAGTAAGGAGTCCTCCAAATCTCTGTACTCACAGTGGTTCGTGGCTTTCCTCAACGCGGCCATGTACACGCTTATCGATTCGCCCTCTCGCTGTACCCGTTGCCTCAACTCGAACCGTTGGACGAACTTTGAGGGTACCGGTGCGTAGTGCGCTCGAAGTGTTGTTTGTAGTGTTTGCCACGGTACCGATTGTACCGGCGTTGGCTCTGAAAGTGACTCCGCGGTATCGAAAACCTCTGGACCGCAGTGGCTTAGGAAGTACGCTCGCTTCCGATTGTCCGAGACTCCTTGGAGTTCGTTCGCTTCGAGGAAACACTCGAAACGAGCCATGTACGACCCCCATTTCTCCTTGGCTGGGTCAAATGGCGCTGGCGGCGTGTAGCTGGACATCGCTAACTATCCGCCCTTGAAACTGGCTGGGTTCGCGAATTCCTTTGCTCCTTCAGCTCTTTTCCCGATCTCACTGCCTCAAAATCCCACCTTCGTCGCCAATGTTAGTTCGGGCAATGAAGAGGCAGGAGACCAGTGAGTGACAACAGCTCTTTAGTTTATAGTGAACCCAGCAAAAGACAACAGGCAAAAACCCCTCTTTAAATACTATTTTGGCTGAGGCTCCAACCAATCAGCAACGTGCTAGTTCCGCCCAAACTTCCCTCCAAAAGTTTAAATACATTACAGTCTTCATCCTATTTGTATATTTATATACAAAGTCAACTTATTGCCCCCAACAATCTGGGTCCTCATTTTACCTACCTTATAAAGGATGGAAGGCTGAGTCAACCTTGGGCCTGGTGGGACTAGAACCTGCAGTAATTGCAAGCAGCTGCTGTTAATAACAGACTGCATTAGCAGTCTGAGCCACAAAGGCCCCTGTTCTTGTCCCTCCTCCTCCTTCCCTTGTGCCAGCTGCTCTATTGCCCGTTTCTTCATTGCAGCACAGCGTCTAAGATCCACTTTGATAGCGGGGGTGGGTGGGTGGGGTGGGTGGATAATAATTTGCCTGGCCAAACTAACCCTGCAGTCTCCCCTACATTGGGCCCAGCTTTGATTGTGCTGCCAACTTAATTCCTCATCCCTTTCACTTTTGCCCGCAGACTGACCAACACTCCCTGCCCACAGCTCCACGGAGAGGAGGGAAATCCCTCCCTCCACTACCCCCCCCCCCAATTCTTTACCTTCTCACATGAGCTCTTGGGAGCATCAACTCCTTGTCTCTATGGTAATCCCCCCTCCTCGTTCTTCGGAAACCTCAACTCTTAAAGGAGCTATGTCCAGAAAGCTGAAACAGCCCCGAGACCAACGTGCAGACAAGCACCCTTGGAAACAGCCTTTTGGCAAAGGGTGGAAATGTAACAACCGGTTCGCCCAGGGTCAGGCTGGCCATCGCCGGAGGCTTGTCCAGCATGTGTGACAGAGCTGGAGGACGGGGATGGGCCATGCCTCCCACGAGAGTCAACCTGACCCTGGGAGAACTGGTTGTTAAATGATTTGAATCCTACCACTGAACTTAAAGGTGTCTGAGGAATTATTATTATGGTTGGTCACACAATCAGTCAGATGCTTAGATTGGATTTGATGCCAGGTGGGGTAGACAGTGGCCTCAAGTGCCAGGCTACAAGCAGCGGACTTTTGTTTATAGCCTGTCCTTGATCTATCAATGCTGCATCCAGAGAGAAGGCAGTATCAAGCCACAATTGAGCTGTTGCCCCCAAATCTGAAGTCTGCCGCAGGCGGCTCAACTCTAGCAAGGCAAGTGCACTTATGGGAACCCTTAGCTTAGATTCTGGACAACCCTTAAGTAGCAGGTTAGCAGAGTGAACCAAGGCAACCCACCATCTCCCCTCCAAGTGTTTCTCCTCTTCTCTCTCCCTGCATTCTGCACATCTCTCTGTCCTCCGTTTTCCTGTCATCTCTCTTCCTCACTTCTCTTTTGCAAAGGGACCATCCCACCGAAAATCAAGGATGAGCAATCAGCCCCCACAATCTGAAGAAGACCCAAGTCCCTGCTCAGATCATTTGGGAGGGGGCAATGTCAACTGGCAATGGGACTGGAGATCCAATATATTTTCCCCACAGTTTTGTCAACTCATCTGGTCCCTTTCAGTTGCAGGCTTAAAAATGAGAATAATGCCAGGCAGAGCCAGCTACAAAAACCCTCTCAGCTCCAAAGCTCTGACTTTGGGTCACCTATTGTCTCTACGCAAGCTACCTCAAAGGGTTGTTGTTGGGAGGAACAATTGGAGAAACAAACACCAGACAGGCTACCTGCAGGAAGATAGGCTGTAAGCAATAGAACCAAAACAGTCAATAAATAATCCACAATCTAAAAAACAAGAGGCATGATCACAAGAAGTCAATCCCACTATGAGGCTTAACTCAGTCTAACTGCAACCCAGCATCCTCTGCTCCTCACAGTGAAGTCCTAGAGGGATATCCTGCAATTGCCCTCTGGAAATCAACATGCAAGAATTGGCAACAACCTCCAGGAACCGATAGGTCAAGGACAGGCTGTAAACAACAGCCCACCACTTGCAACCTGGCGCCAGAGGCTGCTACCATGTCTGCTCTTATTATTAACTCTTTTATTGCAGCTTCTTTTTCATTCTTATCTACTTCCTTTAACCAAGATGGGTCCTTGTTATATTTCTTTGGGTCATCCCATATCTGCGCCCAGAACTGCACTGATATTTTCTTGTCAAGTACTGGCTGAGTCACTGCTGTCTGTCCAATGATGGATTGGTATGAACATTTCTGATTGGATTGAAATTGGAGATTCTGCCTATAATTTGTAATTCAAGTTTCATATCTGCTGATCTTCTTGGCTATAGCTATTATTTGCTGCCTTATTATTTCCAGTGCTTCCTTGATCTTCCTTATTCTAAGTGGTATTTCTTGTTTAAATATTCTTTGTTCTTCTTGTTCTTCAGCTTCTTTTCTTTCATCTGTTCTAGTTTGCTTGTATCTGACCTCAACTTATTTTCCAGTCTAATCTTCTGTTTTGATGGTGCACTATTTGGCTTTTTTTCCTTCTTTGTTGATTTTTTATCCCAGGTATTCAACTATAACTGCAGCTATGCTGAACATTAGTTGGTTTGTTTCTTGCATTGAGTTGGTGCTTATATTTGATAATGCAGTATTTGCATCTTTTAACACTTGTGCTAGCTGTTTCTTTGGAATAAGCTTCAATGCAGGTAGTCGTATTTTGATGTTTTTGTGCTGTTCCGGATGCTCAGTTATTTTTGTTTCTATTCTTTTACTTCTTTAGTTAGAGGGCTTTGTTCTTCCTGAGGCAGAGCAGAAGGTGCCTGGTTTCCAAATGAAAGCAATTGTATATCTCTGCTGGATTTCTCTACCGCCAACTCCCCCTGATTTGCCCCTGTATTCTGAGTTACTTCTGGCAAGGCTTTAATTTCTTTGCCCTGGGTAAAGTTCTTCCAATTCTGCTTCTGTGAATACTTTATTCAGTATTATAAATCGGCATTAATCTGCCAGCCTCTGTTCTATCTGATTCCGGATGTTGTTTTTTTCAGAACTGGTGCATTCATTTCAAATATCCTCTTCTTGTTGGACTTGATCGTGTTGACAGATCATTATTTCTTTGTTTTCAATCACTGTATATTTGCGACAGGTAACCACCTTTTCTTCCAGGAGTTCTGTAGCTGCTGGCCCTGGTTGCTGAGCTCACAGTCCTGAGGCCTGTAACCCCACCCCCGCAATGTCCAGGAACTCCAACATCTAGTGACCACTGAGTATGTTTGGCTTTCTGTAATTTGCATTTCATCATATTTTTAATGGGAGAGACACTCTGTCTGAGTCCTCTAATGAGACCTGTGCAGTATGGTTGAACCTCTGGCATAGCTGTCATCTTCCTCAGAGCACACAAGCCCCACAACTACATCAAAGTTAGGGCTAGGATTAGCCTCACTTGGGGATGGTGATGATGATGATGATGATTTCTTCCCAAGTCCTACTGCTTGTATTCTGAGGAGGTGACTTCCCTTCTCCTGTTTTCCCACAGTTCTATCCAATCCAGCCATGATCCCTCACTCTTTCAGACAATTTGAAAACATCCCCGCTAACTTTTCTTTCCTATCATAAATCTTCCCATTCTTTTTACAAGATGCCTTTTGTTTCAGAACAGGTTCCCTCTTCAACTCTTATACAACCTCATCCTTATACTTTCCCCCCCTCATTGTTCTTATTATTTTACTTAAATTGCTCACGCACTATAAAACTTTAGCCTGCAGCTCTTAGCATAACTTCCTCTGGTGCTAACTTGCACAGAAGAAAAGAAGCAACCCCCAAATCAATGGCCAGATTCTCATCGAAGCATCAGGAAACTCTGGCTATTTTAGCTGAATAATTTATAGTCCATAAAATATTTATTTTGTTTTCAGCAGCAGGCAGTTCATATAATAAATTGACATGATTAAAATATAATGCAATCGTACATGTGTGGTGCTAAATTCATTTTTGTGGGGGGAAACTTTTCAGATGGTGGTGTCCCTCTTTGAAACACCTTAATTATAAATAATTAATTATAACTCAGATTATCAGCTAAGCATTAGAAGACGCTTTCCTTGAGATTCTTCTACTAAAAACCAACCAAACAGCAAAAAAAAAAAATCAGTTATGCATTTTATTTTCAATGAAATATAAATATAAATAATACCCTATGAAATAGGGTATAAATATACCATATGAAATAGAAATATACCCTGCTGGTAATGTTTTTTCTTCAGGTTTATAACGAAGTTATAATTACTGAAAATATTGGAACAGCCACCCACACCTATCTACACCCAGACACGCATGCTGGACTCTGTGTTTTGTGTTTTAGTGGTGTGGCACTTGATCAGTAGGTCATCCTAGATTTTAATGCCCTTTAGATATCCATATTATTTCAAGGAAAAATGTCACTATTTTGTTGCCTACTTTTTTTCCAAAAGACTAAGGGCAATACCAATAGCACTTAGACATATATATATTGCTTCATAGTGGTTTACAGCCCTGTCTAAAGGGTTTACAGAGACCACAGCCCATTGCTGCTGGGTCTTTTGGTTGCTTAGGATGTTTTGGAGGGCTTTCATTAGTTTGTGTGCTACCGTGCCATCTGTCAGAAATGCTGTAGGGTGTCCTGCTTGGGCGGGGGTTGGACTAGATGACCTACAAGATCCCTTCCAACTCTGTTAATCTGTTAATCTGTGATGCCATGTGCTTGCAAAAGTCTGTTGATAATTTCTGAGATGTTTTTGGTGTATTCATTATGCTATAATGGGTTAAGTGGTAAAACACTTTTTAATAAAGTTGTACAGCTATCTAGTAATAGCAACAGCACTTAGATGTATATTCCCCTTTGGGTAGAGTTTGGCTGAGGGGAACTTCCTGTGGGAGGTTGGAGCACTTGATTGGCATGGGTAGTTTCATAATAGACTTAGGTTTCCAATTTTCCATCCCTGCCTCTGCTGATGAGGAGATCCAGAAATGGGTAGTGTGTTATGGCTTTTGTCTTCCCTTGTGAATTTTATTCCTTTGAAGATGCTGTTGATGGCTTTGTGTGTCTTCTCTAGGTGGTCCTTTTTTATTATGATGTCATCTGTATACTGCAGGGGTGTCCAACTCAAGGCCCGGGGGCCAGATCCGGCCCACAGGCTGCTTAGATCTGACCTGTGGGGCCGCCCTGGAAACAGTGAAGGACCGGCCCATTGTACCTCTGCCAGACAAAATGGAGCTCTGGTTTTGCTGGAGGTTTGCAGGAGGCCTTCGCAGCTGACAACAGAGGTCGGGAGCCCGTTTTCACTGGCAAAGCCACCATAGGCGCCCCTCACATAAATGACGTTGAGCTGGCCATGGCCACCCTGACCACCCCCCCCCCAGTCAAACACAACCCTGATGCGGCCCTCAATGAAATTGAGTTTGAAACCCTTGACATACCGGATCCATACTTCAGGTTGTATGCATGGGAATGCTATAGATTATAGGCATTGCATTTACAGTTGAGATAGGTTGGGGTGTGTGCATTGTAGGTGCTACATGGGTTGGGGAAGGAACACACAGGGTGGGTTGGGAAGGTTATGGGGCTTCTTCCCCCCCCCCACTTTCTGTCTCCTTTCCTTCCTTTCCCAGCAGGCAGGCAAATGGTTGCTGCTGGGTGATTTGCAAGTATGGTTGGGGTCAGTGGTGGGATTCAAGCAATTTAACAACCGGTTCTCTGCCCTAATGATTTTTTCCAACAACCAGTTTGCCAAACTGTTCAGAAAGTTAACAACTGGTTCTCCCGAAGTGGTGCGAACTGGCTGAATCCCACCACTGGTTGGAATGCTGTCACAGAACACTGAAAATGAAGATCATACGACTGCAGCAGCTGCCTACAACTTCCCCAAATTTCATTTCTTCAGGATTCCTGGCTCCTGGAGTTGGGTGCATTTGATACGTTACTCCATTTGAGGTACCTTGCTTCAAAGATTGTTGCTCTACGATGCACTGTTTTGTCCAGTTAAAGGCTACAGAAACTAGAGGCTCAGTAGAAGTCAGCATGGAGCAGTCCCTTTCGTTCCTGGAAGATTCTTGCTTCCTTTTGACTCTTCCTAGTGCCTGAGCTTCAAATGCTGGCAGGCTCCCTTTTCTAGCCAGAAAATAGGAGGTGAAAGCGTCAATATGTCCCTCTTCTCTGCAGCAGTGGACAAGCAGCCTGCAAAGAACTGCCTTTTGGTCTTTTGATTTCTTTTCTTTCCCCTTTGGGAAGAGTTTGGCTAAGGGGAAATTTGTGCTGCCTGTCAGGGAGAGAAAGTGATTTTGGTTCCCTTTTCCCAACGATTCTGAATCTGGAAAAGTAAAAGCAACTGCAGAACATTTTCACCTGCTTTTGAAGACCTGGAAGTTGTATGGAAATGGCTCAGTTCTGTGATTCAGTGGTACTATAATTTTAGGATGAAACAGCAGACCAGTTCAGAGAAATTCCAGTTGATAAGGCGCTACGTTTCCTTCAAGATTTAAACTGCCGCAGACATTGTCTCCTGTTTTCCTTCCTTTCTAAGGCAGAAAACTCATCTTTCCCTTGCAAGATCTCCTCCCTCCTGGAAGGACCAAGGGTGAGATGCGAATTAATCAGTTTAATGTTGGCTGTTCTTCTGCAGTAATATTCAATAAAACGAAGAGTGTTTGAAGTGTTTTTATTGATTCTCAGTGTTTGAGCATTCAGCTGTACCTTTGACACGAATGCAACATTGAACACTGCATTGCTTCCAAGATATTGTACCTCACTAAGGATGTAACTTTTGTTTTCTTCCTACCATTAACTCTGGCTCTCCTTTCTAAAGCAGAAAGCCTCCCTGTGATTGTGCAGCTTGCGAATTAAACATATAGTGCATTCAAACGGTATACAGACCCTCTGAATACTCACCTGCCAAAACAGTTTTCTCTTCATGACTTACAGCTTCAAGTGAAATATATATAGGACCCCAACCAACTTCCCCATTTCACTTGAAGCTGTAAGTCATGAAGTGAAAACTTTTTTGTTCAGGTAGAAAGAGCTTATTTTCAACTAGATGCTGTTGGATTGCATCAGCTACCACACCAGTTATCAATTTCAAAGTTTTTGGTAAGGAGGTAATTGGTCTGTAGTTGCCTGGCATTGTCTCTTTTGTGGATTTTTCATTATTAGGTTTTATCTGAACTTCAATTGCACCTCACTGCAGTATGTGGTTAAACTGCTTGGTGAAGAGTGGGTGTCACCAGTCAGATGTTTCAACAAACAGCCATGAACAAACAGTTCATCATCTGATACTGACCGATCTTCCTGGCCCTTTTCTCCACTGTTTCTTGGGTTATTACAAGTTCTTTTGTTTCAGCTTCATTTTTATTCTTATCCACCACCTTTAGCCATCCTATATTTATGTTATGTTTCTTTGGGTTATTCTGCATGGTTTCTTTGTTATCAGGTATTGAATAGTTCACTACAGTATGGCTCAGTAGGGATATCTTGATGAACGTATCTTTTCTTTTATGTACACTGAGAGCATATGCACCAAGACAAATTCCTTGTGTGTCCAATCACACTTGGCCAATAAAATTCTATTCTATTCTATTCTATATTTGCAGGAACTGGGCATGGTTAGTCTAGTGAAGAGAAGGGCCAGAGAGACATGACAGCAGTCTTCCAATATCTGAGGGGCTGCCACAGAGAGGAAGGGGTCAAGCTATTTTCCAAAGCACCTGAAGGCCAGACAAGGAATAATGGATGGAAACTCTACAAGGAAAGATTCAACCTGGAAACAAGGAGAAATTTTCTGACAGCAGAACAGAAGTTGCCTTCATTTTTAGTCGCCCCACCTCCACACATACACAATTCATGAACAGAGTATTGGCCATATCATATCTTATACAATTCAATATATTCAAATATATTTTACTCAGTTACAGTTTTTGCCAAAATATTCTTTTTTCACAGTTTTTTATTCATTTCCTAATATTTCCTTGCTCATTTTATTAAATCATATCTTCTTTCACCCTCAAGTTCTAATTTCTCCATTTTTATTCATATTCATTCCCTTTCATTCTTTTTTTTAACTATTTCAATTTTTATCCTAATATATTCAAATATATTCGGGGTTGTCTTTCCTCCATTTCCTTTTCTCAGCAATCCTTTCTTCTCCTTTCACTTCTTTCTCTCCCTCTTTTCTTTGTACCTACTTTCTTCTCTCCTCTCCTACTCCTTCTCTACTTCTCCTTCCTTTCTCCTCCTCCACCCTACTTCCTCACTGTCTGACCTTCTCTCTGCCCTAATGATTTCTTCCAACAACCAGTTCACCAAACTGCTCAGAAAGTTAACAACCGGTTCTCCCAAAGTGGTGCGAACTGGCTGAATCCCACCACTGAAAAGAGGGTATCTGTTTAGAGAAGAAAATAATTCAATAACTATGCTGGTTTACTCTACTGCTGACTCCTTCTGGTTTGCCTCTACAGCCAAGCTACTTTTGACAAGGCTTCAGTTTCTTGCCCTGGCTAGATCCTAGCAGTTCTTCCATTCTGTTTCTCTGAATATTTTATTTCGTATTATAAATCAATATTGATTTGCTCGCCTATGCTCTGTTATTCCCAATTCTGGATGTTGTTCTTTCCAGAACTGTTGCATTCTTTTCAGATATTCTTTCCTCGTTGGACAACCATTTGACTGGAAAGATATAGGATTTCCTGCTTGAGCAGAGGGTTGTAACAGAAGACCTTCAAGGTCCCTTCTAACTTTGTTGTTCTATCTATGGAGATTCTCAGTCATCCAGGTCATGGTTGTCCCAAAGGTTCTTTTTCAAGAGGCAACTGGACTTTCTGGTTTTTCTTTGAAGATGTTTCAGTTCTCATCCAAGAAGCTTCTTCAGCTTTGTTGTTCTAGATTTTCTGTTCTACATTCTAAGACTTTATTTGTAAAAACAGATCATTATTTCAACCTTTTCAATCTGTGTCTATGATAGGTAAACACCTTTTCCTCCAGTAGTACTGCAGCTGCTGGCACTATCACAGCCCCTGTTGACCCAGGCAATGACTAATCTGGGATGGGTTTCTGTAAATCACATCTCATCATATTGTTTATGGGAGAGACACTCTTTGTCTGACTCCTTTGATGAGACCTGTCCAGTATGCTTGCACCTCTGACACAATTCTCATCTCAGAGCACACAAGCATGTAAACCTATGGTGGTTGGTTGCATAGTCAGCAAGATGTTTAGATTGGATTTGACACTTTCCCTATTGAATTTAATGGAAAAATTAAAAATAATAAAATAGAGCTGCAAACTCTTCTCTCAACTTTTTCTTTGCTTCTCCTTTCTGCTTCTCCTGTTGCAACTGTTTTCCCATTTCATGGTGCAAGAAAATGTATGCCTGACTTTACTTGAGTGCACATCCAATAGCAGCAATAAGCATCTACGCAGGCCAGGTTAGATGACCTTAGAGGTACTGCTGCCTCTATCTGAATGTACATATAGCAACTCAGTACATAGTTTTGCTTGCATGTCACCTTTCAAAGTTTCTCATGGCTGCCATATGCATCTGTATGGCCTGAAGATAATTTCCTCCCCATTCCTAAGGCTCCAAACTTTCTGAGGGAACTTTAGGCAGAGCAAAATCTTCTCATAAAACAGCTCCATCTCACTAAAGCTTCTGATTGATGCTGATAATAATCACCATGAAGAAAGTCCCTATTTTGTGTTGGGGGATCATGAATGATTTTCAATGAAGCTTCTACCCTTCATATACCCCTCTAAGAAATTCGTTGCTCAGTGTATTGGTACTTCTCCTATACTATCTCACTTTAAACTTGTACTTCAAAATCTGTGTAGTTTAATGGTTCCTGCACGAGAGAATTCAGTCTGAGAATCGCTATTAAGAAACATTATAAATGGACAGTCTACGGCCCAAGAGGCAATTTTAAGAGGCCAAATTACTTTCTACTATTCAGAACAGTTAAGGAAGATTAAATTCTTAGCTGCATTTGTATAGAAAAAGCATCCTTTATACTATCAAGTGGATTTAAATTCAGAGAAATGTGTCTTCTATAATGGAAATTGTAATCTGCTGCTGCTGCTTCTCGACCCTCTCCCATTCTGAAAAAAATTAATTTTCCCTGTAATACTTTTGATGGTGCTGTAAGAAAATGATTGGAAAGTTAATGGATAACTGAAAACTTCACAGTCTCTACAAGCAGATAAAAATAAAATACCAGTTATTCCTGTCTGCAAGTATAAGAGAAGGACTCTTAACAATTATAATGATTGAAAGAGGAAACTCAGAGGGGCCCAGCTATTATAGAAAAGACTCCATTTATGTGCAAGGAGTAAATCAAACTCTAAGAAGCGAGTAAAAAATATCAGGACAATGAACTATAATCTTGGTCAGGTGTGTAAAATGGTAAAAGAAACATAATGAAAAATCACAAGTTATTTGGGCCACACTCCATCACAGATAATGACAGCTTTCCCGGTGCTCAAAGCTCAAATTTACTTTGATAGCACTATCAAGTAGAAAAATATAAAGACGATTTCTTTCTTTCTGCTTCCATTCTTGCAAAGGAGAGCCACCTAAATTCTACCAGCGTGCCTTCTTAAAGTGTTTCTCAGGTATTAATTATGGGTTATCAAAAGGAAGCACAGAGTATCCATTCCTCCGAAGGAAAAGCTTTCCGTGTGATCCACAGTACAGTTCAATTGATGGACTGATTCACAGTGCAAAATCAGCTAAAGGGATTCATTTTGCAGTTTGATTTTGAGCATAAGGAGTCTGGCTTTCCAAACCGCAAATTGAATAATCAGTAATTTGTCTCCACAAAAAATATATTTTCTCATGGTTGGATTGTCCCATGAATTTTGTATTTCTTTTGGCTGTAGTAAATCTGCATTTTGTGGCCTGCCGCATAGGTTTTGTAATCTTATAAACATGTAAACATTTCTATAGTTGTTCCGTACTTCTTCCCAACTGCCTGGCATGTTTCTTTCCATTCTGTAAGGATGCTTCAAAATGATGTGGAGTCTCCTGCTTGGGGGTGGGGGTGGACTAGATGGCCTACAAGATCCCTTCCAACTCTATTAATCTGTAATCTTTTTTTTCTTTTTTTTTTGTTTACATTTATACCCCGCCCTTCTCCGAAGACTCAGGGCGGCTTACAATGTATAAGGCAATAGTCTCATTCTATTTGTATATTTTTTTTTTACAAAGTCAACTTATTGCCCCCCCAACAATCTGGGTCCTCATTTTACCTACCTTATAAAGGGTGGAAGGCTGAGTCAACCTTGGGCCGGGCTCGAACCTGCAGTAATTGCAGGCTCTGTGTTCTAATAACAGGCTTCTCTACTGCCTGAGCTATCCCAGCCCCTATCTGATTCAACCTCCCTCACATCATCAGCACATCTGAGGGTAATCAATCTGCATTTTTCATGTTGGATAGATGTGGTGGGAGCGTTTCCCACCTTCTCCCAATGCGAGTCTTTCTATACGTACAATTTGTGTTGCTGCAGCCAGAACACATGAGGCTGGTAACACAACAGGGGCTGAGATCTGCCCAACTCCTATTGGTCAACTTTGACTGCAGCACATACACCCGCACGGTTTTCGATCCTGGCAACTCTCTGAAAGAATTAGCTTTACAAAGAGAAAGGGAGCAAATTTACTTTTTAAAATTGCTGTCCAAAGGTTTATTTGCATAAACTGAGAATAATGTAAACTTTCCTGTGTTTTTTTATCTTCCCTTTTTTGCTGGTGGGGGGGGGGCAAGGGAGCATTTACTGCAGCTTTTTATTGCTATCCAGGCAGTGCAAGAGCAGAGGAGGCTGGTATAATGCCCAGCTTCAGGGGAGGCAGGAAAAGCAGGGAGTCCTCCTGGCTCCATAGTCAACAGTCTGTTTTTGAAAACGAGAGGCAGAAAGCTCCCATTCCCACCACAGATCAGAGTTTGGCAAATGGCTGGCCGTACGGGTCTAGTCCAGTGTCAGATCTCACCTAGACGGCTCAGTGGCTAAGACCCTGAGCTTGTCGATCAGAAAGGTCGGCAGTTCGGCATTTCAAATGCCTAGTATATGTCTCCTGCATGAGCAGGGGGGTTGGACTAGAGGACCTCCAAGATCCCTTCCAACTCTGTTACTGTCACCTTGTCACTCATCCCCAGCAGACATTCAGAGATTGGTGGGACATCCTCCATGCTTGAACTTGAGCCTCATTAAAGTTGTCCAGATGCTGATGTCCACTAACTCAGGAGTCCCCAACCCCCGGTCCGCAGCATGCCAGAAACTGAGCCACACAAGCAAGCAAAGCTGCATCCGTGGGATGCAGGCAGCACACAAAACACACCCCCTCCAGTCCACAGCAAAACCTCTCTCCACGGAACTGGTTCTTGGTGCCCACAAGATTGTGGGGCGCTGTACTAGCTGAGTTTCTTATTGAGGCAGAGTAGAAAGCAGCTATCATGGAACAAGTTAAGCCAGCGTTAATTCCTGCTGCCACACAAATTGGAGGAAAACCTGCTCAACTAGGTGTCTGGATGATCGTGAAGTCATATTGGTTTGGTCATGAGGATGATTTAGTTAGTACAAAAAGCAAATACGATATCTGTTTTTCTTTCTAAAGTGTATTAATAGACTAAAAGAATGACAGAGTTGGAAAGGACCTTGGAGGTTTTCTTGTCACCCTGACCTATACCATTTCAAACAAATGGCTGTCCAATCTCTTCTTAAAAATATCCAATCATGGAGCACTCACAACTTCTGAATGCAAGCTGTTGCCCTAGTTGATTGTTTAACTCTCAGAAAATTTCTCCTTATTTTTAGGTTGTTTCTCTCCTTGGTTAGTTTCCATTCATTACTTCTTGTCCTGCCTTCAGATGCTTTGGGGAATAGCTTGACCCCCTCTTCTTTGTGGCAGCTCCTTAGATATTGGAAGACCATGTCACTCCTAGACTTTCTTTTCATTAAACTAGATATACCCAGTTCCTGAAACCATTCTTCTTATGATTTAGCCTCTAGCCTCCTAACCATGTTTGTTGCTTTTCCCTGCACTTGTCAAGCATGTAACATGTCTCATGAAATAAAGTCTGAGGCATCCATTTTCCATCAAAGTCTATTTATTAGGAACATATTAAATTGGCGAGGACTTGGTGTAATTCCGACTCTGGCCCGGATCCAGAATTACACCCAATAAAAAGCAAAAGTTGGAAACTTCCCCCACCGAGTCACAATCTCCAATCAATTCCAAGTGTGGTCTTACTAAGGTTTTAGAAAGCAGTACTAATTCTCCATGTGATCTTGATTCTGTTAATGCAGCCTAGGACTGCAGTGGCTTTTATGGCGGCTGCAGCACCCTGTTTTAAGTGGGTTGTCCACTAGGGCTCCTGGATGCTTCTCACTGCTGTTACTGCTTTTGAACCAGCATCATGGATATTTTTGTCCCCACCTCCCAAATATTTGAATAACATTTGCATGTTTCACTATGCTAACATAGTTCCCAGAAGTTCAGTTGTTTTTCAACTGAAGATTGAAAGATTCAAATTAATATTATCTGTAGGTTGGCAGTTCCAAACAGAAGCCACGCTGCTTCCCTTACCACTGTCTATATTCTCCCAAGAATGCCCTTCCTCAGCTGTGTATCTTGAGAGGAGCTGGGTTTCAAATCTTGAGACTCATTACTTATGAGCCATGGTGGCGCACTGGTTAGAACGCACTACTACAGGCTACTTCTGCTGATCACTGGCTGCCAGCAGTTTCGCAGATCGAATCTCACCAGGCTCAAGGTTGACTCAGCCTTCCATCCTTCCAAAATGGGTAAAATGAAGAGCCAGATTGTTGGTGGCAAGAGGCTGGCTCTTGAAACCACTTAGAGAGGTCTGGAAAGCATTGTGAAGCAGTATATAAGTCTAAGGGCTATTGCTATTACTTGCTGGGAGATTATGGGAGTTTGTTTAACCCATTTCAAGAGCACTTATGAGGGAAGAGTGATTTATACCTAGTGATGAGAACTGCTGCATAGATCAGTGTGGGGTTTAGATCATCTGAGGCAGGGGTGAAATCGACTTACCTTCCTTACCGGCTCGGAAGTCCGCAAAAAAATAATATGATGTGGGATTAATAGCTATGAAAAGAATAACATCAGTGAGAATTGGAACTTCCATAGCATAATGTGGCTCATTATAGTGTTATGAAGACAGCAGCTGCAGCTTGTTGTAGGTATTGTCACCTTGTCGGTGATCTGTGATGGCTGAAGTGTCTATTTCCAGTGCATAAAATGTTTCCTTCCCAGTAAAGTTGATTGCAAAGAGATCAGTTCAGATCAGACTTTCCTGAGGTTCAGCATTTGGAATGTGTTTGAAATACATATGCTGCACAGTAGCAGGCCTTTCATGGAGAATGGTTTGATTATCTTGGTTCACAAGAAACTGGGTTCATTGTTCTACATCGAGAACTGTATGTACTAAACTAAGCTCATTAACTTTAAAACTTTGGTTTCCCTTTAAATAGCCATAATAGCCACCAAAAAACGTGCTCCTGTTTCTTTCTCTGCAGAGGTTGGTCCTTTACGGCTTCTTAATGGCCTCAATTGCCCATTGTTTCGATCTCCCACCCTTCTCTGGTTTCTGGCTGGATGTTTTTCACCAGTATAAGAAATATATTTTTCAATGCTTGATTTCCCCTCTAATCCAGACTGTGTGGTATCAACCTATCAATGGCAATGTTTCCTTTGCTGCATAGCATTGAGTATATTTTCAGCAGTATATTTTCTTGTTGTGTGTATTTGCTGCTGATTTCTTAATTTGATCTTACATAGGTAGAAGATTAGTGATTAATTCACTTGTATTTTAATCTGTACTCCTACATACATTTCACTCTCTTTTCATGTTGAATTACAAAGAAAATGAATAGCATGTTTGCTCTTTTACAACCCACCAACTCAGGGAAGATCAAACAATGCCCTTCCTCCTCTACCTCCTCCAGACACTATAACGGCCAAAGCAAGACCAATTTGAATTCTCCTTTCGGCTTACAATGCAGGTGTTCAGCTGAGAGACCTGACATGTTGAGTTTTTGAAAGAATGTGGAGACAAAAGCAAAATCAATTATTTTATACCCAGCCCAGCCCAATGAAATCATTAATTGATTTCTGTGGAAGGCGTACACATTAATTTCAGGGTCATGATAGAGCGAAGTTTGAAAAAACCTAGATAGTATAAATTGTAGTTTATGCAGTACATCATAGTTTCTTTTTTCTGGTGTTGCTTCTGGTATTAATCCCTACTTATTTGGTTGTTGGTTTGTGGTAAAGAGCTGCTCTACTCTTTTTGTTTCCTTTTTAGCTATCTATTGTCTCTTTTGAATGGTGTATAAGTGTGGTTTATCTCTTTATATCTGTTGACAGTTAATTTTTCTTTTTTTTTAAAAAAAAGCTTTTTTATTTTTATTTCTCATGAACATATCTTAAATATACAATCTCTTATCTAGCATACATATTCTCTTTTAACTTTCATATTAATACAATCTTTATTGGTCTCATTCGAGACAATGATGAATCTGCATACAGATGGGAGTTTGAATGATTAGCCTCGTGGTGCAACCGGAACAATATGGAACTGGACACACTCAAAACCGTAGAAATGGTGGTAGACTTTAGGAGAAACCCTTCCAAACTTCCACCTCTCCCAATACTAGACAACACAGTATCAACAGTAGAGAGCTTCAAATTTCTAGGTTCTACCATATCGCAAGATGTAAAATGGACAGCTAACATCAGAAACGTCATCAAAAAAGCACAACAAATAATGTTTTTTCTGCACCAACTCAGAAAGCTCAAACTGCCCAAGGAGCTGCTGATCCAGTTCTACAGAGGAATTATTGAGTCTATCATCTGCACCTCTATAACTGTCTGGTTTGGTTCTGCAACCCAACAAGACAGACACAGACTTCAGAGGATAATTTGAACTGCAGAAAAAATAATTGCTACCAATTTGCCTTTCACTGAGTACTTGTATACTGCACGAGTCAAAAAGAGGGCTGTGAAAATATTTACAGATCCCTCACATCCATTGAAACATAAACTGTTTCAACTCCTATCCTCAAAACGATGCTATAGAGCATTGCACACCAGAACAACTAGACACAAGAACAGTTTTTCCCCGAAGGCCATCATTCTGCTAAACAAATAATTCCCTCAACACTGTCAAACTATTGACTAAATCTGTGCTACTATTAATCTTCTCATCATTCCCACCACCCATCTCCTTCCACTTATGACTGCAACTTTGTTGCTTGCATCCTTACGATTTATATTGATATTGTTTCCTGATTGCTTATTTGTACCCTATAACTATCATTAAGTGTTGCACCTTATGATTCTTGACGAACATATCTTTTCTTTTATGTATGCTGAGAGCATATGCACCAAGACAAATTCCTCATGTGTCCAATCACACTTGGTCAATAAAAAATTCTATTCTATTCTATTCTATCCTAAACAATTTAAGTATATTCAGGGTTGCTCTTCTACCATTTCATCTCCCTTGTTTTACTACAATCCTTCTTCTCCTTCTCTCTCTTTCCTTTCCCTCCCTTCTTCTATCCTCTTCTACTTTCTTCTTTGCTCCTCTCCTTCTCCTTCTCTCCTTCCCCTTCCTTTCCCCCACACCTTCCTTCCTCCTCCCTTCTAACCTTTTCTCCTACTCTTATTTCCCCTCTCTTTCTTCCTCTCCTTTTCACTTTCTTCTTTCTCTCTCTCTCTCCTTCCTCTCTTCTCCCCTCCTCTCCATCCTTCTCCATTCTCTCTCCATTGTTGTATTCATTTTCAATTTAATATCTTCCAAAGTGGTATTTGAGCAAGCCCGATTTTTACTTTCTTTTCAGTTTCTTTTCTGTTTTACTAAATTCACACATATCATAAATGTACATTTATATAATAACATTTTTCCTCCCCCCCCCCTTTCCCCTTTTCCATTTACACAGGTGTCCTCTGGGTTTCTATTTCTTTTGTTGTTGAATCTTGAAGCAGTTTAAGATTAATTCTTGCTTTTTTCCCTTGCCGTATATATTTCCACATCATTTTATTCAAATTCTCAAAATATTTTTTGTCCAGCTTTATCGGTATTGAAAACAAAACAAAACAAGATTCTTGGTAATATATTCGTTTTGGTTCATTTTGATTAGCACTATTCTTCCCATTAATGATAATTGCAGATTTTTCCATTCCTCCAAATCTATTTCAATTTGATTTCTCAATTAATAACAATTATCGTCCTTCACCATTATACACCTTGAAGCTAATTGAATACCCATATATCTCATTTTCTTCACTATTTGAATATCTAACTTCTCCGTTAATTGATTTTTTTTGTTTTTCTCTCATATTTTTAACTATGATTTTTGTCTTGTCTTTATTTATTTTCAATCCTGCTACTTCTCCATAGTCCTCTATTTGCTCAATTAACTTTGGACCTATTTCTGTCAGTGCTTCCATGATAAACACTAAATCTTGCACTAGGGCTTGTAGTTTGCATTCTTTTTTGATTTTCATCCCTTTTATTTGTTTATCTTGTCTTATCTTTCTGTTTAAAATTTCTAATGTCAATATAAATAGCAATAGAGTTAATGGACATCCTTGTCTAGTTCCTTTTCTAATATCTACTTTTTCTGTCATTTCACCATTCACCATCACCTTTGCTGATTGGCCTTTATATATAGATTTAACCATATTTATAAACCTATCCCCAAAGTCCATCATTTGCAATTGTGTAGTCATAAATTGCCAGTTCACATTGTCAAACGCTTTTTGCGCATCCAAAAATAAAAACACCATTTGCTTTTCTGGCTATGCTTCATAGTATTCCAATGTATCCAGTTTAACTTGCATATTATCTCACATATTATCTTTTAGGTAGAAAGCCATTCTGATCCGGATGTATAAATTCATTTAATAATCTCTTCAATCTTTTAGCCATGATTGATGCAAAAATTTTGTAATCCGCATTTAATAACGAAATTGATCTATAGTTCTTTATTTGTTGTAGATCCGATTCTTCTTTTGGTATAAGGGTTATATATGTTTCCGTCCATGAATTCGGAATTTTGGGTTTTAATAATAAATCATTAAATGTTTGTAACATTACATTGTTTAATACATCTTGCAATGTTTTGTATAGTTCTGCTGGCAATTCGGCTGGTCCTGGAGTTTTACCATTCTTTTATTTCTTAATTCCCTCCATCAATTCCATCATCAATATTCTTTCTTCTAACATCTTTTTAATTTTTTCTGGAATTTTAGGTATTTTAGCTTTTTCTAAGTATTGTTCTACCTTTCCTTCTACCACCATCTCTTGCTGATATAAACTTTTATAATATTTCTCAATTATTATTTTCTTTTCCTCATTTTGGTAGCATATCTTGGTCTTATAATTGATTTATCATTTTCTTTTTCCTTTTTCATTTTATATGCCAACCGTTGTCCTGGCTTATTCGCATTTTCAAAAAAAAAATTGCTTTGTTGATTTTATTTTATTTGCCAAATCTTCATTTTATATTAAGTTTAGTTTATATTTTTGCAAATCCATCAAGTTTTTGATTTTTTTGTCCTGTGGATTCTTCTGTAGTTCTTCCTCTAAAGTTGTTTCCAACTTTTTTTGTATTGGTCTGTTCTGTTTATTCAGTTTTCCTAAATATGTCATTGTTAGTCCTCTGATATATGCCTTACTAGTATCCCATACATTTTGCAATGATGTATCCTCTTTTCTATTTTCTTTAAAGAAAAATGTCAATTCTTTTTCTATATATTGTAGAAAATCCTTTTCATTTAATAAGTTTTGATTTAATGTCCATCTCATTCTTTTTCTCTTCCCCATCCACATCATTGTTATTGGATTGTGGTCTACCCATGTACTTGTTTCTATATCAATCTTATATATCTTAAAAATTAATATCATATCTATTCTTGACCATGACATGTGCCTGTTTGAGTAAAATGTATACTGCTTTTCTTTCAAGTTTCTTTTTCTCCATGCATCTTGGAAACTTAACTCCTCTGTCATTATATAAAATGCTTTAGTTAGCATCTTCCTTAATTTTTTATTCACTTTTGTGGATTTGTAATCTAACTCATTATTATCAATTGCATTGAAGTCTCCTATTTTGCATATATCTTCATAGTCACATTCTAATATTTTTCTGTGTAATTTCGCATAAAATAAAATTCTTCTTGGTTTTCATTCGGAGCATATATCCCTACTAATAGTATTTTTTAAATAATTCATTACTATTTCTACCATTAATACTCTTCCTTCCTCATCCTCAAAGTAGCTTTAATTTTACTTTGGCAAGCAAACATATATAATGTCCCCAATTTTACTTGTTCCAAAAGTTTTTTATGTCATTTTCTAATGTGGACTTCTTGCAAGCATATAATCTCTAATTTTAACTTCTCAAATTTATTAAATATTATTTTTTTATCACCAAATTTAATCCATTTATATTTATTTATATCATTTTAATTTCTTCTTCCATTTCTCACTTATTTACTTGTTTTGTAGATCTAATCATTCTTATCTCCCTTTGGTCTTTAACTTCTTTTGCTCTTGGTCCTTCGCTTATTGCTCTTTCTTCCTGTTCTTTAGTTGTCTCTTTTAATTGTTCCTTTTTTTCTTCCTGTTGTCCAACCCCTCTGTCTTCACTTGGTCTCTCTTCCTCTTGGAATCCTATGTGTTGTTCATAGAATATTTCTGCTTTCTCTATTGTATCTAATCTATGCCTTTGTTCCTGCCAGTTCAACAAGATTCTTTCTGGCACCAACCATCTAAAATTCACTCCTTTTTAATCAGACATTTCATAAGAAATTGATATTCTTTTCTTAAGTCTCTAACTCTTCTTGGGATTTGTTTCAGTGCCACTATTGCTCTACCTTTATGCTTTATTGTAGCATTTCTCATCAATTGCTGTATCTCTGCTCTCAATGTTTTCTTGGTAAATCTGACATGTATTTCTCTTGGTAAGTTACTTTTCATTGCATACCTTGTATGCACGCTATATAACTTGTCAATCCCGCTTAATATCTTTTCTTTGTCTTCTTCCATTGCTTCCGCTAACATCTCCACAATTTTTTCTGCTAGGTTCTCTCCTTTTTCTTCTTCGATATTTTGAAATCTTAGATAATAGCTTTATCCATTTTGAGAGTTATGATTGTCCTTTCCTGATTCTTATCAGTGGTTATGATAACATATCGTCCAGCTTGTATTTTGTGTTCTGATTTTTTTTTTTTTTTTGCCAATGTGTAAGACAGAGCATTTGTTGGATGAGATTTGGAGTTGTCAATTGTTTGACCATTCTGACACAAGGTCTTTTTGTAGAGTAGTAGCATTGTCAGTGGTGTTGAATAGTTTTACATCATCCACAAAGAGAATGCAGTTGCTTATAATATGATTGCAAAGGTCATTTATATAAAGTATAAAGAGTATGGATCCTAAAATGCTGCCTTGGGGACACCGCTGTTAACAGGTGCAGGGTTAGATAAGGCATTCCCTATTTTGACTCCTTGCTGCCTGTTTGATAGGAACCTTCATCCTCATGAAATTGATTTTATAGTGTCTCCTAGGCTGATATTCCTTCCTCAGGGATGGTCTGGTCTGATCATACAATCCAAGTGGACCATGTTGAACAGGCTTGTAGAAGGGTCAGATCTCTTATATGGAAAAGAAAACATTACCAGCCTCCTGCTGAACACCCACTTGGAAGATAAGTCAGATGCCGAAATCTCTTAAGTAGAATTTCTTTTGTTAAAGGATAGCAAACAGCCTATAAGCTTCCGAAATGGTGAAATCGAGGGACCTTGGCTGTCAGAATTTCTAATCCATACCTTACTGCAGGGGTTCTCAACCTTTTCTTCACCACAGACACCCTTTTAATACCTTCTGTGGCCATGGACCATGGCCACAGACTGCCGAGACTTAATTATTATTATTATTTTTAATTTACTTTTATTTATTTTATTTAAAATGATTTTATTTAAATTATTAAATTTAAAGATTTAAACCATAACATTTGTTCAAGCCTTCACTCTCTGTGATGACATCGCTGCCCCCCACCCTCCCCATGGGTCCATGAACCACAGGTTGAGAACCGCTGCCTTATTGCATCCCAACAAACATTCTGAACTATCAGGACCCTCCTAGCATATAAATTTAAGAAATGAAATAATAAATAAATTAGATAAAGGTCTTCTTTGTCAGAACAACTAACGAAGTAATTTTGCTTCTGCCTCCTTATTGATAATAATTGCTACGTAATTATTGATTTTTAATCTTGCATTGATTTAATTTGTTGTAGTCAGTCTGTTGATCAGTCTTTAAAGAAGATTAAATAGAAATTGAAAACTCTTTGCCCTATTAAGCCCGGATGAGAAAATGAATAATTTGGGATCAGGAATAAAAAGGTCACACCTTGTCAAACTGCCTTAAACCTGGATCTTGAGTTTTAAAAGGCATGATTGTCAAGACTTAGTTAAGAGACCTATGTATTTTCTCAGCTATCTCTTTCCAGGTCTCTGGAAAACCTTTGCCTGTAGCAAATTAACCTTTCATAACAAAAAAGAACAGCAATCTGTTGGCCAATGCAAGAATGGCTCCCATTTTGCAAACTAACTTGTTCCTACATGATTTGTAGTTATTTACAACTTAGTACCAAGATCAACAAACATAAATTACTTTACAGTAATTATGCTATAAATTTAGTTTCTTTGAGCCAAGTTATGTTTTTCTTATTTCTCTGTGTGTAATAAAAAAAACAAAGAATTAATAACCAGGTCTTTTATATAATTTGCCATTTTATAGAAATTACAACAAAATTTGTGAGGGGGGCTTTTATCATTCTGTTTCTAGATGGAAAAAAAATCAAGAAACTATCCAGGATCAACCTCAACATTCCCCTGAATTAAAAATCAGAAAATAAAACTGTTTGCAAATAGTTTACTTGCTTGCTTTTTGTAAAATGATACTAGACTTACCTAAAATGGTATAGGTTCTCCTGCTTGAGCCGAGGGCTGGACTGGAACACTTCCAAGATCCCTTCCAGCTCATTCTATTCTATTCTATTTAAAAAGTAAATTAAATATCTTTAAATAAATATTGTTTTTGCTGCACTCTTTAGAATTCAACATGACTTCCGGTTGTAAATCTTTTCTCTTACTCCTTTATGCATTTCCTCTGTACAATCCATTTTCAACACTTGGTCTTTCAATTTCCTTCCATGTTCACAGTGTAGCCTGGATCTGCATTTGTTCTCAGCTTAAAGGTCTGCAATCATTGCTTGTCACCTGGTTTATACCCAGTTGCCACTCATTGCCTTCATCAAGAAAACCAGCCCTTGTGTTTTATCCTGGTTCTGAAACGACACCTTACCTCCAGACATTCTGCCTTGGAAATCATACCACACGGTAGTCTAGGAGAAGAGGAGTGGGTACTTTATAAATCAGTAGGCCGTGAAACCCATGAATTGCCTTACCTTACCTTCAGGTCAAACCACAATAGGATTTACTTGTTCAGGCAAAACAGTCTATCTGAGCAGTAAAATTATGCTTTGTGAACTTAAGGTTAAGGTATTTTAAGACCCAACCAGTTTGTAATAAATAGTAGGGTGTTTTTTTTTAATTCTGTGCCCCAGAAGTGGGATTCATTCCATAATTTATTATTAAAGTCTTTAGTGCCCATAATCATACAGACAAAATATGGTAATACAGAACATGAGAATTGTTATAAGAACAGCCATATTACTAGAGGTTTTCAAGAAAAGATTGTCTAGGATGGTATAAGTTCTCATGCCTTGAGCAAGTGATTGGACTAGAAGACCTCCAAGGTCCCTTCCAGCACTATGATTCTACAATTTGCCAAAATACCAAAAAACAAACCTAAACCCTACAGTAAAAATATTGTAGTTTGCACAGTGGACCTATTAAATGAATGACAACTGGGGAGGGGAAATGGAATAAAAAGCCAAAAGAAAAGACTCTGACTTCAATTTTATATGACTCCTTAAAATCTTCTGTACTATGTAATTAAGTCCAGAATTTGCTGGCTTTTTTACACTTATCATACCAAACATGATAAAATGTCCCTTCTTGTTGGTTACATTTCCAGCATCAAGTTAGAAGAACCTTTATATATTCTAGTCAATATTTCAGTGTCATGTATCAACAATACATCCTTTTGTAAAAATGATCTTTAAGATTGCAATACACTGTAAATATCTATTCTTCCAGATACATATTCTCCCACCGATCTGTGTGTATATTACAAATTTTTAGCACACTTTATCACACATTTTTACTTGTTTTTCTTCTGTTTCATATCTCAGCAAAAGTTTATACATTTTAGCAAAACTACAATCATCATTTCAAGTTCCATTTCAAATTCACTCTTACATGGTCCAAAGGCAAATAGTTCTTCTATCTACCGTAAATCTTTTAAATAATTCTACATATGGAAATCATTGACATGAATATTCTAGTACTACTACCAGATCTTCTCTTGTTTTTATTCTACATGCTCCTCGACAAAGTTCTAATATATCAGAGAAAGTCAACCATTTATGTTCAGTTATCATTTCTCTTCTATAAAATACTTCCTGTGCTGAGAGCCATGAAGGTACTTTCTGGCAAAGCCCAGGATTACATCTGTTTCATATTCTCAACATGAAGAAATTCAACATAGAGAAAAGTAAGGTTTTATACTAAGGCAAGAAAAAATCCCAAATGCACAGGTATAGAATAGGTTGTACCTGGTTCAACAGCAGTAACTGTGAGAAGGATCTAGGAGTCCTAGTGGACAAAGATTTAAAACATTTTGTGCTATAGCTGCCAAAAAAGCCAATGTAGTCTGAGGCTGAATTAACAGAATCAAGATCAGTTGGAGAATTAGTACTGTTTATAATGCCCTGGTAAGACCACACTTGGAATATTGCATCCAGTTTTGGTTGTTTTGATATAAAAAAAGATGTTGAGACTCTGGAAAGAATTCAGAGAAGAGCAACAAAAATAATTAGGGGACCAGAGCCTAAAACATAAATTTAATGATAATTGGAATTGTCTTACCAATATTTTGAAGGAAACAGAAAAAAAAATGTATTATTTTGTGTATTAGAATAATAATAGATTATAGAGAAACTGTAACGCTAGAGTAGGATTCCATTTTTTTGGGAGCGGGAGCTGCCTAGATTTGGTTGTAAAAATAGGAGGCTATGTAAATGTTTTAAATAAAAATAAATAAATACAAAATACGCCTCCTCCACCCAACCTGCCATTTGGAATTCTCATGCCAGTTCTGAGATAACTAGCAAGGGAAAAATGAATATTTGTGTTTGCTTTCATTCAAGAAGAGACAATTAGAATAGAATAGAATAGAATTTTTTATTGGCCAAGTGTGATTGGACACCCAAGGAATTTGTCTTGGTGCATATGCTCTCAGTGTACATAAAAGAAAAGATACCTTCATCAAGGATTCTAAGGTACCACACTTAATGATAGTCATAGGGTACAAATAAGCAATCAGGAAACAATCAATATAAATCGTAAGGATACAAGCAATAAAGTTACAGCCCTACAGTCATAAGTGGAAGGAGTTGGGTGATGGATTAGAAGAGAGGAAACAGCCACTTCATGGAGAATATACATCCAAAGCAATAGGCCAGGGGATTGGTGGCCAGTGCTTGAGAGGCAAAAGGAAGCCTCTGCCTAGTGTGAAACTGGTTAGGGCCCTGCCAGTTTCAGATAGCACAGCAAGCTGAGGATTGCCCCGGTCCCAGAGCTGAGCTTGTTACTGGGTCAGTCTCTTTTAGGGAAGTGCTGTGCCATTAAGAAAAAGTGGTTTAGGAAGAGCTAGCTTGTTTAAGCAATCACTTCCCCTGCAAGGAGAGAAATTATGTGAAGGGATGAAAAGGAGAAAGGATATGGAAAAAATATATATGGTCAGGCACAGAATGATAGACCAGATAGATGGTCTTGGAAAATCTCCAGTTTGATGGCAAAATGAAGAGATACTGAAGAGATCAGACCAACTGTCGATCAACCAACTAACCCCCAACCACCCGTACAAAAACTCCAACCATCCAATGAAAAACCACTCATTGCTCAACCATCCCTTTCTTCAACCATCTATAGTACATAACCCTCAATCAACTACCAATCAAAACTAGGTATGCATGCCCCTTACCTCTTCTACACCAAACACTGCAGGTCTCAAATGTAAATTAATAAATGCAAGAAGTATTGTAAACAAATTATCTGAATTTATTCTATTGTTAAACAATGGTACATTTGATATTAAATTTGTTTGTGAAACATGGCTGAACTCATCCCACCCTGACTCCATTATTTCAAACAAAGAGTATCAAGTTTTTCGATCAGATCGTGAGAACCGCAGAGGTGGTGGAGTGGCTATCTTTTACAAAAAATCTCTGAATCTAAAAGATATTCAAGTTGCACATAAACTTTCTTTTCCTGAAACTATTGTATGTGACCTGTCCATTAACACCACACTTCGATTCTTACTATGCTACAGAGCCCCTGACTATGACATCGCTCACGCAATTATGTTAACCACACTGCTAACATGGGCCACCTCTTGCCCATATCCTCTCATCTTCCTGGGTGACCTAAATCTACCTTTTATTAACTGGATAACAAATGAATGTACAACTGAACCAATCCATACTACTCTATACAACGCCGTTACAGACCTAGGTCTTGAACAACTAGTAACTAACAATACAAGACTCAACAACTGCTTTGACCTCATCTTTTGCAATAACACAAACTCAATTTATGGACTACAAATAAAAGAACCCTTTTCCAACAGTGACTACTGCATGATAGACTTTTGTCTCAATATATGCCCTCACATAAATAGTCATAATAATAGTACGCCTAACTACAATTTCAAAAAAGCCAACTATGACCTCATATACAACAACCTCTCATCTCTTGACTGGCAAAATCTATTCTCAACCTGTATCACTGCCGAAGACCACTACAGAGTTTTTCTACTTGAAATCAATAGAATCATCAAACTATACGTACCACAAATCACCACCAAAATAAAAAAAAAACATATTACCCATATCAATAAAAAAAACTTTAATAAAAAAAAAAATCCCTCTGGAGAAAAAACAAAAAGGGCTATGTAGCAAACTTCAAAAACCGCTACAAAAATATTTGCAACCAAATAAAAACTGAATGTACTATTTACCGTACAAAGCAAGAAGAAGACCTTCTCCAAACGTACAAACGTACAAATTCCAATCGTGCTTTTTATAATTTTGTGAACCATAAACTTAAAGAATCAAGATCCATCCCACCACTAAAAGAATCTAACAGCAAAGAATGTAACAATGAAAAGTTAAAGCAAACCTCTTTAACACATTCTTTGGCTCAGTCTTCGTTAACAGTGATGGCACATATCCGACATTCCCCAATCGTACCAACAATGGTTACAACGACTTAACACATATAGACTTCACAGAAGATAATGTTGAAAAAGCTCTTCGCAACCTGAAACCATCTTTATCAATTGGGCCTGATGGACTATGTGCATACTTCTTAAAAAAAAACTTTCAATTAACCTCTAAGCATAATCTTTGATAAAGCTTTCACAACTGGTTCCCTTCCCAAACTTTAGTCTCTAGCCACAGTCATCCCTATCTTCAAAAAAAGGAGATCCCAGCCTAGTTGAAAACTATAGACCAATCTCTCTATGCTGCGTCACCTGCAAAATAATGGAATCTATCATCAACCAATCCATTACCCTCCACCTTGAAACAAACAACCTACTCTCTAATAAACAATTTGGTTTCAGAAAAAAATTATCATGTAACTTACAACTTCTCCACTGCAAAAACATATGGACTACTAATCTTGATCAAGGCAAAGCAATAGATGCAATCTACATAGACTTCTGCAAAGCTTTTGACTCAGTAGTACATGATAAACTTCTCCTAAAACTAAAATCCTACGGCATTTCAGGACCTCTTCACAATTGGATAACTGCTTTCCTGTCAAACAGACAACAAGTGGTCAAAATTGGCAATGCTCTATCAAATCCTGTTCCTGTCAAAAGTGGCGTTCCTCAAGGCAGCGTTCTTGGACCAACGCTCTTCATACTATACATAAATGATCTCTGTGACCATATCTCAAGTTATTGTGTTCTCTTTGCTGACGATGTCAAACTATTTAACACCACCAACAATACTACTACCCTTCAAAAAGACCTTGACTTTGTATCCGATTGGTCTAAAACTTGGCAACTCCAAATCTCAACCAGCAAATGCTCAGTCTTACATATTGGAAAAAAGAACCTAAACACTAAGTACAAGCTTGATGGACATTACCTTACAGATGACCCCCACCCTGTTAAAGAACTTGGAGTTTTCATATCAAATGATCTAAGTGCCAAAGCCCATTGCAACTACATAGCAAAAAAGGCTCTAAGAATTGTAAACCTAATTTTGCGTAGCTTCTTTTCCAAAAACACTACACTACTAACCAGAGCATATAAAACATTTGCTAGACCAATTCTACAATACAGTTCACCTGTTTGGAACCCTCATCATATCTCTGATATCAATACAATTGAACGTGTCCAGAAATATTTTACAAGAAGAGTTATCCATTCCTCTGAAAACAACAAAATACCTTATCCCACTAGACTTGAAATCCTAGGCTTAGGAAACTTGGAACTCCGTCGCCTTCGACAAGACCTAAGTTTAACTCATAGAATCATCTATTGTAATGTCCTTCCTGTTAAAGACTACTTCAGCTTCAATCGCAATAATACAAGAGCAAACAATAGATTCAAACTTAATGTTAACCGCTTCAATCTTGATTGCAGGAAACAGAGTTGTTGATGCTTGGAATATACTACCTGACTCTGTGGTCTCTTCTCAAACTCCCAAAAGCTTTAACCAAAAACTGTCTACCATTGACCTCACCCCACTCCTAAGAGGACTATAAGGGGCGTGCATAAGTGCACAAAAGTGCCTACCGTTCCTGTCCTATTGTTTTCTTTCATTATATGTGCTTGTATATAATGTTGTGACAAAATAAATGAATAAAAAATAAAACCTCCAGGAGTGCCAGATTCTATGGATTCATTTTGCAAGTTAGCTGACCTACTGGCCTTTTAATGGCAATTATATTTTATAAATTTATTTAAGATATATGATGTAAATCCCCTCCCCCCAAAACCGGACACTACCAATCAAGCAAGTGGCATGAACCCAGGCTCAACAGCTTTGAGCAATTTCTTTTATATTTCTTTTATCCAGCTTTCCCCACACAGGTTCTCATTTTATTTTTTATTTATTTATTTTATTTATCATATTTATATACCGCCCTATCTCCCTAGGGACTCAGGGCGGTTCACAGGCAAATAAAAATACATATAAATACAGGATAAAATAACAATTAAAAAACTTATTCTACATAGCCCGATTATATTAAAAAACCATATCCATAATAAAACCCATTAAAACCAATAAAAACCAATATAAAATTTAAAATCTACTCCAGTCCTGCACAAGTAAATAGATGTGTTTTAAGCTCGCGGCGGAAGGTTCGGAGGTCCGGGAGTTGACGAAGTCCTGGGGGGAGTTCGTTCCAGAGGGTGGGAGCCCCCACAGAGAAGGCCCTTCCCCTGGGTGTCGCCAGACGGCACTGCCTAGCTGACGGCACCCTGAGGAGTCCCTCTCTGTGAGAGCGCACGGGTCGGTGAGAGGTATTCGGTCGCAGCAGGCGGTCCCGTAAGTAACCCGGCCCTATGCCATGGAGCGCTTTAAAGGTGGTTACCAAAACCTTGAAGCGCACCTGGAAGGCCACAGGCAGCCAGTGCAGTCTGCGCAGGAGAGGTGTCACATGGGAGCCACGAGGGGCTCCCTCTATCACCCGCGCAGCCGCATTCTGAACTAACTGAAGCCTCCGGATGCCCCTCAAGGGGAGCCCCATGTAGAGAGCATTGCAGTAATCCAGACGAGATGTCACGAGGGCGTGAGTGACCGTGCATAGGGCATCCCGGTCTAGAAAGGGGCGCAACTGGCGAACCAGGCGAACCTGGTAAAAAGCTCTCCTGGAGACGGCCGTCAAATGATCTTCAAAAGACAGCCGTTCATCCAGGAGGACGCCCAAGTTGCGCACCCTCTCCATCGGGGCCAATGACTCGCCCCCAACAGTCAGCCGTGGACTCAGCTGACTGTACCGGGATGCCGGCATCCACAGCCACTCTGTCTTGGAGGGATTGAGCTTGAGCCTGTTTCTCCCCATCCAGACCCGTACGGCTTCCAAACACCGGGACAGCACTTCGATAGCTTCATTGGGGTGGCCCGGCGTGGAAAAGTACAGCTGGGTGTCATCAGCGTACAGCTGGTACCTCACACCGAAGCCACTGATGATCTCACCCAGCGGCTTCATATAGATGTTGAACAGAAGGGGCGAGAGAATCGACCCCTGAGGCACCCCACAAGTGAGGCTCCTCGGGGCCAACCTCTGCCCCCCCCCATCAACACCGTCTGCGACCGATCGGAGAGATAGGAGGAGAACCACCGATAAACGGTGCCTCCCACTCCCAATCCCTCCAACCGGCGCAGCAGGATACCATGGTCGATGGTATCAAAAGCCGCTGAGAGGTCTAATAGGACCAGGGCAGAGGAACAACCCCTATCCCTGGCCCTCCAGAGATCATCCACCAACGCGACCAAAGCCGTCTCAGTGCTGTAACCGGGCCGGAAATCGGACTGGAACGGGTCTAGATAGACAGTTTCATCCAGGTGAAGGGGAAACTGATGTGCCACCATACTCTCTACAACCTTCGCCGCAAAGCGAAGGTTGGAGACCGGACGATAATTACCTAAAAAAATACTCTCTCCCTCACTTTCATTGTCTAGCAAAGGAAAAGGCTTATTCTTCCTGCTATCCTGCAGAGCTGCATACCCATAAAGTAGAAATTACTTTTAATGTTCGTGGTGGATGCAGCACTTCTGTGAATATTATCACTAAATCAACTATACTACTTCATCACTGTTTTTTAAAGTTGATTCAGGTCTGCATTAGTTTAGACTTCCTTCTCTGCTTCTGAATGGGGTATCTGATTGTGGATGCACCTAAATAATACCTGTGAAGCTAGTAGGAATTATTTGAATTTCTGCTGAGGAAATTTAGAATGAAAGAATGCAGGCAAAATACCTGCTCTGTCATAGGATAATTTAAAGGGCTTCTCCAGCTATTGTTCTGACTGCACTTAAGAGCAATTTTGTACATCCTCCATGGAGCAACTGGTCCCAGCTGGTAAAGAGCTCTCCAAATAAATCAAAGCCAAAGCTTTGGAATAATTATTTTGCTTGGTTCTAAATTTATGTTTGCTTTGAGTCTAATAAGGTCATAATGGCAACCCCAGAGGTTGGGACTGAGGTAATATCCATTCTTCAAGCCTGAATTATATCTACCTGACTAATTCTGTCATTGTATAAAACTGTTCTGGCGCCTTTGTCCAGGATCTCCATAACAACGGTATATCAAAATATACACACACCAGAAAATTCCGCGTTAAGAAAACCTTTCTAATTTGCAATGTAAATGTGCTTACTTTCTATAAGAGAACTGTGCATTTAGGGATGATTAAAAATGCATGCTATTACTGCAATGAAATCTACCCAAATCCTGAAAGATTTTCTTCCTGATAAAAGAACCAACTGTTTTTCTATTTCATTCTCATGATATTTGAAGTAGCTCCATCCTGTTCCATCTTATATGACAGAGTGACATTATCTCTAGAAATACTTTGGTCAGGGTGAAAAAATGTCATTGGTAGACAAATTATTTGAATTCCTTAGTGCCTTAAAAGTGAGTCAGCTACTCAAGCATATATTGATTGCCTTTCGATCTTTCAAACAGATAAAAGAGAAATCATAGCAGATTTTTATGGAGAACAAAGCTTTTATTCATACAGTAACTCTACATATTCCTTTTCCAGCGAAATTGTGTATTTCGGATTTTATAATAACTAAAATACTTCAGAAAGTGACAAAGTAGTGAAATGTTTCTGACCATGATGGGTTGCTGAAAATTTAAGTATACACTTTTCTCTTTTCAGACTTACATCTCTAGCAGGAATCAAGTCACTCTTCATCAACCTGAAAGTAAATATTGGGAAACACCAATATTAGCACTTCATGTAAATTAGCCATGGTTTTTGAAGGGCAAAATGATTGGTTTAAGATTCAACAGAATTTAACAATTTCCCTTTAACCCCAATAAACAAGCTGAACACGTTGTCTTTACTGATAGTGCTTGGAATGTCCATAAAAGCCATGAAGTTATCCAGATGAAATGGGCATTATGACATCATTGCTCAGATGGCTATGAAACAGCACCATCAATTTGATACAAGCACAAAGATCAGATTCTTTGCACAGCAATGTTCTCCTGCATGTGCCGCTGCCCCCCATCACCATTGAGTTACTTCCATGCTCCCCATGGCCCCATGGCCTCCGAGGCCAATTTTAAAATGCAAGGAAAAGGGCAAATCAAAAGGGAAAAGGGGAGGAAAGGAAAATTTAAAACATTATGTAATATTTAATACACCATGCACCACTAATATTATCACAATTATTACAAACAAGCAAAACACCCACACACACATTTTATGCTTTATAGGTTAATATTAAAAACTGTAAGGGGAAGTTTTTGAAAAGGAACTTTTGGTGACATATGCAAGACCACATACAGCATTTAAATTTATATTTCTATACCGCTTCACAGTGCTTTCCAGCCCTCTCTAAGCAGTTTAAAGAGTCAGCCTCTTGCCCCCAACAATCTGAGTCCTCATTTTACCCACCTCAGAAGGATGGAAGGCTGGGTCAACTTTGAGCCTGGTGAGATCTGAACTGCCAAATTGCAGGCAGCTGGCAGGCAGCAGAAGTAGCCTGCAGTACTGCACTCTAACCACTGCGCCGCCATGGCTCAATATGCCACAGTTATTCCTAGCTTTTATGTTTGCAAAGCTGGAACTGAATTATTTACTTGAAGCAGAATATTCATTGACGAAAGCAAAGATATTGGAAATGAGATGAGAGACCTGGTTAATTACTAGGCTCTTCGCTGAAACGATTGCAAAAATGTAATGTTGTCTCTATTACAAAGGATGCTCAGAGTAGAATATATAATGATTTGGTTTCAAGTCAAATATTTTTTACATTGATAGACAAATACAAGAATGGAGGAATATAGTCATTCAAAAGGCACATAAAGGATATAAAAATAGTAAGACTGGAAATCTAGTCTTACTAGTAAAAATCATTACTGAAAGTTAAATAAAAGATATATTTTGTACATATGAAATTATAGATGAAAGAGAGAGAGAAAATCTAAAAGAAGGGTAGGAGCATTAAATGTATTTAGGGGGCATAACAAGTTCGTATGCAAAAGACTTTATCTATCAAGGTGCAGAGCCTTCAAATATTCCAAGCAAGGTGCTCATTAGATCTACTTGATCAAGGTGAGTCCCAAGCGCAGGTTATGGTCCCGGCTGCACAGAAGCTGGCAACATTGTACAGTATGTTGCAGCAGGTTGGCATCTGAAAGCAACCAGATGATACAGAGATGTGCACAGTGAGTATCGATGCAGAAATGCTCAGATGGAGCTGGCATGAATGTCTCTGCAGTGCAGGCACTGGGAAAGAAGAGACGACGTTGCTTCTATAATCAGGATCACAATTTCTTTGGCTGAGGAATTTTTGTGGGTCAGCTGAGGGCAGGGTATGGCATAATGCCAGGGGAAAGACCCTTCTGGGTCTAGGTACTTTCAATTTAGTGAGGTGTGCCACAAGGGAGGCAGGGGACCTGTTAATACCTAACAATAAAGCTTGGAGCCCTGGCTAGGGCCTCTGTGGCTCAGACTGCTAATGCAGTCTGTTATTTTTTTTTTTTTAATTACATTTATATCCCGCCCTTCTCCGAAGACTCAGGGCGGCTTACAGTGTATAAGGCAATAGTCTCATTCTATTTGTATATTTACAAAGTCAACTTATTGCCCCCGCAACAATCTGGGTCCTCATTTTACCTACCTTATAAAGGATGGAAGGCTGAGTCAACCTTGGGCCGGGCTTGAACCTGCAGTAATTGCAGGCTGCTGTGTTTTAATAACAGGCTTCTTACAGCCTGAGCTACCATGGCCTGCGGCTGCCTGCAGTTACTGCAGGTTCTAGTCCCACTAGGCCCAAGGTTGACTCAACCTTCCATCCTTTATAAGGTAGGTAAAATGAGGACCCAGATTGTTGGGGGCAATAAGTTGACTTTGTATATAAATATACAAATAGGATGAAGACTATTGCTAACATAGTGTAAGCCGCCCTGAGTCTTCGGAGAAGGGCGGGATATAAATGCAAATTTTAAAAAAAATCCAGCTGGTGCTCTGAATTGGCTCTGCACTGTTTAATAGGGGCTTTTGCTGATCATATGCTATTCTAGGTAGGAAATCTGGAGAGAAGCTCAGCAAAGAGATTTTATTGATTGACTGATTTGTTTGCCACCCATCTTGCTTCAAGGTGACTCTGGGCTGCTTATAAACATAAAAAGCCAATAAAAAACATGAACAATAAATATACCCAATAACAGTAATAGGTTACAATTAAAAAGCTGGGAAAGAAGGAAGCCAGAAGCGCAGAGGAGCTGGTGGGGTCTTCTCTTAATCAGTCACACCTCTGGTGTGCTAGACCCCCACTGGGACCCCAGGCCAACTGGCAGAGTCGGTCTCATGGGAGGGCAGGAGGGCAGGAGCAGATCTCACTGCAGGGGGCAAGGGGTGCCAAAAGGCAGCCATCACAGCAGAAAAGGTCCTTCTCCCAAAGCCTGCTGGCTGACATTCCTTGAACAGCAGGGCCCGCAGGAAGCCCCCTCTGCTGGCATGGGTGGAGCAGGCAGGTCCCAGGTAGCTCCTCGAGTAATCTCAGGGCTTTAAATGCAATAACCAACACCTTAAATTGAACCCAGAGGCAAACCAGCAGCCAATTCAGCATGCAGAACAGCGGTGCAACATGCCTGCGCCACCACACTCTGCACATTTTAATTGAAACCGTCACCCATGATTGATGCAGCAAGGCCAAGATACAACTAGGGTTAGATAATCTGGGCCAACAGTTGACTATGGTCACTCTACCTTCCTCTTTCTTGAATTTTTTTTATTTTATAGACAAACAAACATACAATATATAATCAATCATTCAGTGTATCATCTGAGTACATCTTTTGTGTCTTCTTATTGTTCCTCCAATAGTAATCATTTCATAATATTATCATTTCATTTATTGTAACATTTCTCCCACATTTCTTGCTTTACTATTAATACATTTATCTATCTCCCCTCTTTATTCTTCCCTTGTTTCATTGCAAAATTACCCTATATATATCTCTTCTCTAACCAATGGTAAAATTGTCCCCATATCTTAAAATACTCCGATTCCTCTCTTTCTTTAATTGTTAAAGTCAATCTATTCATTTCTGCACAATCCAATATTTTCTTAATTACTTCCCCCTCTGTAGGGATTTCCTCTGCTTTCCATCTTTGTGCAAATACCATCCTCGCTGTTGTTATTACATGTATAATCAAATATATATTTTCTTTACTAATTTTCTCTGGTAGGATACCCAATAAGAACAGTTCAGGTTTTAAATCTATATGTTTACCCTCCACTTTCATGAAGCTTGCATCTAGTTGCAAGGTGGCATTGCAGTTACAGAGACTTGAAGAATCATTCTTAAATAATTGCATTGTACAACTCGAATGGTGCAGAACTGGAGAAGGGGCGCATCTGGGCCCCATAGAGAAGTGCTATTGGTTTGGTTTCATGTACTTTTGAGAGTTGCAGATATGTAGTGGCTCTCTTTTGTCCTAAGGAATTTACGGAAGGCAGATACATTTGCATAATTTTCTGCATTTTCAGCAACATAGTTCCCAGGGGCTTCCCTACTGCTGGCAACCTGCTCCTGGACCATCTGTATTCCAGGTATGTAGTTTCCTGGGTCTATTTTTTCCTTTTTTGAAGATGGGAACCACATCAGATTTTTTCCAGTCCTCTGGTAGTTCCCAGGTGCTCCAGGATTTTTGAAAGATGTGGTGCTGTGGTTCTGAGATGACATCTGTGAGCTCCTTTAGAACTCTGGGATGTAATCTGTCAGGTCCCGGTTATTTGTATTCATCAAGATCAGACAGGTGTGGACTTCTGGGTGGCGCCACCTTTCTCGCTGGGTGCTAATTTATGGCACTCCGCACTGGATATGGTAAAAGCCGGTGAAAACAGCAACGAACAGCTGTTCCCGGCTTCAATTTCCCTCTCTGGTTGAAAGAGAGAGAAAGAGCAGGGGGGGGGAGAGTGGTAGATTCCCCTAGGGGCTCTGTTTTTGTTATGCAAAGTCCCGAAAGGTCGAATCCCATTGAATCCTCCCTTAATCTCCAGTATTCACTGCGCTCCTGCAAAAGCAGGAAAAGAGGAAGGTGTCCACTTCTGCTAACAATTGATTTCTTTTTGTGGATTTCTATAAGCAGACAGAAGAAGCATGAGTGAACAATTATTGGTTTGCAAGTATTTTTGATTTCCTGACTTCCACCTTTTTTAAAAAGAGAATTCCCCCCCCCTTCTTTTAATTGTTTAAAATGGCGTTTGAGAGCAACTGAAAGCAAAGTGATAAATGAAAGGGAGCCTTGCTGCGGAATCGAAACTGAATGGAGATTTTATCTTATTGTGTTGGACTGTGGATTGTTGGATTATATTATGTTGGTTTTTTTTTATTCAAAAAGTTTTACAAAATTTTTCCCCTTTCCCCTGCTCCCCTCCTTCGCAACCCCTCCCCCGACTTCCCGGAACGAGCACAAGGTATAGTTAAAATAAAACAAACATATGCTAAAAATTTTCGTCCCAACTTAATTATACCCTACAATCATCAATTCCTAACTTCCCCAAAAGCAATCAAAATAATACATCATAATCATTCAAAACAGTCTGATAACTCTTAGTCTGATATCTACGTTGAATATAGTCAATCCATTTTTCCATTCCTTTAAGTATCTTTCTTGCGTATTGTCTTTCAAAAGGCTGATATCTTCGCCATCTCAGCCAAATTGGCAACTTTCAATATCCATTCTTCTATTGTTGGTACTTCTTTTTCTTCCAATATTGTCCTATTAGTAATCTTGCTGCAGTTATTAGATTTAAAATCAATTTAGTCTCAATTACTGTACAATCCGTAATAATTCCCAACAAGAAAAATTGCGGCAGGAACTTTATCTTCTTTTCAGAACATTTTGTAAAATCCACCAAATTTTTATCCAAAAGGCCTTTATGTCCTTACAAGTCCACCAAATGTGAAAATATGTAGCGTCATCACAATTACATCTCCAACATTTTGCTTGCATTTCTCGATACATACACGATAATTTTTAGGATCTAGATGCCATCTATAAAACATTTTATAAAAATTTTCCTCAGATTCTGTGCTCATGAATTTAACATTTCTAACCCAAATTTTTCCCACGTTTCCAATAATATTGGCTCCTGAAAATTTTGTGCCCACTTTATCATACAGTCCTTTACCAAGTCCCTTTCAGAATCTATTTCAAGTAACACATTATACAATCTCTTTATATGCTCCTGAGACTGATTTCTAATTTGCTTTACCAAATTTCCCTCATTCTGCTCTTTACCAATTTTCTGGTCTCCTTCCATCTAGCACGTAGTTGCTCATATTGAAACCAAGTATAATTTTTCCCTTCCTCTCTTAATACTTGCAGAGATTTTAACTGCAAATTACCTCTTTCAGTATACAAAAGATCTTTATACGTAATCATTTCCTGATTCTGTTCTATGTTTATATTTTCTACTGTATGTCTAGGACTTGCCCATATAGGAACCTTATAATTTAATTTATAAGAGTATTTTTTCCAAACACATGAAGGGCATTTCTTAGCACATGATTTTTAAAGGCCTTATCCACTTTTTGTCATAAATTAAATATGCATGCCATCCATATAGCAAATCATAACCTTCTATATTCAAAATTCTGTCCTCTGTTAAATTAAACCAATCACTTATTGCAGAGAGCAGCTGCTTCATAATATAATTTAAAATTAGGCATTTTAAACCTCCCTTTCCGAGAATCTTGAATTATTTTCATTTTAACCCTAGCTTTTTACCTTCCCATATAAATTTGTTAATTCCTTCTGCCATTCCTCAAGATTCTTATCTTTCTTGCGTATTGTCTTTCAAAAGGCTGATATCTTCGCCATCTCAGCCAAATTGGCAACTTTCAATATCCATTCTTCTATTGTTGGTACTTCTTTTTCTTCCAATATTGTCCTATTAGTAATCTTGCTGCAGTTATTAGATTTAAAATCAATTTAGTCTCAATTACTGTACAATCCGTAATAATTCCCAACAAGAAAAATTGCGGCAGGAACTTTATCTTCTTTTCAGAACATTTTGTAAAATCCACCAAATTTTTATCCAAAAGGCCTTTATGTCCTTACAAGTCCACCAAATGTGAAAATATGTAGCGTCATCACAATTACATCTCCAACATTTTGCTTGCATTTCTGGATACATACACGATAATTTTTTAGGATCTAGATGCCATCTATAAAACATTTTATAAAAATTTTCCTCAGATTCTGTGCTCGTGAATTTAACATTTCTAACCCAAATTTTTCCCACGTTTCCAATAATATTGGCTCCTGAAAATTTTGTGCCCACTTTATCATACAGTCCTTTACCAAGTCCCTTTCAGAATCTATTTCAAGTAACACATTATACAATCTCTTTATATGCTCCTGAGACTGATTTCTAATTTGCTTTACCAAATTTCCCTCATTCTGCTCTATACCAATTTTCTGATCTCCCTTCCATCTAGCACGTAGTTGCTCATATTGAAACCAAGTATAATTTTTCCCTTCCTCTCTTAATACTTGCAGAGATTTTAACTGCAAATTACCTCTTTCAGTATACAAAAGATCTTTATATGTAATCATTTCCTGATTCTGTTCTATGTTTATATTTTCTACTGTATGTCTAGGACTTGCCCATATAGGAACCTTATAATTTAATTTATAAGAGTATTTTTTCCAAACACGCAGAAGGGCATTTCTTAGCACATGATTTTTAAAGGCCTTATCCACTTTTTTGTCATAAATTAAATATGCATGCCATCCATATAGCAAATCATAACCTTCTATATTCAAAATTCTGTCCTCTGTTAAATTAAACCAATCACTTATTGCAGAGAGCAGCTGCTTCATAATATAATTTAAAATTAGGCATTTTAAACCTCCCTTTCCGAGAATCTTGAATTATTTTCATTTTAACCCTAGCTTTTTACCTTCCCATATAAATTTGTTAATTCCTTCTGCCATTCCTCAAGATTCTTATCTTTCTTAATTATTGGTATCATCTGAAAGAGGAATAAAAATCTAGGTAAAACATTCATTTTAATAGCAGCAATTCTCCCAGCAAAGATAATTGCAATTTTTCCAAACAATCAACTCCTTCTGAACTTTTTGCCATAAAACCTCATAGTTATTCTTATACAATTTCACATTTGATGACGTAATATAAACCCCTAAGTACTTAACCTTCTTTACAATTTCAAATCCTGTTACTTCCTCTAGTTTTTCTTTCTGTTGTCTGGCCATATTTTTTATTATCACTTTTGTCTTTTTCTGATTTACCTTAAACCCTGAGACATTCCCATATTGATCAATTATTTCCAACAAAGATTTACTAGAATTTATAGGGTTTGTTAAAGTAATCACCAAATCATCTGCAAAAGCTCTTAACTTATATTCATACTGTCTAACTCTAATTTCCTCTATCTCCTTTACTTCTCGTATTTTATCCAATAATGGTTCTAGAGTTAAAATAAACAATAATGGTGATAAAGGACATCCCTGTCTTGTTCCTTTCGCAATCTTAAAAGGTTCTGTTAAGCTACCATTGATTATAATCTGTGCTGTTTGCTCTCCATAAATTGCCTTAATTATTCTTAAAAAACCATCTCCAAATTGCATCTTTTCTATTAATTTAAATAAAAAATCCCAATGCAATCGATCAAAAGCTTTCTCTGCATCGAGAAAAATAAATGCTGCTGGAATAAAATTTTTCTTTTCTAAGTACTCCAGTAAATTAACAATCTGCCTAACATTATTCCTCATCTGTCTCCCTTTTATAAATCCAGATTGATCATTATGAATTCTTCGCTGCAGAATCAACATTAATCTATTAGCTATTATTTTAACAAAAATCTTATAATCATTATTTACAAGTGAGATTGGCCTATACTTCCCAGGTTTAGAACAATCCTGTTCCTCTTTGGTATCAATGAAATAAAAGAGGTTCTCCATGAGGGGAATTCTCCTAGTTGTATCTGATTAAATAATTCCTTAAGTGGACCTAACATCTCATCCTGTAAATTCCTATAATAACTAACTGTGAGCCCATCCGTACCAGGAGTTTTCCCCATTTTTAATTGTTTAATTACCAAAATAATTTCTTCCAAAGTTATAGGCCGATTCAGTTCATCCGTTTGTTCTAAAGTTAAATTTTTAACCTTATATTCCTTCAAATAATTATCAATATCCCTATTCAATATATTATCTTTAAGATATAAATTTGTATAATATTCTAAAAAAGCTTTTTTAATTTTATCCTGTTGATATCTCTCTTTACCTTTATATTCTATTTTTTCTATAGTACGTTGTTTTTGTCTTTTCCTTAAAGTATATGCTAACCACCTACCAGGCCTATTTGCATTACAAAAAGTATTATGTTTGGCATATTGTATATTTGTTGCCACCTGATCAGCCATTATCATATTAAATTGATTCTGTAGTAACTTTATTGCATCTTTAAGTTTTTGATCATGTGGATTATGTATTAATAATTGTTGTTTCTTATAAATTTCCTCTTCTAAATACCTACGCTGTCTTTGTTGCTTATTTCTCTGTCTATTATTAAGATATATTAATACACCTCTCATAAAAGCTTTACTGGAGTCCCAAACCATTTCTATCGATGTTTCATTATTCAAATTATAATCAAAAAATTCTTTCATCTGCTTTTTACATTGATTTACATTATCCTGATATCTAAACAAATTTTCATTTAATCTCCAAGTTCTTCTACCCTCTTTTCCATATTGCAATTCCATCCAAACAGGACTATGATCAGACAAACATCTTGGAAATATCTTAGTTTTCTTCACCCTAAAAAGCAAATCATTAGAAATTAAAATAAAATCAATACGTGAGAAGGATTGATGCCTATCAGAAAAAAGTATAGTCTCTTTCCTCCAAATTCGCAGTCTCCATACATCTCTTAACTCAAAATCTTCTATCATATCAAAAAAGGATTTAGGCAGCTTTGCATGTGCAGGTATCTTCTTGGAAGAAATTCTCTTGTCCTTTCGTGTATCTATTACTCCATTCCAATCTCCCAATATAATGCACGATTTATAATCCCATAGATTCAACTTATCATATAACATTCTATAAAATTTTTCTTGTTGCTGATTGGGTGCATATATACCAAGCAAGAGAGTCCTTTTTGTTTCTATTGTAAGTTCAATAGCAATATATCTTCCGTGAATATCTGCCTCTATTAACTTGGCTGGTATATCTTTTCTCAAATAAACCACTATGCCATGTTTTTTCTCCAAAGCTGAAGCAACAAAATGTTTACCTAACTTTGAGTTTATTAGGTACTTTTGATCTGATAATTTAATATGCGTTTCTTGTAAGCAAATAACATCATTTTTAAATTGTTTCAAATAATGAAATATTTTTCTTCTCTTCTGAGCTGAGTTCAAACCATTGACATTCCAAGTCAAGATTTTATTTGCCATTACTGGGCTGCTGAAGCCTTTGAGCAATCAACTGAAGATCGTCCTCCCGTATCTTCGGCCGTGCTCCTCCCACCGCTTCTGTAGCAGAATCCTGAACTTTACTTTGAGTTTGTTGCTCCTTTTCTTTACGCTTAAGGGCTCCCCTCGTCAGTCTTTGTTCTTGTGGTTGTTCCTCTGATGGTAACATCACTGGAATCACCTCAGCTTCCACACCCATTTGAGTCTCTTGAATTCTTTTTTCTATTATTTCTATTTCAAATTTCAGCACTGTAGAAAGAAAATCTTTGGCCTTAAGCACTGTGTCAATACGATATCTCCTTCCTTGATAATACACTGTCAAGCCAACTGGAACCTCCCATCTAAATTGAATCTGGTATTTCTTAAGTTCTTGTGTAAAAATGTAAAGTCCTTTCTATCCCTTAACATCTTGGGAGGAATCTCTTTCAAAACCTTCAACTCCTGTTCCCTATTTTCAAGTTTTTCTGAAAAGCAACTTGCAAAATTTGATTCCTCACTGTTCTTTTCAAAAATAAACCACAATGTCTCTAGGAAGTTTCTTTTGCCTAGCAATCCAAGAATTAACTCTATAAATTTTGTCAATTTGATAAGCAACCTCTTGTGGATCAAGTTCAATAAATTCAGCCAGAGCTTCTGATAAAATTTTTAAATCTTCCCTTTCTCCTCATTCAAACCCCTAATTCTCAGAGCTCCTTCCATCATTCTATACTGCATCACCACCACTTGATCTTCATTTTTATCCAATTTGATTTGCATTCCCCATTCTATTTTCTATTTGTTGATTTGACTGAACAATTTCTTGCACCTCCTCCTCCACCACCTCCAGTCTTTTGCCAAACCTTGAAAAGCCATCAAGATATCTTCTCTTATTTTTTATTATTCTCTTTATTTCTTCTCTTATTTTCTCATTATTATCCATAATCTCCTTAAACCTTTCTTCAGACACTTTCCTTGCTCTTTAATCAGATCTTCTAAAGCTGGTTCAGAACCCTTCTGCCCCCAGTCTTAGGTGGTTTAGTAGCCATTTCAGTTTTAAAATTCACAAAATATAAGTCTAGAAACTTCTCTTTCCCTTTAAGTATAGGAGAGCTCAGTTCACTTCATTAAAATCCACACATAACATTTCTTATCTTCTTAGTTGCACAGACTGTTTGAAATTCCATTCGTCACTTTCACTCCCGTTCAGGCGCCATCTTTAAGAGTCAATTAAAACAAAGGAAAAAAAATTTCTCTTTTTTAGAAGGTAGAAGTCAGGAAATCAAAAATACTTGCAATCCAATAATTGTCCGCTGGCACTCATTCCGCCTGCTTAAAGAGATCCATAAAGATAAGACAATTAGCAGAGATGGACACTTTCTTCTTTTCCTGCTTTTGCAGACACGCACTGAAGTCGGAGGGCAGGAATATTTATGGGACCCGTCGACCCTTCGAGGCTCTGCTTAATTAAAACAAAGCCTCTGGGGAGGTCTACCAACATTTCCTGTTGCTCTTATCTTTCCCTTTCATCCAGGGAAAAAGATTAAAGCCGGCTTTTCCTGGCTTTTACGATGTTCAGTGCGGAGCCCCTTTAATTAGGGCTCAGCGAAGAGGTGGAGCCACCCGGAAGTCTCCGGATTATATTATGTTGTTTAAGTATTTCACAAGGGGATTCTCAGCAGGAACTTTGTCATGAAGGTTCTTTCAGAAGAATGGATTCGTGACTTTATACAGGATTACATAGAAAGAATGTATTTAATTATTCAAAAATACGAATTGATAAAAAATGGGGACATTTTGGATGAGAGCTTGGAGGAAATTAACCAGTGCAATCAGGACTTGGAAAATGGAATGGAGGAGATACAAACAAAAGTGGATAAATATGAAGATATGATCGTGAATAAACAAGTTGATGTAAAGAAGTTTTCTTTAAATAGTTTGGATGAAATGCCTGAATTTGTGCTACAGGAGGCTGTCTCCCGAACCGAAAAAACTCACAGGGTTAATGCTTTCCAAGAGTTCTCTTTTCGGACTGATGGAATATATGGCAGTAATTTGTGGATTCTTGGACATAAGGAACTACTAGGAAATATTGTGACTGACTTTTCAAAAGGAGTAATGAAGGAAAGACAGAGATTAATGCATCAAAAAAAATGGCAAGAGACAAAAGTATTATCCTTGAAACAAGGTTTTTTTGAAATATTAACAGACAAAAATATTAGTGTCCCGGAAAGACAATATGTGAGGAAGATCTGGAAGAAATGGGTTGATTATATGTTTTATATCTATCATAAAAGACTAGATATTTGGATCTATACTGGATTTTGACGAGGAAGGACTAAAGTTGAATAGATATTGTAATTTTCTGTATTGAAATTTTATAATGTGTTGCACTGAGTTTTAAATAGAATATTCTCGAAAGATCTTATGTAAGAAAGACCTGGGGGGGAAATTATATGGTTATAGAAGCTATAAGGGAGATATTCTCTGAATTGGATTGGATTTTTATGCTTTAGGTGGTTTTAAATACTTTAGGATTAATTTGTTCTATTGATTTATATATTTTATTACTGTTAATTGTTAATTTTTTTATTATTTTTTTTGAAGGATTTTGGTTATGTTAGGAGGAAGTCAGAGCTAGAGAGGGAAAATTGATATAATAGTTTTGGGGGAAAATTTTCTTAGCATATGTTTGTTTTATTTTTAACTATACCTTGTGCTTGTTCCGGGAAGCCAGGGGGGAGGGGGGAGGGTATTAGTGAAGAGAGGGGGGTTGGGGGGAAAGGGGGGGATTTTTTTTTTGTAAAACTTTTTGAATAAAAAAAAAAGATCAGACAGGTGTTCTTTTACTATTTTCTTGTTTATTTTAATTTTTATTTCTAGTCTGCCTTTTACAGTTATGTTTTTGGTAGGTTGGGCTATAGTTTCTTTTTGCGTGAAGACTGATGAAAAGAATGAGTTAAGCAGCTCTGCTTTCTCTCTGTTGTCTACTTCCTTGCCATCTTCTCTCTTTAGTGGACTGACTGTTTCCTTGATTTTTTTCTTGTTATTTATATGTTGAAACTTTTAAAAATTATCTTTGACTTTTGTTGCAAGTCTATTCATTCTCAACTTTTCTGATTTCATCTTTGCAGATTCAGGCTATCTGCTGATATTCTGCCTTAGTTATATGTCCCTCTTTCTGTTTTTTGTTCTTATCTTTTCTTTCAGCTAAGACAATTAATATTATCAGTTAATTGATGGTACTTTATACCATACCAACAGATGACTACTTCTAATGGGCACGTGTAAATAAATGCCACTGTAGGAGTATCACAAGGGCAAAATCTCATACCCACCAAGGAGATACCGCATGTCCAGACTGAAGATTTGTTATCTTTTATCTTTGCAACAAGAGAGAACGAAGTCTAGCACCCATGCCAATTTTAAAACAACATTAAAGCACCACTTAAGACTACCAACCTCTGCTGACGGTCTGATCGTTCAAAAATAGCCTTTCTTCTCCAATAGTGGGTATTTAATCAATGGAATGGCTTGCCTGCTGGAGTTGTGGTGCTCCATTGCTGGAGATTTTTTAAGAAAAGATTGAACAATGTCTAGGATGGCATAAGGTGGGCAGGGGGGGTGGACTAGAAGACCTCTCAGGTCCCTTCCATCCCTAGGATTCTATGATTCAACTTCTAAGGTTTCAGGTTCCATGTAGCAGTTTAAACAAGGAAAGCAGTATATATTCAAAGTTATAGAAGCACAAGATTTGCAAGCAGATAAAGTCTAAGATCAATTTTTAGCATTTCCAAGGCGGGCCATTCTTTTACTTAATGAATGAATTGACTCAGCATAAGAACATTTGATACAATCCCTGAGGCCGCTTTGAGGAACCCGCACAGAGTCACTTGTTGAGATAAGCAGCTGTAGAAATCAAATAAATAAAAACCATTTATATTTTCAACACAAAAAAGAAAAGTACTTCTCACACCCACATAGCCATATTTAACCAGTTCATTTATAAAAAGTGGGTACTATATTTGCACATGCTAGGTTCATTTTTTTTGGTTTTTTGTTTTTTGGAAAAACAGTGCCTTGTCAGGATAACATTTACAAATAATGCAAAACCAAAGAAAAATAAATAGTAAATCTTGACACAGAAACTAATAATGATAATAATAACAATAACAATAACAACAACAACAACAACAACAACAATAATAATAATAATAATAATAATAATAATAATAATATATCAGTAATTATGATAGTATAACAAAAAAAAAAACAGGGAGAAAAGCAGTTGTAAAAATGAACGTATTACCAAAATTACTCTTCTCATTTCAAACAATACCGGTAAATTACAAAAGAATTTTTTTGACGAATTGAATAAAATTACTTTGAAATATGTTTGGTAAAAAATCAAGAATAAAATTGAAAATGTTACAGGATTCTAGATGTAATGGGGGCTTTGGACTCCCAGATTGGGTACTGTACTACCAGGCTTCAGTGCTTACTTGGTTAAAAGATTGGGTAAATTTGAAACACAGAAAGCTATTACTACTAGAAGGGCATGATTTACAATTAGGTTGCAATGCCTTCCTCTGGTACAGCAGAAGCACGGGACATAAAATATTTCCAGATTTTGTTTTCTTATGGTTATATGAAACCAATAAATTTATGCAGAAAATTACTCTAGGACGGTCTTTCATATTTGGCTGCAAATTGTGGATGACCACTAGATGGTGGCAAAGAATCATTTAAAAAATCTAAATCCTTCCTATCATCTGGATTTTCATAGTGGTCCTGGTTAATTTAGTATTCAATTAAGCATATTAAGTGAAAACAGACAGTGTGCTATATAAAGCACGCTACATTTTTAATTGTCCTTTTCCTACAGATGCTTTAATTTTAAGGAATAAATCCACTGAATCTTGTAAGATTTTTCAAGCAGCGATTTCAAACATTACCGAGTTCTGTCATTTACTAACAATTAGTCTAGAGTAGGACATAAAAATAACATTGGTGACCTTGGATGAAAACAAAAACTTTGCATCAGAAATGGCTAGAGCAAGGGTCTCCAACCTTGGTCCCTTTAAGACTTGTGGACTTCAACAGAGTCCCTCAGCCAGATTTGCTGGCTGAGGGACTCTGGGAGTTGAAGTCCACAAGTCTTAAAGGGACCAAGGTTGGAAACCCCTGGGCTAGAGGACACTGGACAGCATTTTGGGAAGATAAAGAATGGAAGTGTGAGCAAAGACCAATAAATATACTTGTCCTTGAATCAGAGTCCCACGCAATACAAAACAAACTAGTTCTCCCTCTAAGGCAGGGGTGTCAAATTCAAGGCTGGCGGGGGGGGGGTGGAATCTGGCCTGCGGGGGCCCCCTGGAAATAGCAAAGGACCAGCCTGCAGTGCTTAGAGGGTTGCAGGAGGCCGTTCACTGGCAGAGGGTTGTAGGAGGCCGTTGCAACCAAAAACGGAGTTTGGGAATCATTTTTTTCTGGCAGAGTACTTGGGCCCCCACAGATGCCCCCCCAACACAAGCGACATCATGCCGCTCACGCTCACCCTAGACACACACACACACACACACACACACACACACACACACACACTGAATTCAAACACAAACTTGATGCAGCCCTCAATGAAATCGAGTTTGACACCCCTGGTCTAAAGTGGTGAGTCTCCTGTGGCTGATAGGTTTTGTGAAACAGAAAGCAAATGCTCTAGAAATGGGGGGAAATCTGCATGTAATGACGGGTGGACATTTTTGCCCTAACTTTAAATGTGAATGTAAAATAACTGAGGAAATGGGAGCAATTCCTGCTAAAGTTTTGCCAAGAATTTTGCTTTCAGGCAGAATGGAAAAACATTTTTGGAAGAAGTAATGGATCTGTGAAATCTGTTCCAACCCAACCAAGTTTGGTGATGTTTGTATCCCATTACTGTCCTGTCAAGTCACTAAAAAGAATTGGTAATTTTTCAAGGGGGGAGGGGCTGATTTCCAAGATCAAGAAAGCATTTTATCCATTTTTGATGCGTGCGCTAGTCTATAATCTTTTTAATTTTTCCAGTTTATTTGTTCTGCTGTAATTTTGCTGCTTGAAGGAGTATACGTATCAACAAACCATCACTCGGATGCCCACCTAAACAGACTGACAAAATTTCACAAAAGCAAATAGGCCTTCAAAATAAAAATGGGATTTATTTTGATATTTGGGTACCGTCATGCTAAACCTTAGCATGAAAAAGTGGTGACCCAAATTAAAACGTTCCACAGCAGAAAACTTGCAGAAAATATTTAGCTTCCTTCTCTGAATCCTCGAAAAAACTTTAAAAATCAAGGATGGGAAAGATTTCTGCCATCTTTAGAAGGGCTAAAACATCCAGTTGAGCCCCTGGCCTCTTAAGTTAAGGATGAACATTAGTGTAAACTATTCCAGGCTATATGGAATATATTCAACATATTTGTGCAGATTCGTTTTTCTTGTATGTTTACATGTTGAAGAACAAAGCTTTTCATCAAGAAAGAAGAGGCTATCAATTCTGCCATCCACACCAATTTTATCAGCTTCACCATCTACCGGTAGTGATGACTGGCATTGGTTCGCCGAACTGGTAGCAATCATCCCTGGTGGCCCTGCCCCCGCCCGCCCAGTCACCCACCAAACAGTCCCGCCAGGGCCGCCTTGCCTGCTTTCTCCATGCACTGCACTTGGAAGGGGCTGCCGCCACTCTTGCTGCCCTCCCTTCCCACCTGGCTGCAGAGGTCCGCCTGCCCTCCTGAAGCACCACTGCGCTAAACAAAACAACCCCATTGCGCCGTGCCACACACACAAAAATACACAAAAACAGAGGTTGGAGAGCTCTCTTGCTCTCTCTGTCTCCAAGCTCCCCATGCACAGCCCATTTGTGGAAAGGGCACGCACGGCTGGGCGCGTTTGGCTGCAGGAGGAGACCTGGGTGGAAGGCGGCCTTTTCTGCAGCATTCCCCTCCCCTCTTTTGATCGCCCTGCAAGGGAGGGGGCTCTGCCTTTGCAGAAATGGGGCAGGTGGTTTGTATGGAGGATTGGCGGGGGCGGATGTGCGGCCTTCCGGGATGGAGAGAGGAGCAGGAGAAGGCTCCGAGGTTCGCTTGGGCAGTCAAGCCAGATGGCGGAGGGAAACTCAGAAGGCAGAATGTGCTTCAGAATGTGCAGCTCCTAGTTTAATAGTGAGAGATGTGAGTGATGTCAAGTTGGCCATGCCCACTGGTCACATGACCACCAAGCCACGCCCACCAAGCCACGCCCACAGAACTGGTAGTGAACATTTTTAGATTTCACCGCTGCAACCCTCCAACTCCAGGTTTTCTCTTGTTTTTAACTGTCCTTGAGAAAAAATCAGCAAATCAGTAGATGCTAATTATTTTTGCTTAACTATCATTTTCCTTCTAAATAGGTTTCTTGGGGTGACAACTATAAAGGGATTTTAGGAGACAATTTTACCATATGCCTGTTTCATATTCTCAATATAGCATATCTAATAAAAGGATTTTTAAAATCTACATTTGCCTTAACTGTTTTACCACAAATAGCCATGCTATTCAAATCTTAAATCATATCCTTCTAATCCCAACAACCTCTATTTATTTATTTATTTATTTTATTTATTTGATTTTTATACCGCTCTTCTCCCGAAGGACTCAGGGCGGTGTACAGGCAGCAGTAAAAAATAACAATACAATGTACAATTTAAAATAGAAATTAAGAAACTTATTATAATTAGCCTAGCATTTTAAAAATTTATAAAACTAAACCCCATTTAAAATAAATAACAAATTTAAAATCAATTAAATTTAAAATTTATAAAAATTAAAAAATTTAAGCCAGCCCCGCGCGAATGAAAAGGTGTGTCTTATGATATGATATGATATGATATGATATGATATGATATGATATGATATGATATGATATGATAGCTTTATTGATTAGCCTATAGGCCATATCAAAGCACAAAGTGCAAGCACATATCACCAATAAAATCTTATGCAAACAATTTAAAATAAGAGTAGGATGAGAGTCAGTAGGGTTGAAAAACCTCCTATTTCTTAAACTCACCCACTCTTTCATCCAAACTAAATAAGCTGCAAAATACAATTTTAAATATGGCAGAATGTGCATATTGAATCTGAAGCGATAAATCAGAAATGTTTATTTCTGGGATCATTTAGACCTTGTTTCATTGTGGCAACACAACGTTTGGCTACTGAGCAAGTAGTGAATAGTTTCATCTCTTCTAGAAGATGGTTCACTGTCTAGCGTTTGTAGGAATTTACATATTAAAGGCAGAATGTGTAGAATTAATAACCGTGTAAATTTTACAGCGTAATAATACATGAGATATGGATTCAATCTTTTTGTCATCATATGGACAAGTACACTCAGTTAATGGGGTTTTGGAGTGTCTGCGTGCAGCAATGCAAATGATGGGATATTAATTTATTTATTGATTGATTGATTTGATTTGATTTTTATACCGCCCTTCTCCCGAAGGACTCAGGGCGATGTACAGGCATAATAAAACCGACAATACAATATACACGTTTAAAATACGATTTAAAAAACTTATTTAAATTAGCCCAGTGATTAAAATTTACCATACTAAAAAACCCCGTTTAAAATTAATAAATTTAACATTAAAATATCAATTTAAGCCAGCCCCGCGCGGATAAAAAGATGAGTCTTGAGTTCGCGACGAAATGTCCGAAGGTCAGGTATTTGGCGTAAACCCGGGGGAAGCTCGTTCCAGAGTGTGGGAGCCCCCACAGAGAAGGCCCTTCCCCTGGGGGCCGCCAGCCGACATTGTTTGGCGGACGGCACCCTGAGAAGTCCCTCTCTATGGGAGCGTACGGGTCGGTGGGAGGCATGTGGTAACAGCAGGCGGTCCCGTAATGTCTAGCTTTGAGGAGTTCTATCCTCAGCCTGAGGAAAGACGGAGTCTGTAGATGTTTTGATGGTGCCCAAGTGCCCTTGTTTATCACCCCATTTTTGCCATGTTAGGGTCACTTACTAATTTTTCCCTGGAATGCCATGTCCTCAGTCCCTTGGTGATTTGTCTTTTCCATTATTACAGACTGTTTGAAGATATTTCTATTTCATTTCCATCTGTTTCTTTAGGCAGGATATTGATTCCTTAAAGGGGAACATTTGTAGCTCAGGGTTGAAATGAGGGGTCCTTGGTGTCTCTGAGCTTGGTTGTTTTCTTGCAGACGTTTTATGACCCAGACTAAGTAATATTATCAGTGCTAGGATGATGTTACCTAGTTTGGGTCATGAAATGTCTGCAAGAAAACAACCAAGCTCAGAGAGCACCAAGGGCCCCTCATATATTCCTTCAGCATGGATACTGCTGCCTTTTCCCTAAGTGGGCAAGGTTTATTCAGAGTTTACTATTATTTATGTGGAAAATGGGGGAGGAAACCATTCAAAGATACAGAGAAAGGCTTTCAGAAGTAGCAAATCCTAATGCATAAACAAACATTTGGACAATGCAGCAGTCTTGAGATGAAACATGTTTTTCTTCTTCAGAAGTTCAAAGCAACTGTGTTTCAAATATGACTCATTCATTATTAGAAGCTACTCAGAAGCTTAGCCAGTGGGAATAACAGTAGACACACTTCCTTTTTAGTATCATCTTTTCCATCACCAAAAGGGTTCTGATTCTATTGAATCAGAATGCACACCGCATGTGATTGTAACTTTCCCCCATGCCAAATAAAAACATACAAATAACATACAATGCTGTATGTCAAATCTCATTTTCTCTTCACTGTGGTTTGCATACTTCGGCAGTTGAAACCCCTAGACTATTGGTCACGGGGGATTTCAACTTGCCATCAACTGGCGTGGCATCCTCGATGTCTCGGGAGTTCATGGCTTCCATGACGGCCATGGACCTGACTCAATTAGTGGACGACCCTACCCACATCGGGGGAGGCACTCTAGATCTGATTTTTGTCTCTGGCCAGTGGTTGAATGATCTGATTTTAAACGATTTAGTTATCGAGCCTTTGTCATGGTCGGATCATTCTCTTCTTCGTCTGGACTTTCGGACCGCTACTCACCACCGCAGGGAGACGGAACCAATGCGTTGGTTCCGTCCCAGGCGCCTGATGGACCCGGAGAGGTTCCTGAAGGAGCTTGGGCTGTTACCCGAGAATCTGGCCCGTGGCACGACTGAAGAACTAGTTGCGGCCTGGGAACAGGCCGCGGCTGGAGCTTTGGACTGTGTCGTGCCTTTGCGGCCTCTGACCCGGCGCAGGTCTCAACCAGCTCCTTGGTTCTCCGAGGAGCTGAGGGAGATGAAACGCCAGAGAAGACGCCTAGAGAGTGCCTGGAGATCCAGCCGTTCTGAGACTGACCGGACACTAGTTAGGTCCTATAGTAGGACCTACCTAGTGGCATTGAGGGAAGGGAAGCATTTATACATTTCCTCCCTCATTGCGTCGGCAGATAACCGCCCGGCTGCCCTGTTTCGGGTGACCCGCTCTCTCCTTCAACAGGAGGGGCGGGAGGACCCATTACAAGGGCGTGCCAAGGAGTTTAATGGTTATCTATACGATAAAATCATTCAGCTTCAGGATGGATTGAATCAAAATTGGGTAGATCCAGGCGAGAGTTTCGAGACCCGTCTTGTTGAGACTGTTTGGGATAGTTTTGACCCTATGACTCCCAAGGACATGGACAGGCTGCTGGGAAGGTTGAATGCCACAACATGTTTACTGGACCCGTGCCCCTCCTGGTTGGTGCTGGCCACGCAGGAGGTGACACGAGGCTGGCTCCGGGGAATTACAAATGCTTCTTTGCGGGAGGGGGTCTTTCCCGCTGCCTTGAAAGAGGCGGTGGTGAGACCTCTTGTTGTGTCTTGCCCGCCCTCAGAGCAGCCGGGGCCTTCTTACCTGCTCCCGAACACTGAGGAATGTATGCCTCCCGGCCCAAGTCCTGGCTCCATGCCCACACAAACTGCAGAAGAAGGAGAATCTCCCGGCCCCAGCCCTGACTCCATGCCCAGGCAAACGGAGCAGCTAGACCCCTCCCCCTCCTCCACAGCATGTGAGCCTGAGGAGGGTTTATTCCCAACAGCTGATTGGAGTAATCCTCGCATCAGAAGATTGGATAGGCGGAGGCAACAGAGGGAAGGGAGGGGCAGGCCTTAATGAGTGCTGAGTCATGGAGCCACACCCCATGGCCTATATAAAGGATCTACTTTCTGGCAGTCTCTGAGTCAGGCAAAAGTCAAACTTATCTTGCTGAAGTCACTTACTGGTCTCCTGCCTTCTCTGAGGACTTTGCTAGGACTTTGGGCAGAGCTGCAGAGGCAAGCCTGATTCGGATTTCCCTGACCCGGCCGTCAGCGGAGGAGTGGGACACGACACCTCTCCTCAAGAAGCCTTCCCTGGACCCAGCTGTTTTAGGAAATTACCGTCCAGTCTCCAACCTTCGTTTTACGGCGAAGGTTGTAGAGAGTGCAGTGGCACATCAATTACCCCAGTACCAGGATGAAACTGTCTATCTAGACCTGTTCCAGTCCGGCTTCCGGCCCGGATACAGCACTGAGATGGCTTTGGTCGCGTTGGTAGATGATCTCTGGAGGGCCAGGGGTAAGGGTTACTCCTCTGCCCTGGTCCTATTAGACCTCTCAGCGGCTTTCGATACCATCGACCATGGTATCCTGCTGCACCGGTTGGAGGGTTTGGGAGTGGGAGGCACCGTTTATCGGTGGTTCTCCTCCTACCTCTCTGATCGGATGCAGACGGTGTTGACAGGGGGGCAGAGATCGACTCCGAGGTGCCTCATGTGTGGGGTGCTGCAGGGATCGATTCTCTCACCCCTCCTGTTCAACATCTATATGAAGCCGACAAAGAAGGGTTTGTCAGTGAATTTTAGAGGCAGAAAGTATTTTCTTAATTGAATTACGAAAGCAAGACATTTTTATATTAATGTTTTAAAGAGTGGGAATCCTTTGTTGTTAGATGCTAAGTTAAATGGTTTGGAAATGATGGAAAATGGAGGTGAGGGGAGGAATGTTTAAGACGTGAATATGATGATTATGGTTAATTTTTGAAATTGATTTGTTTAGGATATAAATTATAGGATGTATGGTATAAACCTATGGGATGATATTATTTAATTGTGAAGGATGGAAAGTAAAATTTATGAATTTAGATAATGTGGATGTAATGATTTTAATTGTTTACTGTTATATTGTGGATGTAGCTTAAATGATTATTTGTTTTAATTGACACGTTTGTAGATAGTAAAAGTTATGAAGTTAAGTTGGAAATATTGTATTTGAGAGATTTTATTCGTAATGATATTTGATTGATGGAGTAGTATTGGAAGATTGGACATTAAATGTTATGACAATTGAAGAAAGATATAATGAGTATTTGAGTTCGAGAAGCTGGATCGTAATTTAAGAAATGGACTTATGAAATTTGAAGAAATATACAAGTGGGAGAAAAAATTTGAATTTGAGAAGATGGACTAATTTTTAAAATGGGCTGTAAGAAGAATGGACATTAAATGTTAAGACAATTGAAGAAATATATAACTGATGAAAATTTGAGTTCGGGAAGATGGACTGTAATTCAAGAAATGGACTTATGAAATTTGAAGGAGTATATAAGGGGGGGAAAAATTGAATTTGAGAAGATGGATCAATTTTAAAAATGGATTGTAAGAAGTAATATGTGAAGTTGGTATTGTTTCTTGTTTTTTTTCTTTTTTATTATTCTTTCTTATCTCTTTATTTTTATTGTGAGGGGATTTAGAGTTTTAAATTTTTGAGGGTGGGAGTTTATGTATATTTTGTATATTTTAACTTGTGATTGTTGGTCATAATACCCGGTATTTGCTCTGGGAAGTCTGGGGGAGGAGGGGGAGGAGGGGGGGAAAGTGGGGGGGAAATGATACATGGATTGGTTATTAACGTACAGTAATGTTTGAAGATATGAAATTAAAATTTAAAATGATATTGGGGCTGCTCGACTGCCATTTCAGAAAGAAAAGAAGAGAGGAGTAGAAGTAGGGAAGAAAGTAGGTAGGAAAGAGTTGAGAAGGAGGAGGGGAATAAGAAGGTTAGATAGGGTGGAAGAAGGGAGGAGTGGAGAAGGAGGAGAGGAAGTAGTAAAGTGAAGGAGATGAAGGATGGGAAAGTAGTAGAGGGTAGAGAGGGAGGTTGTGAAGAAAGGAAGTGGCAGTCGGGCAGGCCTGAATCAGTAATAAATAAAAATTAATTATTAATGATGGATAATAGTTTGTACATAAATATGATGTTGGAAAATGGAAATAAAAATTATTTAAAAATAAAAATATAATACAAAATAAAGTATTCATAGAAGCAGAACTGGAAGAACTGCAAAGATCTACTCAGGGCAGAGAAATCAAAGCCTTGTCAAAGAATAACTCACGCTGTATCAGCAAACAAAGGAGAGTTGGTATTAAAGGAATCTAGCAAAAATGTAGAATTAATTCATTTGGAGACCAGGCACCTTCTCCTCAGCCTCAGAAAGAACAAAGACTTCTAACTAAAGAAGTAGAAGAATTGAAACAAAGAAGAATTGAGCATATAGAGCAACATAAAACATCAGAGTTGAAGCTTGTTCCAAAGAAGCAGCTAGCACAAGCATTAAAAGTTGCCAATATTGCAATATCAAATATAAGCATCAGCTCACTGTAAGAAACAAACCAACTAATATACAGCACAGCTGCAGCTATAGCTCAATATCTGGAATGTAAAATCAACAAAGAAGGAAAAAAAGTCAAATAGTGCACCATCGAAACGGAAGATTAGACTGGAAAATAAATTGAGGTCAGATGCAAGCAAGTTAGCACAGATGAAAGAAAAGAAGATGAAGAACAAGAAGACCAAAGAATATCTAACCAAGAAATACCACTTAGAAACAAGGAAGATCAAGAAAACACCGGAAATAATAAAGCAGCAAGTAACAGCTATAGCCAAGAAGACCAGCAGGTACAAAGCTTGAATTGCAAATTATAAGCAGAACTTCTGATTCCAATCAGAAACATTTCTACCAATCTATCAATGGAGAAACTGCAGTGAATCAGTCAGTACCTGACAAGGAAGAAACAGTGCAGTTCTGGGCACAGATATGGGATAATCCAAAGACATACAATAACGATGCAGCTTGGTCAAAAGAGGTGCATAAGAATGAAAAAGAGGTTGAAATGAAAGAAACTGTAATAACAGCAGAAATGGCAGACAAAAGAGCAAGGAAGGTCAAGAATAGGTAAGCACAAGGCGAAGATAAACTGCATGGTTTTGAGTTGAAGCATCTAATTGGTCTATACCAGTAGTGTTTTTCATTTACCTTCGCTACTGGTTCAGAACTGGGAGCGTGTGCGCATGTGCGTGGCACTTCTGTGCATATGCAGAACCTTTTGTGTATGTGCAGAGCACCCATGATGACATCTCAGTGGGTGGGTGGAGCCTCCCACCACGGCCGCTACCAGTTCACCTGAACCTGAGTGAACTGGTAAAAACCCACCACTGGTCAATACCCACTCATTGCCAAGCAGTTTAACAACATACTATAAGGAGGTGAAATTGAAAAGTAGCTAACAGTTGGAAAAACCTTCTTGATAATGAAAGATCCACCCATAAGATACAAATAGCAATAGGACTTAGACTTATATACCACTTTACATGCCTCTCTAAGCGATTTACAGAGTCAGCCTCTTGCCCCCAACAATCTGAATCCTCATTTTATCCACCTCAGAAGGTTGGAAGGCTGAGTCAACCTCGAGCCTGGTGAGATTTGAACTGCCAAATTGCAGGCAGCTGGCAGTTAGCAGAAGTAGCCTGCAGTACTGCACTCTAACCACTGCGCCACCGTGCCTCATAGAGATAGAGAAAGTCATAGAAAATGGAGAAGCTAAATTGCTCTGGGACTTTAGAATTCAAACAGGCACCTGCCACCTAACACCCTGGACTTAATAATTGTCAATAAAAAAGACAAAAACATCTGGATAGTGGATGTGGCAGTGCCTGGAGACAGCAGAAGAGAAGAGAAAGAAGTGGAGAAAATAACAAAATAGAAATGGAACAAAGACAAAGCAAGGGTAGTATCCATGGCAGCATCTTCGGCATCTTCCCATTTGATGTCCACTGTTCATAAATCATCTTTAAACCAAGTTTTGCATGGTCTACCCTGCTCCACTTTCCCTCTGGTGGCTCCTACTTTTTGAGTATCAATATTCCATCAAGAGAAGAATAGGGGCAGCTAGGCACAGTCAATGCTCTATCACAATGGCCCACAACTTCCTGGATCCACTTCCCTGGATAATTTCCTCATTGGTGACACAGTAATATCAATGACTGTCATGTCAATGACATAGTCATGTCAATGACTATACATAAATGATCTCTGTGACCATATCTCAAGTTATTGTGTTCTCTTTGCTGATGATGTCAAACTATTTAACACCACCAACAATACTACTACTCTTCAAAAAGACCTTGACTTTGTATCCAATTGGTTTAAAACTTGGCAACTCCAAATCTCAACCAGCAAATGCTCAGTCTTACATATTGGAAAAAAGAACCTAAACACTAAGTACAAGCTTGATGGACATTACCTTACAGATGACTCCCACCCTGTTAAAGATCTTGGAGTTTTCATATCCAATGATCTAAGTGCCAAAGCCCACTGTAACTACAATAGCAAAAAAGGCTTTAAGAGTTGTAAACCTAATTTTGCGTAGCTTCTTCTCCAAAAAACACTACACTACTAACCAGAGCATACAAAACATTTGCTAGACCTATTCTTGAATGTAGCTCACCTGTCTGGAACCCATACCACATTTCTGACATCAACACAATTGAACGTGTCCAGAAATATTTTACAAGAAGAGTTCTCCACTCCTCTGAAAACAACAAAATACCTTATACCACCAGACTTGAAATCCTGGGTTTAGAAAACTTAGAACTCTGCCGACTCCGATAAGACCTGTGTTTAACTCATACAATCATCTATTGCAATGTCCTTCCTGTTGAAGACTACTTCAGCTTCAATCGCAATAATACAAGAGCAAAAAATAGATTTAAACTTAATGTTAACTGCTTCAATCTTGATTGCAGAAAATATGACTTCTGTAACAGAGTTATTAACACTTGGAACACACTACCTGACTCTGTGGTCTTTTCTCAAAATCCCAAAAGCTTTAACCAAAAACTTTCTACTATTGACCTCACCCCATTCCTAAAAGGACTATAAGGGGCGTGCATAAGAGCACAAAAGTGCCTACCGTTCCTGTCCTATTGTTTCCTTTCATTATATCAAATTAATATAGTTATTGCATATTTTTGCTCATATATATGCTTATATGATACATAGTTATCTTATGTTGATGCTTGTGTATATTGTTGTGACAAAATAAAAAAAAAGTGACACATAGAGGCAATGTGTATGTCATCAACGTAGGCAATGTTGATGGAACACACTGAGCTTTTGTGCTGCGCGTTCTGTTAATGCCCATGTTTCACTTGTGTACATCACTGTTGGCACAATGACTGTCCTATAAAGCTGTAACTTGGTCTTCTTATCTATTGTGGGAGCTGACCAAATAGGTCACAAGGACCAGGATGCTTCTGAAGCATTACCAGTTCTGTGTTTGACATCTGCATCTATGCTGCCATCTTGTGATAAGGTGCTACCAAGGTATGCAAACTTATAGGCCCTATCCCATTTCAGACAGGTCTCTTGCTTGAGAGGGGGCTGGACTAGAAGACCTCCAAGGTCCCTTCCAGCTCCATTCTGATTGGATTATGTTCTCCCAGGCCAGGAAAAGCAGGAAAACCACTTGTTTTCAGGATCAGCTCTTTCGCTGAGATTATCCAAGGCATAACGTATAAGTGCTATTAGACCACTTATTGATCTCTGTGGTAAGATGCCCTGTGGTTTTTGTTAGGAAATTGTTATTTGTCTAACTAGTTGGTCAGGCAATACATAAACCAACTATATATGTTTGCAGTAAGAAAGGTATTATATTGCTTTAAGACTGTATTGCACCATCATGCATCCTGATTGGTTGAACTCTGTAGCCAATGTGCTTAAAGAAAGCTAAATCATGGTTTGTGGGGACACTACACCATTGTTACCTGCTGATATGCTGCAACTGTATATTTGAGCTCTATGCATGATCATTGCTTGATCATGGCTATTTATTGATTCTTTAATATTTTACTGACAGTTGTGTGTTGAACAACAGTGCTGACTGATAAGCACTGTCTATGTTAGAGAGGAGGCCTTTCTGGAGCCTATTGTGTCCTGCAATAGGTAGTGGTCAGCTGGACTTGTGGACTCCTCATTTGGGTTCTTTGTCTCTTCATTTCTGGAGTTTAGCTTGAGTAGTTTGGTTTAGAATTTTATTTTTCTTTTTTATCTTAGAGATGTAGTCTTGAGGGTAGCTGTCAGCATTTTTATGTTTATTGGGCTCATAGTTTGTTCCAATTGCTCCTTGAGGTTGTTTATGATGCATCACCATAAAACACAAAGCAACTAAGTTGTCTAACTACTTAGCCGCAGTGGTGCAGTGGTTCAAGTGCAGTACTGCAGGCTATGTCTGCTGACTGACTACAATTTGGCAGTTCGAATCTCACCAGGCTCAAGGTTGACTCAGCCTTCCATCCTTCCGAGGCGGTAAAAGGAGGACCCAGATTGTTGAGGGCAAGAGGCTGACTCTGAAAACCACTTAGAGAGGGCTGGAAAGCACTGGGAAGCAGTATATAAGTCTAAGGGCTACTGCTACTGCTAACTACAAAAGCAGAAGTCATCTACAACACACAGAGTAAAAGCCACTATGTTGGAGAGACAGCCTGGAGTCATTCATGAACACCAACTAGCACTCACAAGACGTGATGAAAATTCCTTAATCTCACATAGTTTCAAGCATTGGGAAGGACCAGCCAGGCAGGGGAGTATCCTGGAGGGAAGAATCAGATCTGACCTCCGGAGCCTTCTCCCCCCCTCCCTCCCTCCAGGCGGAGGTTGGCATCTGGGCATGCTGCTGGGTCCCAGGCAGCATTTAATCAAGGGGTGCCTGACCACATGCGGCAGGGGAGGGAGCCTGGGGAAGGCCAAGGCAGAGAGAAGGCAAAGGGTGGGGAGAGCAGAAAAGAAACCTCTTGGGTTGGACAAGAGGGCCAAGCCCCCCCACCCCCAGACTTTGTTCCTGCTGGAGCCCAGGCAGCCCAGCATGTTTGGGGGAAGGAGAACATGGGGGCTTATTCCCAGGTCGGAGCAATTGTGGTTTGCAGCCCAGAAATGGGCTCTGCACGGATCCCCCCTTTCTGCCGAGCTTCTCCTTACTTGGCTTGGGTGCCATTTGCACACCTAACACACCTGCCCCGACGTGCAGCCCCAGCCAAGGCCTCCTTTGGCCTGCCCACTTCCTTGAGCTACCCCGCCTAGCGCTTAGCCACCATCAGGGAAGGAAACCCCTCACTGGCCGACATTTGTCCAACACACAGAGCTTCAGGGGGAATAGTTGGGGGATTTGATTAAGGACCCATGGGAGCAGAAGGAACCTGGCAGGCTGGCCTCGTCTGCTTTTCCACCACCCCGAATAGCTAAAATTCTTGGAGTTGCCATCCATCGGTCATAAAGAGAAACACTGATTTGTGGGGCAGCTTCTAGGCCAAATGCCGCCTCATTCCGGTCGCTCTCTTGCTCAGGGGTGGCTTGAGATGCCTTCTCCTTATGCACAGACAGCCAAAGGTTGATACCCCAGAGGGCAGGCGGCGTTTTCCCCTCTTGGTCCACCATGATGCTGCTTGATCCTTCAATCCAACCGGCTGGAGAGCTACCTGCCCTGCAATGCAGCACTAAGGACTAATCTGATTTCAGCACGAGGAGAAAAGGTCTAATCAATAAAGAGGAGGAGCCACAATGGAAGTGTTGTTCTGAGCAGACTCAGCCTCTCCAACTCTGTCCTGCTAGCCCGATGTCTCCTTCTCCTTCTTCTTCCTCTTCTCCTCCTCCTCCTCCTTTTTCCACTTAGTTACAAGCACATCTGTTGGTCTCCACAGAGAATCCGAACCCAGAACTCTGTGGCAACCAAGCCTGAAGGCCAGGCAGGTCTCCAAGCCTGCTTTCCTGGCTGAAGGGTCCCTTCCCAGATCCCTGGTGGAGAAACAGGTGGCACGTTGCCTATGCTAACACCTGACCTACTTCCTTTTCTTAACAGATGGCTGGATCCGGGCAAGGCAAGACAGATGGTAAGGATTTAGCCAATCTTCTTTGAATTGTTTTGTCTGCCATTACATCAAAATATGAAAACTCCTTCAGGTTGGGGTCAAAGGGAAGTTAGCCTGGCGTAAAACATCTGGCTCAGGCATTGCCGCGTTTCTAATCATTCATTTGATTCCCAAAAGGGATCCTAAAGTTTTTCTTGGACAATTTAATATGGGAGACAATCTTCCCCTTGTCTTCTGGCAAAGGTGCCTTTTTGACTGGCACAATTCCGAGGGCTGCCATTTTGTAAGCGTCTCCATAACATTCTCTCCAAGTTCCAATCACACCCATTGACCCCCAAATGTGGGTCTCTGTTCTTTACAAAGAGCATCGTTTTATCTGAAACCAAGCTTAATCTTAGGTATAATTAAGATCCACTGAAATTCTCTCTTGTGGTCTTGTCTGCCCTGCTTGGCCTACAAGAAAATCCGGGATGAACACCTGGAGACTTTGCTAACTTTGAAACTCTGCCAGGAACAAGAAAGGGGCCAGTGAGTTTCCTCGTTGTCTCCCACCGTTAGTTAAAGCTGTCCATAACTAAATAGTGTAACTGTAACAAACGGCGCCAGGTAGTACTGGAATGTACAAATAGGTTTTCTTTGCCCTCAGACACAAAGGCAATTTCATACTAAAACAAAAGAAAAATTGTTCTTCTCTTTTACTAACACATCAAAAGAATCTCCTCCAACAAAAGATGCTGATGAAAATTACAATATAAAATATAATTACGGATGGAAGAGATCTTGGAGGTTTTTTAGTCCAACTCCCTGCTTGAGCAGGAGACCATCTACCATTTCAGACAAATGGCTTGAAAACTTCCAGTGACAGAACATAATCTAGCAATCATAGAAGGGCTGGATGAGATTTTGGAGAAATGCCAGTCCAGCCCAGGGCCCAGTGCAGTAATCCATTTGCAGCGCCCCTGACAGGTGGCCATCCAGCCTCTGCTTAACAAAAGAGGTTAACATAAGGGAATCTACCACCTCCTGAGGCAATCTCTACTGGCCAGAGGACATCCTGATTGGGTGCTTCCAAGGTCTATCGCATCTGCATCTCCAGGAGCACCCAGCCCCACCCTCCATGGCTGGTATCCTCAAATCCCCAAAGTTTACTGGGATGTTTTCAGTGAAAAGGGGTCAGACATGCTCTTCCCACCCCACCAGATGACCGATCGCTTCACAGAAATCCTACTGGAGGCCAAACTACCCAACCTTAAGCTGTATCCCATGACCTCCTAGGGAATTAGAGGAACTATGGACTTTTATAGACAAAAAGCTGAAGCGTGGTTTCATCCAACCTGCCAGACTGAGAATAGCTGTCCTGATACTGTGTAGGAAAAAGAAGGGTACATAGTACCTCTGTGTTACATTAATTACCAACAAGACAACTGGACGGACCGTCTCCCTTTCGTGGAGGTTGCCTACAATAACTCAGTACATTTATTTATTTATTTAATTATTTATTTATTTATTTATTTATTTATTTATTTATTTATTTATTTATTTATTCACACTTTTATACCGCCCTATCTCCCTAGGGACTCAGGGCGGTTTACAACCAAGTAAAACATATATATATATACAGAATAAAACAACAATTAAAAAAAACTTATTAAATAGGCCGAATATTTAAAATAGAAATATAAATAATAAAACCCCATTAAAACCAGATTTAAAATTTAAAATTCTAGTCCAGTCCTGCGCAAATAAATAGATGTGTCTTAAGCTCGCAGCGGAAGGTTCGAAGGTCAGGAAGTTGACGAAGTCCTGGGGGAAGCTCGTTCCAGAGGGTGGGGGCCCCCACAGAGAAGGCCCTTCCCCTGGGTGTCGCCAGTCGGCACTGCCTAGCCAACGGCACCTTGAGGAGTCCCTCTCTGTGAGAGCGCACGGGTCGGTGAGAGGCAATCGGTGGCAGCAGACGGTCCCGTAAGTAGCCCGGCCCTATGCCATGGAGCGCTTTAAAGATAATTACCAGAACCTTGAAGCGCACCCGGAAGGCCACAGGCAGCCAGTGCAGTCTGCGCAGGAGAGGTGTTACATGGGAGCCACGAGGGGCTCCCTCTATCACCCGCGCAGCCGCGTTCTGAACTACCTGGAGTCTCCGGGTGCTCCTCAAGGGGAGCCCCATGTAGAGAGCATTGCAGTAATCCAGACGAGATGTCATGAGAGCATGAGTGACCATGCATAGGGCATCCCGGTCTAGAAAGGGGCGCAACTGGCGAACCAGGCGAACCTGGTAAAAAGCTCTCTTGGAGACGGCCGTCAAATGGTCTTCGAAAGACAACCGTCCATCCAGGAGAATGCCCAAGTTGTGCACCCTCTCCATCGGGGCCAATGACTCGCCCCCAACAGTCAGCCGCGGCTGCAGCTGACTGTACCGGGATGCCGGCATCCACAGCCACTCTGTCTTGGAGGGATTGAGCTTGAGCCTGTTTCTCCCCATCCAGACCCGTATGGCTTCCAGGCACCGGGACAGCACTTCGATAGCTTCATTGGGGTGGCCCGGTGTGGAAAAGTACAGCTGAGTATCATCAGCGTACAGCTGGTACCTCACACCGAAGCCACTGATGATCTCACCCAGCGGCTTCATATAGATGTTGAACAAGAGGGGCGAGAGAATCGACCCCTGAGGCACCCCACAAGTGAGGCGTCTCGGGGCCGACCTCTGCCCTCCTGTCAACACCGTCTGCGACCGATCAGAGAGATAGGAGGTGAACCACCGATAGACGGTGCCTCCCACCCCCAATCCCTCCAACCGGTGCAGCAAGATACCATGGTCGATGGTATCAAAAGCCGCTGAGAGGTCTAATAGGACCAAGGCAGAGGAATAACCCCTATCCCTGGCCCTCCAGAGATCATCCACCAACGCGACCAAAGCCGTCTCAGTGCTGTTTCATTTCAGTCTATTGAAACCGTAGATCACATCTTCTCTTAGCCCTGTTGGAAGAAATATCCATCTGGGTTCAGTTCCAAGTGGGGACAAAGACACTGGAAACATGGAGACTGCTTGGAAAGATGGTTTAATGGTGGCCAGGATCACATGGCTTGAGATCCTGAACAGAAAAAGGGCTGAGATCCTGTGCGCTCCCTGGCTTTATGCTTTCTCTGAGCTTTGAACTTTCTGGGGCACAGGAAGAGTATCCTGATTGGTTGTCAAGCTCCCAGGTGGTCTAGGGGTCTTAGCTAATGTTGTAGGTTGTCTCTCAAGCTTGCTTGAGCCTTGCCATGTGGTAAGATTCTGTTGCTAGATGGGTAGGGGCTAATCCTATCTTTGTCATGTAGACAATGGACTGGCTCAGGCCTTAATGGCCCATTGACAAAGGTGGGGGGGAGTTGCTTCGTCTTTAAAACATGTTTCTCCATTTCTCATCCAGGGAAATATATTCTGCCTTTTAAATATTTTCTAAAATATTTCATTCTTCTAGGAGGGGGTGGGTGCTAAATTCCTACAGCCCTGAGTCACAAAACACCTCCCAACCGCATTATTCCTGTAGGTAATGCAGACCAGGTAATGCTACTGGCAAGGGATGGAGTGAACCTCATAAGAACTGGAATGGCTCATCTTATCAAAAGGGCTTTAAACTAAAATTGAGCGGGGAGGGTGGCCAGTCTTCACAAGCTTTAGAACCTAATTCCAAGCAAAAACCATTAGCTGACCAATCATATAATGAGATAAGGAGTAAAGAGAAAAAAGAAATAAAAAAGAAAACATAATGAAGTAGAGAAGGATGGGAAGGATGGAAATCCCAGTTACAAGGTAGGAGATATAAGAAACACACCCAAGACCCATGAAGGACTCAAATGGGAGACTTTAACCACCCTGATATGAACTGGGAGGCAGCAAGTGGGAGATTAGATTCTTAATCAATTTACCTGACAACTTTGTCATCCAAAAAATAGAAGAAGGAATAGAGGGAAAGCTATACTGGACCTAATTCTTGCCAATAGAGAAGAAGTGATAGAGGGAGTTGAAGTTGCCAGCACCTTGGGTGAGAGTGACCTCATCATACTGGAATTCAATATAATGCAAACACAAGCAACAGAATATAATCTGAGAAAAAGCAGAGCTGTTTAACTCATTCTTTGCATTGGTCTTCATGCAAAAAGATTCTAGGAAAGCCAATTGAAAAAGACAGAGTAGAAATAAAAATTAAAATAAGCAAGAAAAGAGAACACCTGTCTGACCTAGATGAAAATAAATTACTGGGATCTGATGGATTACATCCCAGAGTTCTGAAGGAGCTGGCAGATGTCATCTCAGAACCACTGCACCACATCTTTCAAAAATCCTGGAGCACCGGGGAACTACTTGAGGATCGCAAAGAACTGTTGTGGGTCCCATCTTCAAAAAAGGGAAAAAAACAAACCCAGGAAACTACAGACCAATCAGCCTATCATTAATAACCTGAGAAGACACTGGAAAAAATAATTTAAAAAACCAGATCTGTGAACATCTAGAAACAAAGTTACAACTAGTAGCCAGATCATGCTGAGCCAATCTTATTTCATTCATTGACAAAGTGACTAAATTAGCAGACCAGTGAAAAGCTGTGGACGTAGCTTTTCAGCAAGCTATGTCAGCAAGGCATTCAACAAAGTAGACCACAACCTACTTACTCAATGAGTAGTCCATAATGGCACTACATCTACATGGAGAGAAGCAAGCAGTGGGGTACCACAAGGTTCTGTCTTAGGCCCAGTACTGTTCAATATCTTCATAAATGGCTTGGGGAATATAAAGGAAACTCATCATATTTGTAGATGACACCAAGCTGGCAGGAATAGCGAATATCCCAGAAGGCAAGCTCAGAATCCAAATTGATATTGACAGACTTGAATAGAATAGAATAGAATAGAATAGAATTTTATTGGCCAAGTGTGATTGGACGCACAAGGAATTTGTCTTGGTGCATATGCTCTCAGTGTACATAAAAGAAAAGATACGTTCATCAAGGAATAGGCCAGTGGTGGGTTTCTACTGGTTCGCCCCGGTTTGGGTGATCTGGTAGCGGCAATGGTGAGCTGAGAGCGAACTGGTTTGCTCCGACTGGGCCCTCCTGCCCACCCCTGCACTATACTTACCTATATTTGTTCATTTTTAGCCCAGCTGATAGGCGCTGCAGAGCAGATTGCATCGCCCCAATTGTTCTGTAATGCAATGTGTTAGCGCAAAGCTGACCCACCACTGCAATGGGCCCTATTGAACAAAATGAAATTTAATGTTGAGAAAAGCAAAGCCTAGGCATGAAAACCAAAGGCACAAGTACAGAGTAGGTAAAACCTGGCTTAAAAACAGTAAATGTGAGAGGGAATCCTAGTGGACAATCCCTTAAACATGAGCAAGTGCTACAGTGGCAGCCAAAAAAGGTAATACAATCCTTGGCTGAATAAACAGAGGCATAGAATCAAAATCATGCGAAGTATTAATACTACTTTATAAAGCCTTAATAAGGCCACACCTAGAATACTGCATCCAGTTTTGGTCACCACACTATAAAAAAGATGTTGAGACTCTAGAAAAAGTGCAGAGGAGAGCAACCAGGATGATTAGGGAACTGGAGACTAAAACGTATGAAGAACGGTTACAGGAACTGGGTAGTTACAGGCTAGTCTAGTGAAGAGAAGGACCAGGGGAGACATGATAGCAGTGTTCCAATATTTGAGGGGCTGCCACAGAGAGGAAGGGGGGTCAAACTGTTTTCCAAAGCACCTGAAGGCCAGACAAGGAATAATGGATGGAAACAGATCAAGGAGAGATTCAACCTAGAAATAAGGAGAAATTTTCTAACAGGGAGAACAGTCAACCAATGGAACAGAAGTTGCCTTCAGAAGTTATGGGAGCTTCATCACCGGAGACTTTCAAGAAGACACTGGACTGCCATTGATCAGAAATGGTGTAGCTCTCCTGCTTGGGCAGGGGTTTCAACTAGATGACTTACAAGGTCTCTTTGAATTCTAAATCTAAATCTAAATTTAAATCTAAAAAAGTCCACAAAAATTTTAAAAAATTCATCAGACAAGTTCCAAGAGCCTGACAGCCTCCACCCGTGAGGAATCTAGAAATCTTCCCTTTCCACAAGGATGGTGGGTTTGGGTAGTCAGCAAAAATCTGGAATGGATATTCCCAGGTTGGATCAAGAGTCTTTTTCCCCCCTTATATATATATTATTTTATTCAGAATAAAGTTAAAATACAAAATGCAAAACTAAAAAATGTCCAAGGAGACATAAAAGAAAAAACATACAACTGGAACATTAAAAAAGCATTAAAAACAACAACACATTATACATATATTACCCCTCTAGCTGAATAGTAATATATAACTACGTTAGGTCACACTCTTTGTAAAACAGGCCCTTCCAATTCTTTTAAACTACTAAATCTTTTTTTAAAATTAATTTTTATTAAACACTTTGTCTTTAAAAACAACACAAAAAACAATCACACACATATATAAAAAAACAAAACACGTCAAAACTATTGAACATTACATACAGTCTATCAGTGGTGGGTTGCTACCGGTTTGCACCGGTTCGGGAGAATTGGTAGCGATAATTTGTTGTCAGTCGCCGAAACGCTGGCAGCGACTGGCTGGCCATGCCCCCGAACCGGTCACCTGGTTGCTGTTCGCTCACCCCACCTGCTCGCCCTGCCCAGGCACTCCTCACCTCCCAGGTGGCAGAGGACATTGTGTGGCACTCGCGCATACGCAGTGTGCTCTATGGCTTACCTATCTAAGCTGCCTTCCCTTGCGGTGCCTGCCCTGCACCCAACTGACCTGCCTCCTTCTATCTACAGGTAAGCATGTGAATCATTCTAGCCCCCCAATCCCCATCACTTACCATCACCCCCTACCATCCCTGCCAGGCTCGCATGGCTGGCTAAACTGCCACGGCCCAGCTCCATTCCAGGCTGAGTTGTCTGCGCTACTTCTCTAAGGATAGAAACTGTTTAGCAGTCCGTTCATTCCACCCTAACCACGGATGCACTGAGATGGCTGGAGGTACAGAAGAAGCTTCTGGAAATTTTCCCATAGGCTCCAGAAGTAAGCCAATCTATAATAGCTTGGGTATCACAATGTCTTTTTCCGCTTAGTTGATGAGCCAGAAGATGAAGAAAAGCGTGTGAGACAAATAATTGGTCATCCAGAAGAAGAAGCTGTTCCAAGTGGCATCATAAAGACATCATAAAGCAAGTGGCTGTCTCAGCATCTAAGAGAAGCTTCTCAGAAGCAATAGCAGAGGGAACCAAAACACAAGTGCAAAGACTGAAAGGCACAAGCAGCTTATTTAGCACCTGGATCAGCAAAGGGATTTATTATTTATTTATTTATTTATTTTATTTGATTTTTATACCGCCCTTCTCCCGAAGGACTCAGGGCGGTGTACAGGCATAATAAAACCGACAATACAATATACAAGTTTAAAATACGATTTAAAAAACTTATTTAAATTAGCCCAATGATTAAAATTTACCATACTAAAAAACCCCGTTTAAAATTAATAAATTTAACATTAAAATCCCAATTTAAGCCAGCCCCGCGCGGATAAAAAGATGAGTCTTGAGTTCGCGACGAAATGTCCGAAGGTCAGGTATTTGGCGTAAACCCGGGGGAAGCTCGTTCCAGAGTGTGGGAGCCCCCACAGAGAAGGCCCTTCCCCTGGGGGCCGCCAGCCGACATTGTTTGGCGGACGGCACCCTGAGAAGTCCCTCTCTATGGGAGCGTACGGGTCGGTGGGAGGCGTGTGGTAACAGCAGGCGGTCCCGTAAGTACCCAGGTCCTAAGCCATGGAGCGATTTAAAGGTCATAACCAACACCTTAAAGTGCACCCGGAAGGCCACAGGCAGCCAGTGCAGTCTGCGCAGGAGCGGTGTTACATGGGAACTACGCGTAGCTCCCTCTATAACCCACGCAGCTGCATTCTGGACTAACTGAAGCCTCTGAGCGCACTTCAAGGGGAGCCCCATGTAGAGAGCATTACAGTAATCCAAGCGAGAGGTAACGAGCGCATGAGTGACTGTGCATAAGGCATCCCGATCAAGGAAGGGGCGCAACTGCCGAACCAGGCGAACCTGGTGGAAGGCCCTCCTGGAGACGGCCGTCAAATGGTCTTCAAACGACAGCCGATCATCCAGGAGGACACCCAAGTTGCGCACCCTATCCTTTGGGGCCAGTAACTCGCCTCCAACAGCCAGCTGCGGCTGCAGCTGACTGAATCGGGGTGCCGGCATCCACAGCCACTCCGTCTTGGAGGGATTAAGCTTGAGCCTGTTTCTCCCCATCCAGACCCGTACAGCTTCCAAACACCGGGACAGCACTTCGACAACTTCATTGGGGTGGTCCGGGGTGGAAAAGTACAGCTGGGTGTCGTCAGCGTACTGCTGGTATCTCACCCCGAAACCACTGATGATCTCACCCAACGGCTTCATGTAGATGTTGAACAGCAGGGGCGAGAGAATCGACCCCTGTGGGACCCCACAAGTGAGGCCCCTCGCGGTCGACCTCTGCCCCCCTGTCAACACCGTCTGCGACCGGTCAGAGAGATAGGAGGAGAACCACCGATATACGGTGCCTCCCACTCCCAATCCCCCCAACCGGCGCAGCAGGATACCATGATCGATGGTATCGAACGCCGCTGAGAGGTCTAATAAGAGATTGTCTTTAGTAGTAAAAAGAGAAGTACATTCTGAAGCGACCAGGTCTGTGTGAGCAATCTGGAGTTTGAAGTGAAGAATCCTCTCGGCTTCAGTAAGGCTTCTGCAGCATGGCAAACACCAAAAACAAATGTAAGGACAACAAATGTATTTACAGTTTTGTCTCTGAAAAAAACAGAAGAAATACAAATTAAGACAATGAACTTAATTGCTCAGGCTTCCAGGGAAAATGGCTAGAGTTCCACCCAACAGATTAAAGAAAGAAAGAAAAACGTAACTCCTTTTAAATGGACTCCATCAACAAGATTCTGCCTATTAGACATAAGCAAATAATAGATTGGACTCAATTGTCTCTCACTGTCTCTTCTCCAGGCTTTTGGGCCTGACAGGAAGGAAGAAGGGGTAAAAAATATAGAAGACGATACATAATAAAGTATAGCCTGTAGGGTTATATGAGTGTTTTACTTGGAGATTAATTACAAAGGGGATTTAATCAGATCCCTGAATCAAATCACTTCTTGAACTGGAGTGATAAATAGATTTCACAGAAGATAATGTTGAAAAAGCTCTTTGCAAACTGAAACCATCCCTATCTATTGGACCTGATGGACTATGTGCATACTTCTTAAAAAAGCTTTCCACTAATATAGCAGAACCCCTAAGCATAATCTTTGAAAAAGCTTTCACGACCAGTTCCCTTCCCAAACTTTGGTCACTAGCCACGGTCACCCCAGTCTTCAAAAAAGGAGACCCCAGCCTAGTTGAAAATTACAGACCAATCTCTCTATGTTGCGTCACCTGCAAAGTAATGGAATCTATCATCAACCAATCCATTACCCTCCACCTAGAAACGAACAATCTACTCTCTAATAAACAATTTGGTTTCAGAAAAAATTTATCCTGTAATTTACAACTTCTACACTGCAAAAACATATGGACTACAAATCTTGATCAAGGCAAAGCAATGGATGAAATTTACATAGACTTCTGTAAAGCTTTTGACTCAGTAGTACATGATAAACTTCTGCTAAAACTAAAATCCTATGGCATCTCCGGACCCCTCCTTAATTGGATAACAGCTTTCCTGTCAAACAGACAACAAGTGGTCAAATAGGCAATGCCCTATCAAATCCTGTTCCTGTCAAAAGTGGCGTTCCCCAAGGCAATAATAGTTAATATTAATATTAGTTCTTAATAATAATAATAACAGAGTTGGAAGGGACCTTGGAGGTCTTGTAGTCCAACCCCCTGCCCAGGCAGGAAACCCTACACCATTTCAGACAAATGGTTATCCAACAATTTTAAAAAAATTTCCAGTGTTGGAGCATTCACAACTTCTGCAGGCAAGTTGTTCCACTGGTTAATTGTTCTAACTATCAGGAAATTTCTCCTTAGTTCTAGGTTGCTTCTCTCCTTGATTAGTTTCCACCCGTTGCTTCTTGTTCTACCCTCAGGTGCTTTGGAGAATAGCTTGACTCCCTCTTCTTCGTGGCAACCCCTGAGATATTGGAACACTGCTATCATCTCCCTTAGTCCTTCTTTTCGTTAAACTAGGCATACCGAGTTCCTGCAACCGTTCTTCATATGTTTTAGCCTCCAGTCCCCTAATCGTCTTCGTTGCTCTTCTCTGCACTCTTTCTAGAGTCTCAACATCTTTTTTACATCGTGGCGACCAAAACTGAATGCAATATTCCAAGTGTTATAAAGTGATATTAACACTTCACGTGATCTTAATTCTATCCATCTGATTATGCAGCCCAGAACTGTGTTGGCTTTTTTAGCAGCTACTGCACACTACTGGCTCATATCTAAATGGTTGTCCACTAGGACTCCAAGATCCCTCCCACAGGTACTACTATTGAGCAAGGTACCAACCTTGTTGTTGGACCAACACTCTTCATATTATACATTAATGAGCTCTGTGACCATATTAAAAGTAATTTTGTTCTCTTTGCTGATGATGTCAAACTATTTAACACCACCAACAATACAGCTACCCTTCAAAAAGACTTTGACTTTGTGTCTGAATGGTCTAAAACTTGGCAACTCCAAATCTCAACCAGCAAATGCTCAGTCTTACATATTGGAAAAAAGAACCCAAAAACTAAGTACATACTAGATGGACATTACCTTACAGATGACCCCCACCCTGTTAAAGAACTTGGAGTTTTCATATCAAATGATCTAAGTGCCAAAGCCCATTGGAACTACATAGCAAAAAAGGCTCTAAGAATTGTAAACCTAATTTTGCGTAGCTTCTTTTCCAAAAACACTACACTACTAACCAGAGCATATAAAACATTTGCTAGACCAATTCTACAATACAGCTCGACTGTCTGGAACCCATACCACATTTCTGACATCAATACAATTGAACGTGTCCAGAAATATTTTACAAGAAGAGTTCTCCACTCCTCTGAATACAACAAAATACCTTATGCCACCGGACTTGAAATCCTGGGTTTAGAAAATTTAGAACTCCGCCGCCTTTGACATGACCTGCGTTTAACTCACAGAATCATCTATTACAATGTCCTTCCTGTCGAAGACTACTTCAGCTTCAATTGCAACAATACACGAGCACACAATAGATTTAAGCTTAATGTTAAATATTCGGCCTATTTAATAAGTTTTTTAGACTAATGTTTTACTTTGTATATTTATGTTGTTTTTAGATGGCTGTACACCGCCCTGAGTCCCTAGGGAGATAGGGCAGTATAAAAATATGAATAAATAAATAAATAAATAAATAACCACTCCTCTCTTGATTGCAGAAAATATGACTTCAGTAACAGAGTTGTTAATGCTTGGAATACACTACCAGGGTCTCTTTTCAAAGATTCAACTAAAAACTATCTGCCATTGACCTCACCCCATTCCTAAAAGGTCTGTAAGGAGTGTGCATAAGAGCAGAAATGTACATAAAGCACAAATGTGCCTCCTGTCCTATTGTTTCCTTTCATTATATCCAATTAATATAGTTAATTCATACTCATGCTTATATATATACTAATATTGTATAGTTATTTCATGCTTATGCTTATATATACTGTGTGACAAAATAAATAAATAAATAATAAATAAATAAATAAATAAATAAATAAAATAAAATAAAATAAAATAAAATAATTTGGAAAAGCTTCTGAGGTGTATAAAATCCCCCCTGCCTTGTCAATTTGTTATGAAGTATCAAACTGACAAGGAATTCAGATTGACAGAGCCGACCAAACCAAGACCCGGGAACTGCTGACCAATTTGCCCTGTCTAATCTTCATGCTGGCCATCAGCTGCAGCATATTGTCAGCAGAGACCTTTGACCTCTGGTTTGCCTGCCAAAAGGAAAAAAGGCAGTTCCATCAGGAAGTCAGCAGAGGGTGGTAGAGTCCACACAATAAGCCTTTTCTGTCAGCCAGCCTTTGTTCTCCAGATGTGTTGGGACAATCCTTCCAAGGATTTGGGTGCCAGGCTGACTGCTATTTCTGGGAGTCTAGTTCCAAGACATCTGCAGAGCATTAGAATAGTTCCTTGAATTAAAAGTGATGCTATTTTGCATTCAAATCCTTTGATTTAAAATTAAATGGTTATGAGTATTTTTTGCAGAATAACAGAGTTGGAAGGGACCTTTGAGGTCTTCTAGTCCAACCCTCTGCTCAAGCAGGAGACCCTATACCAGGTGAGACAAATGGTTGTCTAATCTTTTCTTAAAAGCCTCCAGTGATGAACAACCCACAACTTCTGTTCCACTGGTTAATTGTTTCCAGTGTCAGGAAATTTCTTTTTAGTTCCAGGTTGCTTCTCTCCTTGATTAGTTTCCACTTGTTGCTTCTTGTCTTGCCTTCAGGTGCTTTGGAGAATAGGTTGATCTCCTCTTTTTTGTGCCAACCCCTTAAATATTTCAACAGTGCTATTATGTGACCTCTGATCCTTCTTTTCACTAGACTAAACAAACCCAATTCCTGCAATTGTTCTTCATATGTTTTAGCCTCCAACCCTTAATCATCTTTGTTGCTCTTCTCTGCATTCTTTCCAGAGTCTACGTCTTTTTTATAATATAGTGACCAAAACTGGATGCAATATTCTAAGTGTGGTCTTACTAAGGCTTTATAAAGCGGTACTAATGTGACTTTGATTCTATCCCTCCGTTAATGCAACCTAGGACTGCATTTGTTTTTTTGGCTTCTCCTGTAAGTTGCTGGCTCATGTTTAAGTGATTGTCTACTAGGACTCCAAGATCTCTCTCATAGTTACTGTTATTGAGCCAGGTTTCACCTAATCTATACCTGGACATTTGATTCCTCTTGCCTAACTGTAAAACCTTACTTTTCTTTACACTGAATTTCGTTTTGTTAGGGCTCAGCATTCAAGTCTGTCAAGATCCATCTGGATCTTGAGCCTGTCTTTTGATCTGTTGACTATTCCTGCCAGTTTAGCATCATCTGCAAATTTGATAATTTCTCCTTCTATTCCCTCATCTAAATCATTTATGAAGTTATTGAAGATGTATTTCAGACTTTCGGGCTGTAAACCGCCCTGAGTCCTTCGGGAGATAGGGCGGTATAAAAATTTGATTAAATAAATAAATAAATAAATAAATAAATAAATAAATAAATAAACAAACAAACAAACTTTAACAAACTGCACATTCCACATGAATTACAGGAATACTTCCCTTGACGTGGTGAGATCAGCCCCATTAACAGTTTTCTTTTTTTTCTTTTTTAGGGCAAAATTTTTATTTTCCATAATAATTCCCACAATTTGACCAGTGTATAATACAATCACTTATCCAACAATTGATCCTATACTCAAATTATACTCAATCAGGGCTGCTTGACCACCACTCCCTCCCTTAATCCTTTCTTCCCTTCTCATCCTTCTTCAACTTTCCCCACCATCCTTCTCCTCGCTTTCCTACTTCCCCGCCTCTTTCCCACTTCTCACTACCATCCTTTCTAACCCTCTATCTTCTCCTCCTTCTTCTCCTCCTATCCTTTCTTCTCCCTCCCTTCTTTCCTACCTACCTACCCACCTGCCTACCTACTTTCTTCCTTCTTTACTCCTCTTTCCTTACCCTTTCCCTTTGGGAGTGGTTACCGAGCAGTCCTGACTTTACACCATTCCAACTTGTTTAATTCTACCATTATTCCTGTACAATGGCAACCAATCAATTTATAGTCTTCCCCTCCCCCCCCCCCATTTCCCCCCCCCCGAGACTTCCCAGAACAGAATACAGGGTATTGTAACTAACAAACATAATCTAAAATATAACATAAAACATATTCCATTTCACACCATCACACTATCAATTCCCTTCTTTCTTAAACTAATACATAGCAATTCCTAACTTCATTCAAAAACTAATTGATATTTTTTAATCTGATACTTATTTTGAATATAATCAATCCACTTCCTCCATTCCAAAATATATTTTTCTTGTGTACAGTCTTTCAAGTAGGCAGAAATTTTTGCCATTTCTGCTAAATTTGATACTTTACTAATCCATTCTCCAATTGTAGGTAAGTCTTCTTTCTTCCAATATTGTGCAATCAATAGTCTTGCAGCAGGTATTAAGTTCAAAATCAGTTTTGTCTCTATAACAGTGCAATCTGGAATTATTCCTAATAAAAAGAACTGTGGAACAAACTTGATCTTCTTTTTCAAAATGTTCTGCATAATCCACCATATTTTAATCCAAAAGGCTTTAACTTTTTTGCAAGTCCACCATATATGATAATAGGTAGCATCCTCACAATCACATCTCCAACATTTTGCTTTCACATTTGGATACATACATGAAAGTTTTTTAGGATCTAAATGCCATCTATAAAGCAGTTTTCTTGATAGCAATATAGGTTGGCTTCTGTTTTCTTCTCAACCTAACCCTGACATTTCCTGGTGGTCTCCCAACTCTACTTAAATCCAATCCTGTTTAAGCTTTTCCAAATCAGTCCGCTGCTGTATCCTATAAGTAGTATTTACAGAAGAGACAGCCTAGATTTCTATGGGTCAAGACAAGGTTTCATAATAGCTTACTGAACCAGTCGCCATGGGCCAGGTTGGTAGAACATGCTAAGAAGCCATAGACCATGGCTGCCTTTGCATAAGACACAAAATAGCAATACTGCTTCACAGAGCTTTACAGCCCCCTCTAAGCAGATTACAGAGTCAGCCTCTTTCTCCCAACAATCTGGGTCCTCATTTTACCGACCTCATAAGGATGGAAGGCTGAGTCAACCTTGAGCCTGTTGAGAGTTGAACTGTCAAATTGCAGGCAGCTGGTGATCAGCAGAAGTAGCCTGCAGTACTGCACTCCAACCAATGCGCCACCATTGCTCAGATCCACAGTGGAAGCTACCATATTAAAGCTTAGGACAAAGCAGACCAAAGAGCTGGACAATGATTGGTCCAATTGTGCCCCTTTGGTCTCCTGAGGTGGGAACAAGTGCGCTCTGCCATTCCGGTGCCATGAGCACAGTCATGGGGTGGTGGGGTGAGGGGTGGAATGCAGAAACTGTGGAAATGCAAAGAAATGGGTTCCCGGGTATCAGTGATGAAGCCTTGGAAATTGTTCCCATCTGCTTCTCATCTGATTTGCGGGGTCTCTCCCCCTCCTCCCCCCTCCTGAAATAACGTGCCAGAATGCTTTCAGCATAGCTGGGTAGAAGACGGTGAACTTTATTTTTGCTGAACAAATCAGCAACTGCTAAATAAATCTAATCAGCAAAAGCAGAGAGGAAGGCTCCACAGATATCTGAGCAATTGCCGTAGATCACCAGACCATGCAGTTATTTCATGCAAAGGCTGTTTCTGATTCCATTTGTTATCATCAGCCAAAGCTTACTTAATGCAAGCAGCTGGAGCTGGACTCCTGCGCTGGTGGGATATTGGCAGAGCTGGGAGAGAAAGAATAATTGATGGCTCAGGGAAAGGTACAGCTGGTTATCAATCCACAGCTATGTTGTTTCAGGAAAAACAAGAGACATTTAAGACTCTGAGAGGCCCAGAGGTGGAAGGTCCTGCTTTCTTCTAGTTGTGTCTCGTTGCAATGAGTTTCTCCCACCAGGATTCTTTCTTCAGAGCTGTCATTGGGCCCATCAACCGGGAACAGATAATAGAACCCATAGTCATGAAATATTTCCTTTTTAATTATATTTTTGCTACACTAATTTGTTTTGCGACATCAATTGAAAATGATCAGGTCAACTAATTGCTCACAAAAACTGAGCCATACCATATTCAGGGTGCAGGAAACTCCCCACCCACAGAAAATTTGATGTTCCCCACAATAAAATTGTTGCCTTTGTAGGAAGCCTCCCCCCAGAGGATGAAATGTTTTGGGGAATATTAAAAGAGGCAGACTATTATATTTCCACAAAGGAGAAATGGAGAAAAAATCTTAACGAAGGCAGAAAGCAGCACCAACAGCCTCCGCAGATGCCTGAACTCTTTAGAGACTGATATTTTGTGCCCATTGAGAAATCCAGACCAGCCTATTCAAAAACAAAACAACTTCAGTTCCAGCTGATGGGATTAAAATTTGCATCCCCCACCCAAATTCTAAGTACAGGACATGATCTTTAGGACAGAATAAGATTAACCCACCACCATTAGAATAGTAAAAGACACAAGGCTCACTACATTGACAACCCTCTGGAACATCTCCGAGCCCTGTAAAAATCCATGTACTCACCAAACCAATTTGTCAGCTGTCCTAGAACTGCATGCTGTTGTTGGTTCTGCTCATCAATAAACAGAGTCCTTCTTTCTAGTCAGCCTCCATTTTATTTCTCCCAGACTGGAACTGGACCAGATTTTTCTTCCAATGCCTTGCATGGTTAAATAATTTTGGAAGAGGTGATTGTTCACATCATCTTTAAATTTTGACACCCTTTCCCCCAATGTTGATGAATCCCCAAGTAGTTTATGAACATAAAGAGATTAATTGGCCACATTCCAGCACTTTTCATTTCTATACTGTGGTGATGTATAGGTAGTAATTGCAGTACACAACCGTTGCCTTTCCATTCCTGAGCATGCAAATTTCCCACTTGTGATATTATTTCAGGGAAATTACCTCCCTCTACAAAAGGGTAACTTGAGCTGCAAGAGAGGGCTGGGCTCTTCTGCCAAACTTGGGAGCCTGACTTAGTGGAGGCCTATTGTCTTGTTTGCCCTGAGACAGCCCAGGGGACAGATCATCAACGGACGGAAGAGGCCATTCTGTCTCTCTTTCCTGCCCTATGAAGGGAGTTACCAACTTATGGCCATTCCTTTGATTATGGTTATGATAGTGCTGAAAAAAGTGACTTATAGCCAGTCCTTGTGCTTTATGACTATGGCAACATCCCCATGGTCAAATTCAGGCACTTGGCCACCGGCACCCGTTGACAATAGTTGCAGCATCCCAGGTCCTGCCATCTCTAGTTGCGACCTTCCCAGCTGGCTTCTGAGAAACAAAGTCAGTAAGGAAAGCTGGATTCGCTTAACTAATGCAAAATTTGCTTAATGACCACAGCAAAAACTGTAAAATTGTGCATGACTTGCTTAATGACTGCATCACATAGTGAAGGAAGTTCTGTCCCAATGGTACCTTGTGATCGTAAATTGAGGAATCTCTGAAGCTTTGCAGGCCAGTTATGTTAGTGTTGTTTGATTATGTTCTTCTTGGCAATGTTCTTCTAAGCAATTAGAACTACGTCTCCCCAGAAGTTTTGGATTTTTCCATCTGAATTTGGAACATCTGGAACAAGAAACCCCCTCCCCCATGAAGATTTCTAACGCCCCTCCCCCTTGCCCGTCTGAAATTTCTGACCACCTACGTTTCTATACAAGCAGAATGAATCTTCTGATAGAGGGGTTTCCAAACTTGGCAACTTTAAGACTTGTGGACTTCAACTCCCAAAATTCCCTAGCCAGGCAGGCTCATGCTAGCTGGGGAATTATGGGAATTGTAGCCCATAAGTCTTAAAAGTTGCCAAGCTGGAGACCCCTGTTCTAATGGACTGGGAACTAGAAAAACCTACGCACCAAGAAACAGATTTCTTTTTGAGGTGTCACAAGACTCTTTGTTGTTTTTCCAGCATGGTGACCCACAACTTAACCCTCGACTGAGGGGGATGTTATTCCTCAGCACCATGTTGCCTATCTTGTAGCACGCAGAGCTGCCAGTCAACCCGATGCTGTTCAACCATTTCTTTGCTCCCCATTGAAGGATTTCTGGTGAGGAGGAGGATTACAAATAAGAGACCAATTCTGCAGAAAAGGAAGCACAGCAGCACGAAAGAAGTCTCAAATAGAGGAACTCAATATAAAAAAATAGTTTGTTGTTGTGAAATATTACGACTCCATCCTTTTCTTAAAAACAAAACAAAAGACATCAAAACAAACTATGTCATAGTGTCAGTTGCGCACAATTACACCATGCATCTCCCTTGACCTGCAAAAGACCTTTTGGGAAAAGAAATGAAATAAGAGCTTTGACAGGGAATATCTTTTCAGCTGGCTAGCTTCAGCTGGGTGAGTAAAAGCTTTGGCACAACCATGTTTTGCCATCTGCAGGCCACATAAAATAATCCATAACTAATAAATCACAAGCATTATTGCATGAGGCACACGCCTTATTATCGGGCTCCATTGGAATAAAGAAAAATCAAATTCAGAATTGCAATGGCAAAGATGGAAATGGCAAAGGAAGATTTTTAAAAGGATGAAATATAAATTGTTAGATTTAGGCCCCACTTTTCTTCCAAGAGGGATATCCCTTTATTTTACCTCACAAGAACATTCCTGAGAAGTCCCAAAGATTTTCTCACTCCCAGCTCTGTACCTTAACTACAAAGTAAACAAAAGTTCAAAAAGTGCATGATCTGTTCTATGAATAAAAATCCCAAAGAGTCCTAGAAATGAATGAAATCCATCTCTCTTTGGGAATCTAGCATTTCCCCTCACCCAGGATTGGACATTCAGGGGAAATTCCTCTCAGGGACCATTTGTCAGTAGGGCTGCTCTTGTCACAAGGAAGAGGAAATTGCAACCTTAAAATGATTTCCAGAAAATCAGTCATAAATATAGATATGGTTTTTGTTCTCATGGAACATAGAAAATAGAAGAATAGACTTGGAAGGAACTTCAGGGGGCTTCTAGTCCAATCCAGGAGTTCCTGCACCATTTTCATAAATGGCTGTCCAGTCTTTTTTTGAAAGCCTTCAGTGATGAAGTAACCAAAATTGCTGAAGGCAAGTTATTCCATTGGTTCATTGCTCTCACTGTTAGGAAATTTCTCCTTAGTTCCAGGTTGCTTTTCTCATTGGTTAGTTTCCATCCATTGTTTCTTGTCTTGCCTTTTGGTGCTTTGGAAAATAGTTTGATCCAGGGGTGAAATGCTCCCTGTTTGGACTGGATTGCCCAATCTGGTAGCAATGGTGGCAGGTAGTTTGGAGAACCAGTAGCAAAAATCCCTCCCCCACCCCTTGCCCAGCTGAGCCGCACGATCATCAGAGGTTTGTTTTTTTTTAACTTTTAAAAGCATTTTTTTTAGCCGAAAAAATGCTTTTAAAAGTAAAAAAAAAAGCCTCTGATGATCACACGGCTCAGCTGGGATCGTCAGAACCCTTTAAAAGCATTTTTTCTACAACCTGTTCGGCCGAAGAGGTTGTAGAAAAAATGCTTTTAAAAGTAAAAAAAAAGTTAGCCACGCCCACCGGGTCACATTACACACCCCCACTAAGCCACGCCCACAGAACCGGTAGTAACAAATTTTACATTTCACCCCTGGTTTGACCCGTTAGTCTTTGTAGGAGCCCCTCAAATATTGGAACACTACTGTCATGTCTCCCCTACTCCTTCTTTTCATTAGGCTAGACACACCCAATTCCTGTAATTTCACTTTGTATCTTTTAGCCTCCAGCCTCCTAATCATCCTGGTTGCTCTTCTTTGAAGTTGTAGCTCATATTCTTGTCAAGGTCGAACAGTTTATTGACAAAGTCCTCCCTTTCGGATCTCACCAGTCTTATCACTGCCATAAAAAGATTTTCAACAATGGCCAGAGTTCTTGTAATTTCCCCTTCCGCCTTTTAGGTGTCACTTTGCAGTGCACAATTCTAATCCACAATTAGTAAAAATATCCATTTTGTTTCCTTTACTTAGAGCCGTGCCTTGTTTTATTTTAGTTTATTTTTTGTTTTTTCCAATTAGTCCCATTTAAAGTCCAATAGATTTAAGTTTAAAATTTATTTAGTTCCAGTCCATAGAAGAAAAAGAAAATCGGAGATATTCCACCAAATTGCCATTTTAAGTCCTCAATTTTTTCATTTTTGTAATCTTTAATCAATTTTAAAAGCTTCCAAATTATCCAAATTCCCAGCTTTAATTAAGGGTTCCATTTTCCCCTTTTATTTGAGGGATCTATACTTCAATTTCAATATTCAAGTTTCTGTCAGGTCTTTGGGTACTGCTTCCGTTTCTTTTATTCTATTGTATTAACAGTCCTTGTCAATTTAGCCGGTATTCCAGAGTTTTTAAATTTTTTTGGCAACTGTCAATTTTAAAATAGTCCTCCATGAGTTGGTGTTCACTCACCCAGCTTCAATATTTTGTCCAATTCACCGCTTCAACACTCCAGCACAGTCTTATGTGGCTGTCCCGACTTTGGCAGCTTGTAATGGATGCATGTCGTCATCGCTGGGTTGAAGACTAAAAGGCCGGTGTTGCAGGGAATTTGAAACTTCCCTGTTCTCTCCGGAAGTTCCTTCTTTTTTGCTGTCCCTGTGTCAGGCCTGGAAACCATATTAGACTTTAGGTTTCCAGACGCTGCCACATTTTTCCCCTGAGGGGAAGAAGGGGGGCTGAGGGGTATGGTAACATTCTTTAGATGGTCAAGGTCGGATGGGGTTCACATCTGCAGGAAGAGTGGCAAGAAGATATTCGAATGGACTGGGAGAACGTGGGACCATGTGACCATCAAAGGGGTCAGGGGGGTGGGACTCTTGGGGTTTGTATAACTGGGGAAAAGAATCCGGAACTTCAGTTTTGGAATTGCACTCATCGTGTGCCAGTCTCCTCATGCTAGTAAAGAACTCTGGAAAAGAAATGTCTCTGAGTTTCTTTTACGCAGAAGAGGTATTTCTGGAACCTTGACACCCTGCAGGACAGCTATGGTCCACTGTGGACCCCTATAACAATGGGGATATCAGCATTCCCCCCCGGAGCTCCCGGGTTCGCGACTGTCTCGTCACGACGCTGGCCACACCTCCCAGTTCTAGGAGTTATTTCTTATTTCTCCTTTTGGTCCCTTCTGTGGTTAATGTTGAGGATGCCCTCTTGATATAGTTTGTAATCCACAGATGTATAAAAAAATGTCAGATGTATAAAAATTGAAAAGAAAAACAAAATGTCAGATAAAAAGAAAAAATAGTATCTCAGCTGAGAGTAAAATGAAATATCATCTTGTAGTTAATGTAAAAGATTGTACAAAAATATTAATCTGCAATGCTACTGAAGAATTCTTAACTTTAAAAATATTGTGGTCAATTTGTAACCCACAAAAGAAAGTAGAGTGATAATTGTAGCTGAATAGAATCTGAAGTAGCAGTTCTATATGCACAGTTTTATAATCATCATAAAACATTACAATCCTCATAAATTTCAGTCCTGGTGATCAGGGTAAACAGCTTTGTATAAATGATCACTTAGATTTTCCAGGATCATTCAATATATATAAAAAAAATCCTATTCTGATCATTTGTGATTTTTTATTTATTAAAGACTGTTGTCTTTATAAATCCTCATAAATAAGCAAAGAGAAGAAAAAAAAGAACACCCTAGCAAACAAATCTGCATCTAGTTCATTTTGCAATTATGCCTCTGCAAATATGCACAATTAATGAAAAAAAGAATTATACAGTTTATATTGAAGAAAAACAATTCAGTCTAATATTGAGAAGAGATAATAAATGCTGAATTGCTCCCACCTCTCCCTCCCTCTCTCCCTCTCTCTCTCTCATAACAAAGGAAACTGCCCACAGCTCACATTATTCAGCAAAACTCACCAGAATAACTTTGCATCCAAATAAATGTTGTATTCCAAAATTTTCTCTTCTCTTAAATTTAATTGTTAAATATTGCACATTTTTCCTAGCTCCTTCGTATGATCTTGTTAACTCATCCAGCAAAATAAGATAGCACTCTTCCAAATAAATTTACTCAGAAGTAAATCCTCCTTTGTTCAATAGGGGCAATGTCTAAATGTGTATGCCTGATCAAATCTGTAATCAATTTAGCCATCTCTGCAAGTTTCATTGTCCTTACCAACCATAACTCTGTTATGGGTATGGTCATACCTTTCCACTTTTGAGCATATAATAAACTTTCTGCATTTGTCATATATAAAATAGTTTCCTGCTCCCCTTCTTGGCAACTGTCTTTTTCTTTATATGCACGTTTCTCTCATCCCCATTTTATTCTTCATCCACAATATTTTCACTTCAACATTTCTTTTTATCTCCTCCTTCTTACTATGTATTAGCATTAACTACACACACTTCTTATCCTTCTGTTTCAGGAGTCTTCCTCATCTTCTTGATTTCCACCAATCATTACGTTTGTGGAGAGATAAAGCTACTTTCCATATTGTTTCACAAAGAACTTGTTTCTTATTCTAAGTTCCTTCCATGTCCATTTCCCCCAGGATCTTCTGTTGACATTGGCCAAAAAACGGTCCACTCCACAATGAGAATCTCTCAGCATCATTATATCCTTTACTAATACTCCCCATTTTTCATCATAAATAATCAAATTAATCATAGTGTCAGCTTTGGAAGCCATATTAACCCTGGAAGCTTCCACGCTGCCACTTTCTTGCACCTGGGAAAGTAGGTGTGGGGAATTTAGTAGAGGGGTTAGAGTTAGACATAATAGCATTCTTCTTTTCGGTCAAGGTCAGGGTGTTCCTGCATCTGGAAGAGGAGTGGTTGAAGTGGTGTCTTGAGATGGGACGGATGGTGATTGGACCATGTGATGGACTGAGGGGTGCAGGGGCTGGATTTGGGATTTTGATTTTCTGAGGGAAAACCCGGAACTCTCAGATTCGGATTTTCCCAGATGTACTCTAATAAATGGGAACTTTGAGAAGATGTCTGTCTCAGAGTTTTTAATTGGAGTTGGAGTTTTCCGCAATGCTGACACATAGTTTCTCACTGAATGTTATGATAAGATCTCATGCGTGGCATTTGAGGTCCAAGTTACTTAATTTGAGATATTGGCAAGTCGGGAGTTATAGAAGAGAAAATAAAACTTCTAATACAAATACATGATACAATAGGAAAACTTTCTGAGACAACAGACCAGGGGTGTCAAACTCAAGGCCCATGGGCCAGATCTGACCTGCAGGGCCACCTTGGAAACAGTGAATGACCAGCCTGTGGTGCCTCTGCCAGTGAAAACGGAGCTCAGCAGGGCTGTGGGCAGCCCTCCCAAGCTCCATTTTTGCTGGCAGAGGGTTGCAGGAATCTGGCCAGGCCGAAAATGGAGCTCGGGAGCCCATTTTCACTGGCAGAGCACTCGGGCCACCATAGGCACCCCTGACATGAGTGACATTGAGCTGGCTATTCCCCTTGGCCATGCCCCCCAGCCGCGCCCCTGGGGTCAAACACAACCCTGATGTAGCCCTCAATGAAATTGAGTTTTACACCCCTGCAATAGGCAGTCAAAATATCAGAATCCATGCCAGTAGACTTGAAAACAAAGAAATGTGGTCACAAATCCTTCCTACATCTTTACCTCAAGAGGACAGATATCTTTTCTTCAGCTAGCTAGTCCTGAGTAAGTCCCAGATTCCCCTAGCCTGCAACTTTCAATCGGTTTAGCTTAACTCGTGACTCATGAATTAATTAGGGCATCTTTCGGAAACTTCACACTCTTGATTCCCTAAAGATGACTGGATCATGAATTGATACCTTATCTCACACACACCCAGCCCAGAAATATTTACGTCAGCTCCTACCACAGGACCCAAGGGATCCAAATCTTCACCTGGAATCTCTCCCCCTTCCCAACTGAGCAGACTGATTCTCTGTTTCCTGAAGATCTTTTGGTTTCGGTTTAATATCCTTCCTCACTTCCAGTCCCATGGAATCCAGCTTCACTCCTAACATCATTTCCTCTTTATGGAATTTGAGCATTGCTTTTCTCCGTGCTTGTAAACTAGCTCACCAAAATTATCTGACTGTCCCCGGTGTCTGTCTTGCTTACATCTTTCAGCACTTTCTCTTTCTCCTCTGCTCCATGCAGGGGATCTTCCTTTCATAACCACCAGTCACCTTCTTTCTCTTTCTCTCAGGAATAAAGCTCTCCTTGCCGACAAAGTTGCATCTGGATGGGAAGTAACAGGCTCCTGCCAAGACTGAGTGGGGGTCAATTTGGGGTCTCCTGGATCCAGTCATTTTTATTCTTTAGTCTTGGATGAGGTTACACTCACCAATCAAGGCAGAAGCACAATTTGGGGGTCATCTTGGAGCTGCAGATCCTGTTCAAAGAGCAGGTGGTAGGTGTGGACGAGAGGGCTTTTGCACAACTTCATCTGATCTGCTGACTGCACCCCTTCCTGGATTGGAAAGAAGGAGACCACACTTTTGAAAACCATGCAGGAACTCAGCTGGTTCAGAAGGCAGCAGCACTGGCACTATTCAATATGTCGCAATACATGACGGGGCACCACTGCTTCTTGAACTGTACTGTTTAATGGTGGGCTCCTGGGGGAAATTCAAGGTTCTGGTGTCACCTATAAAGCCCTTCATGGCATAGGGCTGGTTATCTGAGGGACTCCCCATTGTTTCGGTCCATCAGTCAAATTAAGTAGAGTTGGTGCACTTCAGAGTTGATGCCCTTTAATTAAACGCTCCCACATTTTGGGACAAGTAGAAAATACACCTTCTCTGCCATGGTTCCTGCCCTCTGCAATGATATTTCCCCTGGAATTATGGGCGACTCCCACCCTACAATGTCCTGGAGCTTTTGGAAGCTGTTATTGTTCTCTCAAGTCTTCAAGTAGGGAACTGATAGAGCCCTATCAGTGGTTTGTTATATGGAACATTGCTGCTAGGCATTTTAGATTGTTTTAGTTTTTATTTTTTAAATTGTAAGCTGCCAATAATTACTTTGGAGCCAGGAGATCTCTGAATCTAATAAACCAGAGGAAGGGGACCTACCGCTCTCCTTAGATTTCACGTGAACATAGCTAGCAATTCCTCCAATCTGAGCCAGCACAGAAAGCTTTAGAATCAAGCCATGTAAGGAATATAGATGCCCCCTGGGGAAGTGGAGCCAAGGGCAGCACATGTGCCAATGACTTAAATCTCCAGTATAGGCAATGGAGACCCTGTGACCTAGCTGCTTGGGTTCCTGTGGGAGCTTTCCATGGTCCTGATTTCAGCTTCATAGGACTTTCCCAGGAGGATCTCTCTGGTACCAATCAAATTATGAAATGCAAAACAAATTAGCTGACTCTCTGAGGTTCTGAAGTGCAAGGGCTCTTCTCGGAAAGGGGTCATCACCATGTCTTGCATGCATGGCAGCATTGGATTTGATCATGAAATTGAAATTCGGTGACCAGGGTTGCAAAATATGGCTTAGGTTAAACAGGCCTTGGAATTCTTGGCACAGCATTCAACATGTGGTATCGCTTATGCCTATGCCTGGTTTAGAGGGCCATCAAATTAAACTATAAATATGTTTAAGGGACATAATTTAATGGAAACCTAACAAACATATTTAGTTAACAAGATTTAGAGTTTAAATTGCACAATCCCAGCCATAATCTAGAGAGAAAGAAAGTATCCATTATAGAATACATAGAATAGAATACATGGGGGATGTGTGTGTGTGTGTGTGTGTGTGTGTGTGTGTGTGTGTGTGTGTGTGTTTTCATAGGTTTTCACAGGTATAGGTATGTAGGTCTTGGCATATTTGGGTCTTTTCCCGTGTAAGGTTCCTTACATGGGAATATGCCAAGACATATATATATATGTCTTGGCATATTCAAGTCATTTCCCATGTAAGGTTGAGAGTATCTTGGCGACATTTTGATGAGGTCTCACTCATCATCTTCAGCCTGGTGCTTTCAGCTTTGTGCTTGTGTGAGCAAAGTGTGGTCGGAGCTGCTGTCTCTCTATAAATACTGGTGGGGAGGTGGGGAGTGTTTCTGTGAGCGGGTTGGTTGGCTGTGTGGTTGCATCTTGATTGGTAGATGGAGTGGGTGTTTGCAGATTGGTTGGCTGTTTCATAGCATCCTGTGTGGGTGTGGTCCTAGTCTTTTGTTCCTGAGCTTTGGTGTTGTGGCCTCTGGAATTCTGTGATGTGATGTCTTGAGCAAATGGCTGTGATGCAGCATCCCGGGTTCTGGTTTGGCTCCGAGTCTGAGGTCTTGTCATGTGTTCCTGGCGTGTGTCAGCTTGCTTTGTGTGGGGATCAGAGGGGGGCACAGCAGCCAGTGGTGCCAGCATGGTCTGGCTTCTGGATGATGGTTGGGTTTCATTTGTGGGATGGGTTTGGGTTTGAATCTGGTGAGGATGATTGGTGGTGGCATCATGTGTTATCCTGGGTCCAGTGTCAATTTTCGTGGCTGGGACTCATTTGTTGACCAAGGCTGGTTTCCAGATGTCTGGTAGGCGGGAGGTGTCGTCCCGTTTGTTCATGTTGTGGGAGTTCAGATTTATCTAAAGCATTGGTTTTAAAGTATTCCATGTATAGGTTTGCGATGACGGGTGAGAGGGGTAATCCCATGGGTGCTCCTTCTATCTGTTTGTATCTTTGTCCGTTATGGATGAAGTATGTGTTGGTTAGGCAGTGGTTGGTTAGATCTAGGATGTGTTTGGGGAGGGGGGGGGTCTGTCAAAATCCTGCTGAATCTTGAATTTAGATTTAGATTCAAAAGTGTTAGCATTTCTTCCCAGCTTGGCATCATCTACAAATTTGATGGGTCACCTTCTAACCCCTCGTCTAGATCAAGTGGTTGAAGGGCACTGGACCCAAGACAGAATCTTGAGATACTTCATCCATTGTTCATTTCTAGGTGCTCAGAAATCTGCACCTTGATTACGTTTTCTAGGATATGTAAGGAAACAGAAGATATGATTGGCCCACAAATGGGAGAAGATAGCAAGAAGATGGCAGGGAGAAAGCAGAGCTGCTTAATTCCTTCTTTGCAGTTGTCTTTATGCAAAAGGAAGAAAAAGTCCAACCTGTCAAAGCATCACAGAGGGAGATATTTATTTATTTATTTTGTCACAACAGTATATATAAGCATAAGCATGAAAATAACTATATAATATATAAGCATATAAATGAGCATAAGTATGTAATAACTATATTAATTGGATATGATGAAAGGAATCCATAGGACAGGAACAGTAGGCACATTTTGTGCTCTTATGCACAAATAAAATAAAATAAAAAATAAAATAAAAATAAAATAGGTACACAAGTTAAAATAGGCAAGATGGAAGGAATAACTTCAGTCCTGGCTGAATACAAATCCGTGTTCTGAAAAAGCAGCAGATGTGATCTTGGAGTCGCTGAATGTAATGCTGTAGAACAGGGGACCCACCAGAGGACTGGAAAAGGGCTGATCTGGTTCGTATCTTCAAAAATGTCAGATGACCATCATCCCCTTTGCCCCTTATTAGCATCTTTCATTTTGGCTGCAAAAACAGAATTCTCATTACCGGTGCAATACATCATTCATTTCATCTATGCCCTTATCTTCAAAACTGGCTGCTTTGCTCTAAGCAATCCTCTTCTAAAATCCCTATTTTTCACATTTTTGAATCACCCACCTCCCTCTCCTTTATGGCATTCTCCCTCTGTTCGCAAGTACATATTTGTGCCATTCTGCTTTTGGAGTGAAAACATCACCCAAGTAAATGTGTGAGTTAGGCATGGTATATACCTCATATCTAGTACAGAGTTTCTCAATTTTGTCACGTTTAAGATGAGTTGCTGGTGGAATTCTGGGAGTTGAAGTCCACACAGCTTTTTTATTTATTTATTTGTCAAACACAACAATATATATAAGTATAAGCATGAAATAACCATACGAATTGAATACAATCAAAGGGAACATTAGGACAGGAACGGTAGGCACGCTGGTGCTCTTATGCACGCCCCTTACAGACCTCTTAGGAATGGGGTGAGGTCAACAGTAGATAGTCTTTGGTTAAAGCTTTGGGGGTTTTGGGAAGAGACCACAGAGTCAGGTAGTGCATTCCAGGCATTAACAACTCTGTTACTGAAGTCATATTTTCTACAATCAAGATTGGAGCAGTTCACATTAAGTTTAAATCTATTGTGTGCTCATGTATTGTTGCAATTGAAGCTGAAGTAGTCTTCGACAGGAAGGACATTGCAGCAGATGATTTTATGAGTTATACTCAGGTCATGCCGAAGGCGGCGGAGTTCTAAACTTTCTAAACCCAGGATTTCAAGTCTGGTGGCATAAGGTATTTTGTTATGAACAGAGGAGTGTTAAAATTGTCAAGGTTGAGAAATCCTGTTGAGATGTTATATAATCCAGCCTACATATATGTCTGTTATTGGATATATGCACCTATTTATTAATGGAACTTACTTCCAAAATGGAAGACAGGTGTCCTTGTTAGAGCAATTATGTAAAAATTAATAGTTGGGGGAAAGTCATTAGTTCTAACCTTGAAACAGTTGATTTGGACTTTGAGTATCACTTCCAGGACAGGAGGTAAAAGAATAAAGTCTCTTAATCATGAAACTCTCATTGTCTCCATCTCTAGTTCCCATGGAAAAGCATGGGTCTTGATTGCCCTGTGGATTTAATTTGTCTTGGTGATAATTTAAAACGTCTTCCCATTTTACAAAATCCTGAAACTTCTTCTTTGTTCAGCAAAATTATATGAACTCAGATTCTGAGAAATAATAAAAAAATCCACTTATATTTTGTAAAAATATCCAAGCCTTAGAGCAGAGAAAATAAAGGCAGATTATATCTATACAAAGGTAATTCTTATTACAGCAATTTGTGGGGAATGTTGGAAGAACACACAGAAAGAGATATTTGTCTTTCAAGCCACATCTGTTCTTTCTTTTAAGGAAACCCACACCAAACTCTTCAACTTCTTCCCTAAGATGTCGCTACAGGGCATTGGGTGCCAGAACAACTAGACACAAAGACAAAAGTTTTTCCCTTTTGCCATCACTCTGCTGAACACCTGATTCCCAAAACACTGTCTACTACGCTCTAGGATGTCAGACCACCTAGCAGGGCTGTAGTACCTAATATTACCTATTACCTTCTCATCTTATTACCTATTTCCTTAGCTTCTTTTGAGTATAATGTTGTTGTTTGTATCTCATGATTCATGTTGACTGTTTTTATTTAGTATCCTATTATGATTTATGTTGATTGCTTATTTAGTATCCTGTGTATTTTATGATTTATGATGACTGTAATTTATGATCATGATTTATCACTTGTTGCGTTTATGTACACTGAGAGCTTATGCACCAGGGGCAAATTCCTTGTGTGTCCAATCACACTTGACCAATAAAGAATTCTATTCTTTGTCTAATACCTTACTGAAATCTAGATATGTCCACAGCATTTCTAGCAGGCCTTCTATGGGAAGTGTGCTAACTCAAGAGGTATTTCTGTTTGTTTCTGTGTATGATATTTCCCACCCTTCATTTGTAACTGCATGGATGAAAAATTAGTGCCTGCATCATCCGTCAGATTTCAAGCCCAGCCTCTGCTCTGCCATTCCTGGACTACGGAAGAACAGGTTGGGTTGGTTGCCCTCCTTTGCAGAACTTTCTAGTTTAAGGTCGTACCTGCAAGAAAATTTGAGCCTGTTCACTTTTCCCAGGATACCTCCAGATGCTGATGCTTCTCCTGGCTGGGGATGATGGGAAGGGAACTGCAATGCATCTGGAAGCCAGCACAAGTGGTCCAAATTAGTTTCCTAAGAAGGATGTGGAAGAGGCTTCATTATCTTGCATTGTTTATACCATAGAGAGTTTCTTTGCTCAAGCAAGGATTTTAGCAGGTGCTAAATTGAGTCTCAGATGGCAGGCACTCTTGTGCAATCTTGCCTGATAGGCTAGGCATCCAAGGGAAATGAAATGGGTTGCTTTTTTAATCGAGGGAATCTTGCAATTATTATATCTAATAAGATTTCTGCATCATACTCTTAAGATCCCGCACATTCCTCACCCGAAATCTTAGAGTTTTGGAAATATTATCTAGAATCCTGTTTGGGAGAATGTTGCCAGATATGAAGATGTCATAATTTGTCAAGATGATGATGATGATTCATAATTTTGAGGAGACTTGTCTGATGACCTGGGATGGTGGTGAACATTTTGCTCCTGACTATAGAAACAGCTAGATGATGGGCCCCTTTCCCTGAAATCACCCTGGAGCCTGCCTATAACTTTGGGCCAGTCCAACCTCCCAGGCAGGATTGTTGTGGGCCCAGAATTAGTGATGAGTCTCCAAGTTGGTTTTCTCAGCTTCCCAAAGAAACAGTCTGATGAAGAACGCACCACTGAAGGTCAGGAGGGCTCTGCTGCTGGTCCCAGGAAGGAAGGGAAAGACACGAGATAGGACTCTTCCACCGTCACCGTCACCATCAGCCACAGCTGCTGCACCTGTACATGCAATGGGGAGTCTTATGGGCCCCCAGGTCAGAGGGAACCCAGTGATAAAATATATCATTGCCCTCCCCCCAAAAACCCCACCTCTTGTCTCTCACTCAGTGGTCAAACTGGGCCTGAGCTGCAGCTGGTGAAGAGGAACGGCAAACCTATTCGTCCTGACAGCTCCAGCTTAATCCGTCCCAGTTGTAGTGTAGAAATACAAGCTGCCCATCCAAAGCCCTCCAGATCACGTGGATGCTACCATCTGTGTATCCTTGTTTAAGCTACATTTTCCATTACATTTTCTTCCAGAGGGATAGGACAGGTCCATATACAACCTTGTGGCCATGCTGACAAGCCCACATTACAAAGTATTCATCAAGAGATTACACAGCCCCGCAATTTGCATCGCTCCCTGACACCTACTAATGGTCCCTTTCCAAACAATGTCAGGAAAAGTTATGCCAAATTCAATTTTTATTCCAAATATTGTAAAGCAATAGGCCAGGCAGGTGGACAGGTATGGCGTGACTTCATCTGGGGCAGGAAAGAATTGGCTACGAGCCTGGGGAACACAAACGGTTCAGGAGTCCTTGGGGGTTAACAGACATTAAATTCAGTGAGGCCCTGAAATGAAATGGTCTGACACTTGTTGCTCTTTGTTTTCACCTGTGATGGGGGCGGGGGCTACTCAGCTGGAAAAAGGTTCCCCTTGATTAATTGACCTGTCACTTTGAACTCCTTTAAACGGTTTAAAAAGGAAATGGCAAATACACACATATTTTCAGACTGCAAGATGGAAGGGGGAGCTTGGGGAAGGTTTCAGGCAATGGAGTTTGGAGGAAGCTGTTTAGAACGTCTTTTGGTGGTGATGATGGGAGCAAGAAGGCCTGGTCCTCTTGCATTCCTAGAAGGGTTTCAACCTGGTGAAGAAAGCGTCTCTCACAAGGCAGAAGGCAAACATTGGGACATTCTTCTCCCAAGGGCCTCAATGGCCTCTGGGCAGCCAGATCTGGGCTACAAAGCTCCAGACTACCATGAGATGGAAGGAAGGAGACTCATGCCATTCTTTGCAGCCCTCGGGCCCAGTTGGGAGCCTGGCAACTGAAATTGGAAATGCTGGATCTCATTTTGGAAAACCAACTCAGTCGTTTTATTGACTGCTCCACTTCAGGGAGGAAATGTTGGTGGATGAAATGTACTCAGGGAGAGAATGTATTTACCTCATTTATGCTCTTCTCCTGATCACAGGCTAGTCGGGCATAAGCCAATCCCAGAGATGATAAAGAAGTTGAAAAGATGCCACACTGGGAAGAATTCTTTTTCCAGAGGATTTGGCAAAGACTTCCCAGTTTCCTTTCCAGCGTCTCCATTTTCCAGAGGGCTGCAAGACTAACTGACGGTGTCACTGAAAGAGGCCAGCTCACAATTTTTCAGTCCTTTGGAGAAGCAAGATTACAAAAAGGGTTGGTCTTCTTTCAGATTTTTTTTAAAACTTGAACCAGGATATAGACTGCCTGGGAAAAGGGCATGGCTCACATCACCATGGAAGCATCCTGACTTTATTGGCCAACCTTGCAGACATCTCATCCAAGGCCTTCCAAGGTCAGCTCAGGGCTTGCCGTCTAAATAAAATGCTAACAACACATTCCTTGTAAACATTAACACTCCAACAGCGTATTTTAAAGCAGGCACAGCTCATTTTCTTCAGAAAATCTACATACTTCTCACAGTTTCAACTTCTCCATCATTTCCAAAGGCTTGTTCTGTTTTTCTGAAGATAAGTGGGGGGGTCGAGGGAGGCAGTTAATGGTCATATTTTTTCTTCTTGGATCAAGGAGTTTGAAAATCTTGAAGGGCATCCGAAAATATTTTTCATCAATTCACTAATTGATTCATACACACTGTTTGCTTTTGTATTGAATTTCAGATTGGTCTTCAGCTTTCAAGAATGTTTATTTCCAAGGATATGAGCATTTTTAAAGGATGATTTCATAATTCAAAAGACAACAAAGAGTTTTAAAAAATAAAGTTTCTTTATATTGCACACAGTAGCTTCTACATTAACAATATTATATCAGGCTACCGAATTTTTCCACCATGCTGATGGGTACTGATTTTATTATTTAGAGAACAAGTAAGATTTTGCCAAATAAAATAATGGTTTTATATAATAAAATAATGGTTTTATAAAATAATGGTTTCTCTCTTTGTTTTGAAGCATGTGAATTTTATCGGAGATTTTATCTCAAGCAAGGGAATCAGCGCAATCTCAACAAACCATTTCTCAAGGAAAAGAATATCCAGGTATTTATATTGGTGGGTGGTGAAGCTCAAAGCCTGCAAAGTTCTTGCCTTTTGTTTTTTAATTCCCTCACTGAATATATGCGATAAGCCTAAAGTGTCAAGGCTGAAACTGATTTTGAAATGTTGAGGTCTTATTGCTATTCAACTTGGCAAAGAACTGGGGGAGGGAAGAGTAGAAAGAATGCAGATGCACCAGAGACAGATCATGAGAGCCAAGATCCCACCAAGGCCACTGATGCAGGTGTCCAACAGAAAAGTGAACTGTTCTCCAACATAAGGCTGATTCATAATTGGACAATGTGACCAATCAAGGGAGGGGAGAAAGAAGCTATTATTTAACTGTACAAGCACTGCATGGGGAAAAAACAGAGTTGGTTTTGATTCTTCAGTGCTGAAATGGTGTCTCCAATAAAGTTTTGCTTTTGGGATTTGAAAGTTCCTGAGAATGTCTACTTTTCTTGGGAGTCAGATGGATGATATTAAGTTGACGAGAAGACCATTTTTTGCTTGGCTATTATTAGCATTTCGCTAAAGTCTTTCATTCCCCAATTTTGAGATTTTACTGCATTCCCACAAATGGCAGAAAGTCTTCTTGCTTACAGTCCCCCCCCTCCCAGAGCAATGTTTCTCAACCTCAGCAACTTTAAGCAAAGCTGGCTGAGGAGTTCTGGGAATTGAAATCCACACAGCTTAAAGTTGTTGAAAACATTGCTTTAAGGAATAATAAATCATCAAGTAGTTTATTTTTTGCTTAATGCAATGGGAAAGTTATCAGATTTTTAGATAGTCAAGATGGGAGGTGAGCATGAGTGACTGTGAGTAGGGATTGTTGGTCCAGGAAAGGGCGTAATTGGCACACAACCCGCAGTTATGCAAAGGCTCTGCCACCTGCTCTTCAAGCAGGAGTCATGATTCCAGGAGAAACCCCAGGTTACGCACAGGGTCTGTTTGAGGCAGTGCCAACCCATCCAAGACTAAAGGTGGCAATTCTCCATGGACCAAAAAACCCCAAACCTAGAGCCACTCAGTCTTGCCAGGGTTTAGTTTCAACCTGTTGCTCCCCATCCAGCCCCTAACAGCCTCCAGGCACTGCGAGAGGGAGGACACGGCATCACTTAACGCACCAGGGGGTGAGACATATAGCTGAGCATCATCAGCATATTGGTGATACCTCAGCCCATGGTGACAGATGATCTCACCCAGTGGCTTCATATAAATGTTGAACAGGAGTGGAGAGAGTACTGAACCTTGTGGGACCCCGCAAAGCAATGGGCGAAGGCTGGATTTCTCACTTCCTATCGACACCGGCTGAGAGTAGCCACAGAAGAAGGAAGTGAACCAGGGTAGCACAGAGCCCCCCACTCCCAACCTCTAAAACTGCTGCAGAAGAATAGCATGGCCGGTGGTATCAAAAGCCGCTGAGAGGTCAAGTAGAGCAAAGATGGATGCACTACACCCATTCAGCTCCGGGCAGAGATCATCCCATTTCCAGGTCTGAATCCTGACTCGTAGGAGTCTAGATAATAGAATAGAATAGAATAGAATAGAATAGAATAGAATAGAATAGAATAGAATAGAATAGAATTTTTATTGGCCAAGTGTGTTTGGACACACAAGGAATTTGTCTTGGTGCATATGCTCTCAGTGTACATAAAAGAAAAGATACGTTCATCAAGGTACAACATTTACAACACAATTGATGGTCAATATATCAATATAAATCATAAGGATTGCCAGCAACAAAGTTACAGTCATACAGTCATAAATGGAAAGAGATTGATGATGGGAACTATGAGAAGATTAATAGTAGTGCAGATTTAGTAAATAGTTCGACAGTGTTGAGGGAATTATTTGTTTAGCAGAGTGATGGCCTTCAGGAAAAAACTGTTCTTGTGTCTAGTTGTTCTGGTGTGCAGTGCTCTATAGTGTCGTTTTGAGGGTAAGAGTTGAAACAGTTTATGTCCTGGATGTGAGGGATCTGTAAATATTTTCACGGCCCTCTTCTTGATTCGTGCAGTATACAGGTCCTCAATGGAAGGCAGGTTGGTAGCAATTATTTTTTCTGTAGTTCTAATTATCCTCTGAAGTCTGTGTCTTTCTTGTTGGGTTGCAGAACTGAACCAGACAGTTATAGAGGTGCAAATGACAGACTCAATAATTTCTCTGTAGAACTGAACCAGCAGCTCCTTGGGCAGTTTGAGCTTACTGAGTTGGCGCAGAAAGAACATTCTTTGTTGTCCTTTTTTGATGATGTTTTTGATGTTAGCTGTCCATTTTAGATCTTGCAATATGATAGAACCTAGAAATTTGAAAGTTTCTACTGTTGATACTGTGTTGTCTAGTATTGGGAGAGGTGGAAGTATGGAAGGGTTTTTCCTAAAGTCTACCACCATTTCTACGGTTTTGAGTGTGTTCAGTTCCAGATTGTTTTGGTTGCACCACAAGGCTAATCGTTCGACCTCTCGTCTATATGCGGATTCGTCATCAGTTTCATCCAGAAACCTCTGGAGCTGCTGTGCAACCACCTTCTCAGCAACCAAGAAGAGAAGATTGGAGACAAGTCAGAAATTATCCAACAGGGTGGAATCCAGCAATGGCTTCTTGAGAAGAGGGCAGGCCACAGCCTACTGAAAGTGCTGGGGCACTATGCCCTCCTGTAAGGAAGCACTGATCACCTCCCGGGAAGCTTTCAGAAGCTAGGAGGGACATGGGTCTAAAACCCAGGTGCTTGTGTGCATACTCCCTAGGATCCTGTCCACTTCCTCAGGAGTGATAGAGTCAAACTGTTCCCAGATAACAGGGCAAGAACCTGCCTCAGAACGCTCCACCAGACCAGCAACCATCTAACTGGGAACGAAGTCGAGCGATTTTGTCTTCCAGAAAATCCACAAATTCTTCACCACGTCCCTTCAGGTGGAGCTCAGTCTCCTCCTTCCCCAGGAGGAGGTAGCTCACCTTAAAGAGGGTCGCTGGTCGGTTATCCAAAGATGCAATTAGTGTACAGAAGTACTTACACTTCGCTATATGAATTGCCACAAGGTAGGCCTTAATAGCAGCTCTTACCTGGTCGAGATATAATAATAATAATAATATCAGAGTTGGAAGGGACCTTGGAGGTCTTCTAGTCCAACCCCCTGCCCAGGCAGGAAACCCTACACCATTTCAGACAAATGGCTATCCAACATTTTCTTAAAAATTTCCAGTGTTGGAGCATTCACAACTTCTGCAGGCAAGTTGTTCCACTGATTAATTGTTCTAACTGTCAGGAAATTTCTCCTTAGTTCTAAGTTGCTTCTCTCCTTGATTAGTTTCCACCCATTGCTTCTTGTTCTACCCTCAGGTGCTTTGGAGAATAGCTTGACTCCCTCTTCTTTGTGGCAACCCCTGAGATATTGGAAGACTGCTATCATGTCTCCCCTAATCCTTCTTTTCATTAAACTAGGCATACCGAGTTCCTGCAACCGTTCTTCATATGTTTTAGCCTCCAGTCCCCTAATCATCTTTGTTGCTCTTCTCTGCACTCTTTCTAGAGTCTCAACATCCTTTTTACATCAAAGGATTCATCCCTTGTCTTCCACCAGCGGTGCTCTACATGTCTCTTCATCCATTTCATCCCTCTCAGTTCCTCTGTATACCATGGAGGACAGAGAGGTCTATGGGTGGGGAAAGGTCACATGGGCGCAATCCTATGCAGAGCCACAGTCACCTTCCTATTCCCAACAGTGACTCAGAACTCGGCTGGACTATGATTTCAAAGATCCAACGAAATGACTGTTATGCATCCATGCAAAACATATTTTCTTTTGGCCCGAGATCTCTTCAGTAACCTTTCTGAAGCCAATAGTCTGTAGATATGCCAGACTTCAACCCCCATAATTTCCCAGTCATTAGGGAGAAGCTGCTTGGAGATATTCCAGGACAATGCTATGTATGCCTGATTTAGAAACCCCCAGAAAGGAAGAAAACCATCTTATTGTCTCTGAAGTTAAAGGGTGCGGGCAAGTTAAAATCCTCATGTAACATGATGGTTATATAATATGAGGAGGGGACTCCAACTAGTAGGGGAGACTCTTGACCCCTAATCTTGAAATGCTTTTTTTCACATGCACAATGTTATGCTTGTTACAGTAGATTCTCATGAATCTACTCATACAGTAGATTCTCATGGCTGAGTTAGTGGAAGCAACAGGTCGTTTACTGCTCAGTAGATGCCCCATTTGCAGAACCATTCCAGTTTCCTAGATTACCCTACAGGTAGGAGTAACTTTGTGAGCAAACTGGTCAGATAAGTGGCTCTTGAATTCAGGCCAAGAAAAGACCCATGCAAGCCCTTCCCAGTTTAGCCAAAGACAAAAGGGGAGGGAAATAGGATTTCTCAAAATATTTTCTTGGCTCAAGTCCCTCTTATCTGACTGGTAGCAGCTCTTCCTACAGCCTTTCAAGGCCACTACCTCCCGCCCCCCTGACAGTAGTGAATTAAGTCACTTCACACTGATTTATCAACCACCCAACTTTGATTGCAGGTTTGCTATAAAAAGTTGAATTTGGACATTGTTCTTCAGACTTACAGAATGTGCAGGTATTAAAAATGTTAGAGTTTATTGCATTTTGTTAGGTGTAATGTGGAGAAGTGATTAAGATAGCTTATTTAAACCCAGTGTCCACTAGAAACTGTGTTGGCTGGGAATGATGGAGCTTCTAGTTCAACACCTGGAAGCTGCAAGGCTGTTCTTTTAATCAATACCTGAAAGCTAAATCTCATTATTAAAAAAACAAATTTATTCCTTCATCCAGCAGGACAATTTGTTTTCCAGCTGATATATTTTTAATTTTCACTTGCCCTTTCAGACCAATTAGAGCCTTTCACTTTCTGGATTTTGATCTTTTTTCTCTCTCTCTCTTCTTTTTTGCCCCAAAGTAAAAGTGAATTCATACATCATGTGCTGCCGGTCCCTTGACGGTTCAACTATTTTCCACATGTATCAGTAGTTTTCCAGCTAAAGGGCCAACATTATGAAAAGTGGAATGAACAGTAAGCAAGCAGTCTTTTTATTTTTCAGCTTTGTTTTAAAAAAAGACGTCCTTGGCACTTATAAAATGCTACATACAAGAACCCCTTATATGACACTGACTCTAAACTGCTGCGTGCAAGACCTATTGCTACATTCAAAACTGCTTGTGCTCTGTTTGCTATTGTTGAATTGTTCAGGTCAGAGTTCCTTGAAATCCTTTGCCAGCCATCCAGGGAGGCTGCCCAGTCTTCTTACGGTGCTGGGGGTCGCCCACAGGAAGGGTGACTTTTTAAAATCCCCAGCAATGTTTTGGTCTGCAGCTTCATTGGGAATGCATGGATTTTTGTCTCGTGATGAAGAAGGGATGTGAAGCCCAATACCCTCGGGTGGCATGGAGTTCTTGGGTGAGGTTGGATGTGGGCCCCAGCTTTAAAAATCTCTGTCCAATTGTAATACTGAATATAATGGAAGAGGGAAATTGATACACTAACGATTGGGTAATTTATTAGCTTTCTCACCTGCCATTCTTCAGTGGGTAGCATAACAGGCCCACCTTGTCTGGACCAGAAGCTAAGCAGAGAGAGACAAGGAAATCCCAGGGAATGGGCAACACGGAGTTATATTCAAACATCTAGAGAGGCCTGGGGATGTCCATGTTGTCTTTGAAATCAGCAGGTATCCATTTCCTCCTAGTAAATCCCTGTGAAAGATCTTGTTCCAAAAATTGGGATGGACTGTCATATCTTGGTGGGCAGGAGAGAGGATTCGGAGGAGCCCCAATACAAGTTAGCAAATTGGATAAATTAACTTCTTTGATTAGAGAAAAAATAGTATCTACAATGATCAATGTTATTTATTTGAACAATGAACAGCATTTATGGCTGACCAGAAACCTCTAATGGATTATTTTGTGTAAAAATGGAAAAAATGAATGTGTGAGATGGTTTTGATGATTAGACCGGATCGAATATAGAAAGAGGAATAATTCAATGTAAGATGTCAAAATACATCTGGATTTATAATTGCTGTGAAGAAATCAGAAACTACTTCTCTATATTGTTTTTTCTTTCTTTTCTATTATCTTTCTTTAACTTGTTTCCTTTTCCTGCATTTCTTGTTTTTTCTTTGATTTCCTTTCCTTCTTTTTTTCCTTACTTATTAGTTTGTTAGTTTTTACCTTCTTGTTTAACAGTTTTAATAAACAATATATTGGTGCGGGGGGGGAGAACCAGGGCTGGCAAACTGCGTGTAGATCACGAGTTGTTGATTTCCCAACCCTGATTTAAGATTTCTAAAGCCATCACCAATCTTCTTGGACTTGGCACAACCGTCTGTCTCAAGCTTGATTGGATGCCTTTGCATTATAGCTCAAAGAAATACTTGGGAAGGTGCCAAGGTATGCTCTGAAATGTTGTTTTTTTAACCAAACAAGAGTCAATTCTTGGAAAACCTTAATTACCAATAACGTTTTTAGGAAACTTGGATGAAGATAAAACTCCCTGAAACAAAGGCAAAGCAAAGAGATCAAATTTAAATTTGGAGTGATGATCAACATTGAAATCTGGAATCCTATCACAGCCTCTTGCCACCTGGACCCCAGCTGGAGCAGTCGGGGTCAGCCAGATGGCTAAGATTCTGGAGACCATCCCGCCCTGGTCCATAGGAGCACCAGGATTCTTCAGCTCCTGCCAAATCACTTGGTGCCATGCTGGGAGTAGCAGCAATCTTTGATGTTTTCTAAATATAGAGGAGGGTTCAGGAAGAAGATCAGCACCATCTCACAGTTCTCTCAAGGAAGAGGAAGAGGGTGGTAGAGGTAGTCCTTGGCTTACAACCGTTCATTTAGCAACCATTCAAAGTTACAGCAGCATTGAAAAAAGTGACTTACAACTGGCTAGGAATTCTGACAGTTCCAAAATCCAAACATCTTAAAGTTGGTAAGGTTGAGAAACTGACTTAAAAGAATGAAAATAAATTGACTGTGTGCAGGTTACAGCACGGCATGGCAACCTACATCTCTCCTACTTGTGTGATCTTGAAAATGAAACTTACTTCTTTAAAAATAATTTTATTAAAAGTTGTTTTAAAAGAAGATAAACGCTGATACAAATAAAAAGAAAGAAAAAAATTAATGAAAAAACTAAATATGTAAGAAATGAAAAAAAGAAAATAGAAAAGAAAGAAAAAAGATACAAGGATTTAGTGTCAGGTCCCAAAACAATCATTTTAGAAAGCAGACTCTCAACTCCAATTGATTGACGTGAAAAGAACTTTTACTAAATATGTCGGTTGCAGGAGGGTGAGGCAGGATCTGAAGCTCCCACTAACCGATACAAAGAGCCAAACCCAACGCTTGGTGTCAATGAGTTTCTTGGATGAGTAGGCGCATGGTTGCAGGGCCCCCTCCATTTCCATTTCAGTTCTTTTACTCTCTTGATGATACATATACTTCAGTTGTTCTCTAATCCATGTGCAGGTCTTTCTAGCTTGACTTCCAGTGGTACTATAGCTGTAACAGATTCAAGGATGTTTTTGATATTCATTCATTTTGGTCCGTAATATCCATCTCTTCCAAATCTTGCAATAGGGCAAAGCAATTTGATAGGTTTATTTCAAAATCGCTGTTCTCCTTTAACAGCTTGTTGTGCCTCGTCCTCCCTCCTCTCCTCAGCCGGGCCCCTCCCGTCTACACATGGGCCTGTTATCAGACTCCGAGTCTGATAATGAAGATGAAGGGCCTGTCATGCCTCCAGCCCCCGGCCCTGGCCCCATGCCCGGAGAGGATTCCAGGAATGGAACAAACCAACCTGATAAACCTCACTCCTACAGCGTGTGAGAAGGAAGCCAGCCACATGCTGGAATTACTGACAGCAGATCCAGCTGAAGAGAATTCAAAGTGGGAGGATCCTCGCTTCTGTAGATCTGAGAGGCGACGCCAGAAGAAGGAAGGGAGGGGCAGGCCTGGATAAATGCTGAGTCATGAGCCACACCCCACAGCCTATATAAAGGACCTGCTTGTGGCATTCCAACTTTGAGTCAAGCAAAGTCTCATCTAGTTTGCTGCTATCGGACTCTATCGCTGAAGTCACAACTTGGACTCCTGCCTGCCCTGAGAAACCTCGAAGGAATTTGACAAGCTGCAGAGGCTTCATTGCCACGTTTGATACGGACTTCCTAGACCCGGTCGTCAGAGGGGGAGTGGGACATGACACAGCTTATCACTCTATTTTTGTTTTTTGTGATGTCTTTATCATTTTCATACGCTCTTTTTGACAGTCTGTCTTCACTTTAGCTCGTACACTTCTGTGGTCACTTCCAACGTTAAATCAATTGATGACTGTGCAATTGAGGAATATGGTTTTATCACTTGACATGATGTAGTCAATATTGCTTGTGTACCCAGATAGACGCTTCCATGCCATTTTCTGTTAACTTTTTTCTTGTAAAATGAGTTCATGATATAAAGTTGCTTCAGCAAAATCTACTAGTCTGTCACCTCTATTATCTTGCTCACCACTCCCATACGGGCCAGTCACTTTTTCTCCAGGTCTCGTTCTTTCTATGCTGGCATTAAAGTTACCCATTAGTATTTTGAATCAGCATTTTTCTTTGTCTTGAAGGAGAGTCATATTGTTGTAAAACTCTTCCACCTCATCATCATATAGCTTATTATTGGCATGTAAACTCGGATGATTTGGAGCTTGTATTGGTTGTTTAATTGAATGATTGAACTTCTCCTTCTATGATTGGGGCCTTGACAAGGTGAATGTGTGGGTAAATGAAATCGTGGGTTAAGTCATTGACGATGTATATGTCCAGAAGGGTCTCCCAAGGCAAACAGGCCATGATGGATACCCCAGAGTAACAACAATCACATCTGCCAACCCCCATGGACCAGTGTGGTAGATTATGGTCTATTCCTTCCACATGCCAAAGCCACTTCAAAAACAACCGTCATTTCTGGAAGGCCATAGGGCAACTACCCACTGCAGCAGGAAGACCTGCCCAAAGGCAGAGGCTGCTAAGAATCACTGGGTTAAATCAGGCTGACTTTGGACTTTGGACATAGGAACAGTCAACATTTGAACAATGAAAATGGACACTTGACTAGAAGAACTGCTGATTGAACTCAACAATATGCATTGGGATATCATTGAATTATGTGAAACATGATGAAAAGGCAAAAATTTAGTTGAACTAGATAGTCTGGGCATTTACTCCTACACTAGAGGTACCAAAGATGGACGATGAGGTGGAGTTGGTTTTCTCATCAACCAAAAACTGAAGGATTTCAGTTTTCATAGTAAAATCTGAAAGCATAACAGACAGAATGCTAATTCTGCTGACTGCTGACTGCCAGCAATTCAGCAGTTCAATTCTCACTAGCTCAAGGTTGACTCAGCCTTCCATCCAACATACAAATCTAGAGTCTAAATCCTCCCATTTATAAATTCCACCCAGTCTACATTTACCCCTCCTCCCCACCACAGGCTGACTTTTCTAAGGTTTTGTGCACAATGCAGGATTGCACAACTTGCTTCCTTCCTGCTTCCAGACATTTGGGATACACTTTGCTGCTCTGCTTCCAGTGATCAGGAGATTGATGCAATGTGTACACCCTGCAAGTAAACCATCCCCAGACTGCTGCTTTCCCCACACCACACCCTAACTTAGATTATTGAGGAGGAGATGCTGAGAATTTAGTGCCGGAAAAACAATAACACAATTTTGGTAACTCAAAATCCACAGGGGGGAAATCGGGAAGCTGGAACTCCTGGAAAAAGACCACCGCAGTTGGCTTCTCCACCCGTTCACTCGACGCCAGAAGGTCAGCTCCCTGCTTTTCATTTTTAAAACAATTGTTTCCACTTTTACTTTTTCTTTACCAATTCGTTTCTTCTAGGCAATATCTCTTTTTCTCAGCTGATGTTCTATCAATTGTTCAAAACCAAGAAATGAAATGAAATTATACTTGAGATGGACACTTGTTTTATGGCATGATTGATTATATATAAGCAGTTAGAAAGCAGTATTTCTCAACCTTGGTAACTTTAAGACATGTGGACTTGAAATCCCAAAATTCCCCAACCGATCTCATTTTTGGAAACGCCCCATTGTATATAGCCAGTAGTAGACATGTATATAGGCCAGACTGCTTAGCCTAGGCAACCTAGGCAACTTTAAGATAGGAGGTTTTGTGAAACTTGCATTTGGAGAGTTTCCTGTACAGGTGAGCAGTGAGATGGAGTGAACTTTTATGATCTTGACCCTTTTGCATGCACCCTCCATCAGCTTAGAGTCTGTCTTCCCCCTCCTTGAGGGATCATGCAGGGTAACCACTATCAATCTCTGGAGAGGGCAGTCGATAGCCCAGTGACCTTTCTTGCCACACCAGTAACATCCTGTTGAGCACCACCTAGGATTGGGGCCCCTCTTGCCCATCTTTCGGGGGGTTCCTTCTCTCCACATTCTGGTGTAACATGGTTCCTCCCCAGGTATTCCTTGGACAAGGCCCGGTCAATTTCCTCTTCAGCGGCTGGGACGGACCATCCTCGGAGGATTCTCACTGACCCTCAAGACAGGCAGGTGTAGAACACGTTTCAGTTCAGCCCTTCTCTGAAATATTTAATCAGCATTTCTTGGGAGCCAGTCTATGAGTCAGACCCCAAAATTCTTAAATGTAGGCTGTGATGGAGTGTCTTCCTTGCTTGATGGCCCTGATCCTGGTTCTGGCTCTCCGGTCTGACAATGGATCCTTGAACCGTCGCCTTAGTGCCATGGTGAAAGTACTGAAGTGACATTAGCATCACACAGTGTCCCCACCCAATTGGCATCCTCACCTTCGAGAGCCCTGGTGACATAGTGCAGTCTGGCCTCATTGCTTGGGAGATCCAGTCCATACTCCTCCCATGAAATCTCTGATCTGAGCGAGAAAAAAATCTCAATTCCTTCATCTCTCCATTGGACTTTAGTCTGAGCCCAGGTGGCCGGCTGTTTCATGTAGAGCAGGGGTCACCAACCTTTCGGACCTCAGGGACAACTAAATTCATAATTTTAAATCTCGAGGACCACTAATATGAATTTTTTAAAAGATAAATAATATTTAGTGCAATATAAAAAATGCAAATAATTTTTCTGCGGACCACCAAAATTTTCTCGCAGACCACCAGTGGTCCACGGACCACTGGTTGGTGACCACTGACGTAGATTAAGTAAACACATTGCAAGCCATCACTGTGCAGAAGCCAACTTATTAGAGAGTGAGTAATACAACAGGAACGGGAACAATAGACATGAATCCTAGAGTGGCAATGTGACACAGGAAACAATCATAGAGAGGAACGACAGAGCTGCATATCAGGTAGATATACCACCTGTAACATCAGCGTTCATCTTTGGTGGCTGAGGCAGCCCATGCTGGAAGCACCACTTGGTGCCGGGGGGCTGGATTGGGTCAAGCAGCAAACAGCCTTGGAGTTGTGCCTGATCTCGTTGGTCAAGGGGCTCACAAAGCACAAAGTTGGCAAGTCTCTCTCTCTCTAGAATTCAACCACCCCTTCAATTGCTGCAGCTTTGGAGGTCATTCTGGGCTAGCATGGGCACCAATGATGCCTCTGGGTGGCATGCCTTGGATCTGGCCCCTCGGGAGAAGGTTACTCCAGCTTCTCCAGCTTCCCGACTCCCGAGAACCATCAGGGTCAGGAAAGATCTTGCCAACTAATTTGGTTTTGCCACCTCTAGGGGGCTGGGATGGAGCCTTCAGTCTCCATTCTGGCATCTCTGCCTGTGCACTGATGCTAATTTGGCCATGCCAGGTCAATGGCGACTTTGGGAGACCTTGCAGGGTTTGCACTCAAACTTTTCTGGAATTCCAGTCACAAATGGCCCATTGGTGAGCATTCAAAGTTACAACAGCACTGAAAAAAAGTGACTTAAAACCGCTTTTCACACAACCATAGCAGAATCCCTGCAGTCACTTGATCAAAATGGGCAGCTCCTCCTCCCCAAGATGGCTGCTGAAGGGTAAAGAGACTTTTTCCCCTTCTTGCTCACAATCTGCTTTGTTTGCTGCCAGAGCTGCAGAGCCTTTGGCAGTCTTTCCTCCTGGAATTGAATGGGGACACTTAGGAATGACCCATGAGGACTTTTGGATGGCTGTGGAAGCACCTGGGACAGGGAATCTTGATAATTTCAATTCCTTGTGGGAGCAGCCAGAAAAATCAATGGTCTTTTTACAACTCTTCCTACCGGCAAAACATTTTTGTAAGGATGACAGGGATTATGTTCACTTTTTGAACTTTTGCTTTTGTTTTTTGATCTTTAAATGATAATTGGGTGGCTGAATGTTGGTTTCTTTCAACCTCCGGCTGGATTTTATCTGTTTTCTCTGCAATGGTTTGGTTTATTTGGCTGGTATAGAAACACAGCACCTGTCTTTGAACAGGTGGAATATTTGAATTATGTACTATTGAGCATTCATTGCAGGGAATCTGAATTTTATTAATTTGCAAAAAATCTTTGGATCAAAATAGTTAGAAAATATCCTCTCTATTCTGCTTATTTCTTGCTTTACTTATGTACTTCATTGAGCAACAACATATTGGATTACAGGGAGAAGGAGGAGGCTGAGACTTGGGTGGATGGGTGAAGTGGAAGAGACTGTCTAGCACAGGGGTCCCTAATCCCTGGACTGCAGCCCAGTGCCAGGCCACAGCCCATTCAGAGGTAGGCTGCAGAAGTAGTGCACGCACAAACCTGCTTTGTGAAAGTGGTGCATGCACACACACAAAACCATCCCCTCCCCCCACTGCCACTGCTGTCACCACTTCCGCCAGTCTGCTGAACCAGAAAGGTTGGAGAATGCTGGTCTAGCAATAAAGATTTGATGAAGTCATAAGGACTGTGGAAAACATCCTGAAGAAGCTAACTCTAAATACTTTAAACCCACAAAAGGAACTTTTTTCAAATACGTAAATATCAACTGGGAACAACACAGACTATGGAAAATATTCAAAGAAACGTGGACTTAGAAATAACAGAGTCAACTTTACATCTCTTCTGGAAACTCACCCTGTGCTTTTATATAATATTAAGCAGAAAATTTTTAAAGGGTTTGAAGGAGGATGGGAAATGGACTCATTACATTTAACTGAGGAACCATCTTTTCTGGTTTTTTGGGGGAAGATAGATTGGTTTTGGATATTGGACTTATTGTATTCAATCAATCAGCAATTGATAAGAAATGGAATTAAGAAACAAATGTGGATATTTGATATGGGGCCAATTAGGATTAGTATTTGGGATGATTGAAGCCATGGTAACTTTTCTATGAGATAATTGCAATAAAAGTTTAACAGAGGGTTTTGGAATTTCAATTTTGTTTTCCTAGTATTATTATTAATGATTCATATTACTTTGATATTTTGTAGTATATTATTATTGTTTTTCATGTTAACTATTTTTTTTATTAATATAGTATATAGATGACAGGCTAAAAATTTATAAACAGATTTAGTAGTTTAAAATTCTTTTTGCCTGATTCACAAGGAGTGGGAAATTAACACTGTTGTATTATTTAACCAGCATTCAATATCCAAGGAGGATATTATGTGTATATGTGTTAACTTTTTTCTCTTTTTAAGACACTTTTCCTTTTTAATGTCTTGTTCGTTGTGTTTTTTATTCTTCTGTCTTTTAAAAAAATTTTTGGGTGTTTTGTATTTTAACTTTCTTTGAATAAACTAAATATTATATCCACCCTCCCCAAAAATTTGGGTGCTTGATGATTGGCATGTATTTTTGACAGTTGCAGTGTCCCAGGGTCACGTGATCCCCTTTTGTGACCTTCTGACAAGCAAAGTCAATGGGGAAACCAGATTCACTTAACGGCCATGTTACCAACTTAACAACTGCAGTGATTCACTTAACAAATGTGGCAAGAAAGGTCATAAAATGGGGCAAAAAAACCTCACTTAACAACTGCCTTACTAGAAACAGAAATGTTTGGCTCAATTGTGGTCATAAGTCCAGGACTTACCTATAATCCACAGCTTTCCTGAACATGATACTGAACATGTAAAGCTAGTAGCAATGGTTCACAAACACATTTGGAGTTGAGCTGCTTGTGCAGGTACACCAGCCCACTGCTTGCACGAGTCATGCTGAGCACATACATGTGTGTGCCAGTCCGCCCTTTGCACAAATTGAGCTGCCCGCACCTACGCATGCCAGCCCACAACCTTGTTGTTGGGGATCCCTGGACTAAGGAAATCTCAGCCTGCAGCTACCATGAGGGAAGAAAAATAAGATAAGAACTCCATGGTGCTCTTTAATGCATTGGCCCGTTTTAGCTTAATATTTTCTTTATATTACCATGGCAGCTACATATTTATTATTAAGATACTAGACTCGGATCTGTACCTCATGCACGCGAAACATTTCATGCTCTTTGAGCAAGGATGATTTTGTAGGAAAGATAAGTTTGATAAGATTCTCCAGGAACCACAAGGACTTGAATTACAAAAAGGGGTTTGTTTTTTTATCATTGGGACTATAGTTTAGCAAGATCTAAAATAAAACTCTCAGCTCCAGGTGCATTTGTGAGTAAAAGTATTTGGGGCTCTCTGAAGCAGAACGCTGCAGATTAGGATAAAATGGAAAGTTGTGATCCAATGGTGTGTGTGGGAAGCCCAATCTTTGGCTTAATGTGTTAAATGAATCAGGCCATCAAGTTAAGCCACAATATGATTTATTGGTCTGAACCACAGCCTGCTATGCAAACAGAGGAATTGTATTTTTCTTACTCGGTTTACTTTTGCATGTTGGGTGACCCCGGCCAATGCATAGCGCTGCATTGATCTAACAGGGATCTGGTTTGTCTCCATTACACTTCAAAACAGGGGACTCTAAAAACTTGATCTAGCATGAAATGTTAAGTGTGCTTTGCCCAGTGGTGCTCATTCTCTAATAAAGATAGATTTCATTACACCGGTTCCAGGAGCAGAAGGCTTGCCAGAAACAAAAACAAAAAATCCCCAAACCACGAATGTCATTTTCCATTCTTTCCCTTCATTTCTTGGAAATCTTCTCCACCCATCTCTTGACACCCAAAGGGCAAAGCTTCAATTTTCCCAGCCAACACAGCCGCACAGGGCCTTGGTCCCCTACAGCACGCCAGCGTGATGCCTGTGCTTTCAAAATACTTCAAAGACCAACACTTTTGGGCATGCAATTCTGGTATTCCCTCCATGTGTGGAAACACTCCGATGAATCTGTGAGCAATGTGGAATCATGAGGGGGGATGCTTTATTTTACATGTCCAAAATTTCCCACTTTATAAAGGAAATGGTGATGGAAACTTTTCCCCTGCTTAAGAGGCAGCACCATGGCACAAGGCACGAACATAGCTCTTTATTTGGTTTCAGCTGAATGTAGCTGGGATGCCCCTTGCTAACTGGCAAAATGCAATGGAGACTCTCAGCCACTTCAAGCAGAGTCCCAATTTCTCAACCAGAGCCAGGTTATATACTATATAACCTTTCTGTATGATACTTACATATATTGTTGTGACAAAAATAAATAAATAAATAAAAATAAAATAAATAACTGGGCACCTGGTGCAGCCTGAGTCTAGCAAAACCCGTAAATTGGCTTCCAACCCCGAGGCTTGGAAGCTTAGCTCTATAGGGAGCATCACTGGTGTGACCGCAACTTACCAGGAGATCATCATCGATGTCGATGTCAGTCAACTCCTGAGCATCAGCTGCTGGAGTCAGAGTTCCCTCATCTTGTTTTGGCGATGGGGTGAACGCAACGACCTCCACTCCCTTAGCACCAATTCCCTGGTCTGTTGTGGTGCCTTGGAAGCCTTTCCTGTAGACCAGGAGGGTGGGTTTTTTGGGCTGGGCAGCCAGTCTTGTACTTTGCCGCTCAATGCCCCTTCTCCATTAAAGAAGGCAGTGGAGTATGGATGCAGATTGTGCTGTTTCACTGCCCTCTGAAAGAGCCCCTCCCGGGATTCAGTTGCCTCTCACTCAGCTGATGCCCCTGGGTGGTGATGTTTTGTTTCCTCCAAATACACATGATATATTTTCTTCTTAGCGGTAGAGGTAGGTCTTTTTTTAAAAAAAGTATAAGGTGTCCAGAGTCATTTAGAATCAGGCCGCCTTGAAATGAAATGATGGTGATGATGCATGGATTTTTGAGACTCATGCAAGGGCCCTGGAGCATAGCAGGGTGGTGATTCACAAGGCCCCATCACCAAGTATCAGGTCCTTCCTTGTAGAATAAGGGGTAAGGTGTCATCAGTAAAGGACAACTGCCTTGCTTCTCACCTAAATGTACCATGTGCTGGCAAATGTTTAAGAGCTGACTGCTGGCTCTACATATCCCTGCCACTGCCCTGAACCACTAGCCACTAAAAGGGGTGATCTATCCATGTCCCAGTTCATCTGGCCTCTCGATTCCAGAAAATTTAACAATTGGCCCTTGCAAGCTGGTACGAACTGGTGCTGGCACTGCTTAAGTGTGGCTATTATCTTAGAAACGCCAGAACTAGGTGGAAATCTTGTTATGCCAAACAATTTATTCCATACTGTCTCTTTGTTAAGCATGTGGCAACACAGAGAGAATTTGTTCTATACTGTATAATGAAAAGTAGGAATCTATCGTGGTGAATGTATCTGCAAAGAACTGGACCAATAAAAAGCAATTTCAGAGATGAAGGAAGGACCTTGAGAAAGATGGCAGAGTTTGAAATGCTTTTACACAGCTGCGACATATTTATACATTGTTATTGAAATACAATACAGACTTAAGAGAAATAAAAAAATTGCATGTTCAAATGATTGCAAAATTGTAAAGAAATAGTAACAGTAGAACAATGGGAAGAACAAGGGGTGGGGGCAATAAAATCTACAGCAAACCACAATTTGAAGGAATATTGGTATAAAATGTTCTCTAGGCAGTATATAAGACCATCAAGATTTGCCCCAATGGACAAATATCTTTGGCCCATTGAGAGCGAGGCTAGCCAAGGGCTTCCTTTCCCTGGCTTAATATAGAGATAGAACAATATACATTCACATTTTTATAAGAACTAAGCTGCTAGTAAATGTTTTTAAAACTTCTCATTCACTTGCCTTTTAAACAAGGAATAAATCCCTTCATAACTGAAACTTTTTTTTGAGATGGGGTCTATGAACATTTTAATTTTTTTTAAAAAGAGTATGGCTGGTGAAAGAAGAAAAGCACTAATGAAATCGGGACCAAATTAGCTTCAGAAAACAAAAGTTTTTCCTCTTACATCTCGTCCTGTCAGTTTAAAATTTATCCCTGCTTTGCCCCAGTAAAACCTTTTTAAAGTGATTGTATTTTCACTGAAGAGAACTCTGAACTGCAACGGGGTTGGAAAAGCCTCCCTTGGTTTACAAATCATGTAGTTTCCAGGGACACCACTTCAAAAAATGCAGCTGAAACTACTAAGTGCAAAATCTCTTGGATAAATTAAATTAGCTACAAGAGACCCAGTTTCGAACTTGGTCAGTTCCTCCAGTGCCATCAGCATTCAATCAGTGGTCTTGGTCAACCTGAGACCGGGAGGTTAATCAATAGTCAAGAATGCAGGAGGGGGTTGCATCACACCAACTTTTAATAGCATTTCTTGGCAACGTGGTGAAAACAGAGAAGACAGACTTCCTCAACTGGGACACTAGATAATGGCTCGTTGTGTATTTGATCTCTTCAAGCCATGGTGTCAGCCAAAGAAATTCTTCTGACTTCTCCACTTTACATCAAACTGATTATGGCAGACAAGATATATCAGGAGCAAGTGCACCACAAAATTAGTAAATGCAGCCTTACAAGAAATACTCAGTTCCTTTTTTATGTAGTATTCACTCGCTGTGGAATTCTTACTTTTTTCCCCCCCATCAATTTATACGACTCCAGTTGCCTGCTGTCCACCATGGAAATTCAAGCTGGGTGGAAGTATAGTTTGTAATTTCTCAAAGGTTTTCTTTTATTTAAAGAAAAAAGTGAGGCTTCTACTTTTCTATCTTATCTTAGAGTATTTGAGCATTTCTTCCAAAGCTTTTACTGTTTTTCTTTTTTAAAACTACTTCTCTTTTAAAATAAATTTCAAATGTAAATTTTCTTTTTCATCGAACTGCATGAGACCAAAAATGCAGAAAGGTTTAGAAGGAAGTGGCAGAAAAGATATGTTTGATTGCAGAGATTAAGCTGCCTGGAAGTCACTCCATTTTTAACATTTTCTTACTAGGAAATGAGACCCAAACAGCTTAGTGGCTGTTAGGGGATCTGGGCTAATTTTCTAACAAATTAGCAGTCTGTAGATTTTTTGCAATTAGCAGAATCCTTTCTGTTTATTACTTTGATAAAATAATAACAAGAACAATGTCAAGAAGAATATTCTAAACTTGTCTGACTGTTATACATTCTGGTTCTTTGACAGATGTGCATGTGAACAAGAAACATCTCTTGGCACCACTCATATTAATAAAAACGGCCCCACTTTATTTGTGCATTAAGTATTCTAATAAAATACTGGTGGATCTCGTTTGTTCCAGAACTAAGGGCCAATCCATGCAGAAAAAGTTGCTATCTTCTTACATCCGTATTCCCCCCGCCTTGTGAATCAAGAAAAAAAATCCCAGAGTAAGAACTTTTGCTTCCAATATTTTATGTGGAAAACTTTGCATGTAACATAAAAACCTTCTGGCAGGAGAGTCTATTTGGGGAGAAGCGGTATGTCATAACTTGATATTTGAGCTGAAGTCTACCCAAAGAAACCACTGGAACAGTGTTGAAGGAGCTTTGGTCTGGCCAGCCGACTTCATGACACCTGCTTTTGCAGGCAGTGACAACAGGTGGTCTGCCCAGATACCATTCCTATCAGCCCTGTTGAGATCAGAGTAAATATTTATGCTATCCAGCCCACTTAGTTTAATTAGCAAAGAAAGACTCCTGGTTCATTTTTTCCCCAAGGGTATACTTTACTGAGAACAAAATGGCTACACTTTAGAGCAGGCATAATCTGGTGGATTGCTGTGAAAATGATGCAATTAACTTTCCCTTTTCCATGGCCATCCCCCTGTTATCAGCCAATGTCCAATTAAAAGTTCTCAGGCTGTTCTGGAAACGGACGCTGCGTTCGTGCCTTTCCCAGCTCTGCATTCTTTTGGCTGAGCTTCTGCTTGATTGGCGTTCCTCACAGTCAGAGCCAGCTCTGCTTCAATCCCAGCCCCTCCCTAACCACCCACATTCCAATCTCTCTCCCCCCCACCGTTACAAATGTCAGGCTGGCAAGAGGCAATGCAAAGCAAGCAGCAGAATGGCAGCCATGACAATTTGTTCCACTTCTTTTAGAATCTTCTTTTAGAACCTGCATCTTATAGTAGAATTTTAGAAGTTGCCCTCCCATATTTAGGGTCTATACTACAGACTCATTTGGTAGCAGATGGGTGTTGTACCAATAACAGAGAAAATGTGAGGAAAATGCCTATAGTGGTATGAGTACATCCTGCAAGCAATACCCCACAAACCTTTTGCCTGCTACTTTAACTTCAATGGCAAACGTTCATTATGGAAATCCAAGGATGAAGATCTGGTGGGATCAGAGGTGGGTTTCAGCAGGTTCTGACCAGTTCTGGAGAACCGGTAGCGGAAATTTTGAGTAGTTTGGAGAACTGGCAAATATCACCTTTGACTGGCCCCGCCCCCATCTATTCTCTGCCTGCTGAGTCCCAGCTGATCGGAAGGGAATGGAGATTTTACAGTATTCTTCCCATGCCACATTCATCAAGCCACACCCACAGAACCGGTAGTAAAAAAATTTGAAACCCACCACTGGGTGGGACCCAGATGTGGTGCTAGATCTCATGAAATTGCATTTGTCAATCCAAAAAGCAGTCCCTGCACCTGCTAGGATGAAGACATTTATAATCTATACAATAAAAAGAAGGACTAGGGGAGACATGATAGCAGTGTTCCAATATCTCAGGGGTTGCCACAAAGAAGAGGGAGTCAAACTATTCTCCAAAGCACCTGAGGGTAGAACAAGAAGCAATGGGTGGAAACTGATCAAGAAAAGAAGCAACTTCAAATTAAGGAGAAATTTCCTGACAGTTAGAACAATTAATCAGTGGAACAATTTGCCTGCAGAAGTTGTAAATGCCCCAACACTGGAAATTTTTAAGAAGATGTTGGATAACCATCTGTTTGAGATGGTGTTTGATGGTGTTTGAGAAGGCCTGCAAGGTCCCTTCCAACTCTGTTGTTATTATTATTATTATTATTATAGAACTGTCAACCCGTCATACAGAACCTTCAATCAACCGTCGTTCAACCAACCAACCTCCAACCATCCATCGTAAAAAACCTCCAACCACCTGTTGTTCAGAACCTCCAACCATCACTCAAAACTAGATAAGTGCGCCCCTTATTTCCTCAACACCAAACACTGCAGATCTCAAATGCAAACTGATAAATGCAAGAAGCATTGTAAACAAATTGCCTGAATTTCTACTCTTGTTAAATACTGGTACATTTGACATTATATTTATATGCGAAACATAGCTGAACTCATCCCTCCCTGATTCCATTATTTCAGACAAAGAGTATCATGTTTTTCAGTCAGATTGAGAAACCCGCAGAGGAAGTTGAGTGGCTATCTTTTACAAAAAGTCACTGAATCTAAAAAAATATTCAAGTTGCACATAAACTCGCTCTTTCTGAAACTATTGTATGCGAACTGTCCCTTAACATCACACTTCGCTTCTTGCTATGCTACAGAGCCCCTGACTATGACATCGCACATGTGAACATGTTAACCACACAACTAACATGGATCACCTCTTGCCCATATCCTCTCATCTTCCTGGGTGACCTAAATCTACCTTTTATTAACTGGATAACAAATGAATGTACAACTGAACCCATTCACACTATCCTGTACAATGCTGTTACAAATCTAGATCTTGATCAACTAGTAACTAACAATACAAGACATAGCAACTGCCTTGACCTCATCTCCTGCAACAACGCAAACTCAATTTATGGACTACAAATAAAAGAACCCTTTTCCAACAGTGACCACAGCCTGATAGACTTTTGTCTCAATACATGCCCTTACAAAAATCTTCATAATAATGGTATTCCAAACTACAATTTCAAAAAAACCGACTATGACCTTATAAACACCGACCTCACATATCTTGACTGGCAAAATCTATTCTCAACCTGTATCATTGCTGAAGACCACTGTAGAGTTTTCCTACTTATAGTCAATAGAGTCATTAAACTATACATACTACAAACCACCACCAAAATCAGAAAAAAACAAATTACCCTCTGGCAAAGAAAAAAAATCCCTCTGGCAAAGAAACAAAACTGGCTATGTAACCAACTTCAGAAACCACTACAAAAATATATGCAACCAAATAAAAATTGAATGCACCAATTACCACACCAAACAAGAAGAAGACCTTCTGTGCACAAAATCCAATTGTGCTTTTTATAACTTTGTGAACAACAAACTTAAAGACTCAAGATCCATCCCACCCCTAAAAGGATCTAACCGCAAAGAATATAATGATGAAACAGTTAAAGCAAACCTCTTTAACACATTATTCAGCTCAGTCTTTGTTAACAGTAATGGCTGATACCCATCATTCCCCAGTCGTACCAACAATGAGTACAACGATCTAACACAAATAGATTTCACAGAAGATAATGTCGAAAAGGCCCATCGCAAACTGAAACCATCTCTATCTATTGGACCTGATGGTCTATGTGCATACTTCTTAAAAAAGCTTTCTACTAACTTAGCAGAACCCCTAAGCATAATCTTTGAAAAAGCTTTCAGGACCAGCTCCTTTCCCAAACTTTGGTCACTAGCCACGGTCATCCCTGTCTTCAAAAAAGGAGACCCCAGCCTAGTTGAAAATTACAAACCAATCTCTTTATGCTGCGTCACCTGCAAAGTAATGGAATCAGTCATCAACCAATCCATTACCATCCACCTAGAAACATACAACCTACTCTCTAATAAACAATCTGGTTTCAGAAAAAAATTATCCTGTAATTTACAACTTCTACACTGCAAAAACATATAGATTACAAATCTTGATCAAGGCAAAGCAATAGATGCAATTTACATTGACTTCTGTAAAGCTTTTTACTCTGTGGTACATGACAAACTTCTCCTAAAACTAAAATCCTACGGCATCTCCAGACCCCTCCACAATTGGATAACAGCATTCCTGTCAAACAGACAACAAGTGGTCAAAATAGGCAGTGCCCTATCAAATCCTGTTCCTGTCAATAGCGGTGTCCCCCAAGGCAAAGTTCTTGGACCAACACTCTTCATATTATACATTAATGAGCTCTGTGACCATATTATAAGCAATTGTCTTCTCTTCGCTGACAATGTTAAACTATTTAACACTACCAACAATACAGCTACCCTTCAAAAAGAGCTTGACTTTGTGTTGGAATGGTCAAAAACTTGGCAACTCCAAATCTCAACCAACAAATGTCTTACACATTGGAAAAAAGAATCTGAACACTAAATACAAACTCAATGGACACTACCTTATAGATGACTCCCACCCCGTTAAAGACCTTGGAGTTTTCATATCAAATGATCTAAGTGTCAAAGCCCACTGCAACTACATTGCAAAAAAGGCTTTAACAGTTGTAAACTTAATCTTGCGAAGCTTCTTCTTCAGAAACACTACACTACTAACCAGAGCATATAAAACATTTGCTAGACCAATTCTTGAATACAGCTCGCCTGTCTGGAACCCACACCTCATTTCTGACATTAATACAATTGAGCGTGTCCAGAAATATTTTACAAGAAGAGTTCTCCACTCCTCTGATTACAACAAAATACCTTATGCCACTAAACTTGAAATCCTGGGTTTAGAAAATTTAGAACTCCGCCGCCTTCGACATGACCTGAGTTTAACTCATAGAATCATCTGTTACACCATCCTTCCTGTTGAAGACTACTTCAGCTTCAATTGCAACAATACATGAGCACACAATAGATTTAAGCTTAATGTGAACCGCTCCAATCTTGATTGCAGAAAATATGACTTCAGTAGCAGAGTTGTTAATGCCTGGAATGCACTACCAGACTCTGTGGTCTCTTCCCAAAATCCCCAAAGCCCTCACCCCATTCCTAAGAGGTCTGTAAGGGGCATGCATAAAAGCACCAGTGTGCCTACCGTTTCTGACCTAATGTTCCCTATGATTCTATCCAATTTCATATAGTTATTACATACTTATGATTATATATATGTTTATATATTGTATAGTTATTTCATGCTTATGCTTATATATAATGTTGTGACAAATAAATAAATAAATAAAATAAATAAAATAAATAAATTGTTCTCACTGTCAGGAAATTTCTCCTTTGCTCTAGGTTGCTTCTCTCCTTGATTAGTTTCCATCCATTATTTCTTCACCTTCCTTCAGATGCTTTGAGAATAGGCTGTTCCTTGTGGCAGCCCCTCATATGTTGGAATACTACTATCATATCACCACTAGTTCTTCTTTTTACTTCCTGCATCCATTCTTCATATGTACTAGTCCCTTAATCATCTCTGTTGCTCTTCTCTGCACTGTTTCTACAGTCCCAACACCTTTGTATTATCCTGTCAATGAAACGTGGATGCAATATTCCAAGTGTGGTCTTATAAGGTATTATAAAGTGGTACTAACATATCACATTGTTGGAAGAAATGTCCATCTGGGTTCAGTTCCAAGGGGGAAGAAAGACACTGGAAACATGGAGATTGCTTGGAAAGATGGTTTAATGGTGGACAGGACCACGTGGTTTGAGGTCCTGGGCAAAAAGAGCACATGGGTGAGAGAGATTTATACCCTCTCTTAGGCTCCGCCTTGGAGCTTCCTGTTCCTGTGTAAGGGCAGGTATCCTGATTGGTTGTCAGACTCCCATGGTGCCATGCAAGGATAATTTTGTAGGTTGTCTTGAATTCCAGGCCTGGTTGAATCTTGCTGGGTGATGATGTAATGAAGGGGCTTTGGGCAATTCCTATTATGGCTTAATGGCTTTGTCCTGGTTTGGATCTTATCATGTCCTGAGTGCCACGTCTTTTGTTTTGTAGATAAGCTGGCCCAGCCTTTGTCTTGTAGATAGGTTGGCACCAAAATATCTGTTGGGGGAGGGCAGGGAGCTTGGCTCTGAGTTTGTCTTTAGAAACATGTTTCTCCTTTAGGGAAAATATAATATTCTGCCTTTTTAATATTTCCTAGAATATTTCATCTTCCTACAACATGATCTTGCAGCCTAGGACTGGGTTGGCTTTTTTTGGCAGCTGCAGCACACTGCTGGCTCATATTTAACTGATTGTCCACTAAGATTCCAAAAGTGTTCTCACAGTTTCTTCTATTGAGTCAAGTATCACCTATTCTATACCTGTGCTTTGGGTTTTCCTTGCCTAAATGTAGAACCTTACTTTTCTCACCAGTGAATTTCATTTTGTTAGTTAGAACCCAGTGTTCAACTCTGTCGAGAGCCTTCTGTATCTTGAGCCTATCTTCTGGGATGTTGTCTATTCCTGCCAGCTTGGTGTTATCTACAGATTTGATGAGTTCCCCTTCTATCCCCTTGCCTAAATCATTGATGAAGATATTGAGGGGTACTGATGTACCCAGTGGTGGGATTCAGCCAATTCGCACCACTTCGGGAGAACCGGTTGTTAACTTGAGCAATTTGGCAAACTGGTTGTTGGAAGAAATCATTAGGGCAGAGAACCGGTTGTTAAATTACTTGAATCCCACCACTGGATGTACCCACTGAATACAGTACTTCCCTCCATCTAGATGCACTTCCATTAAGAACGACATGTAGAGTATGCTTGGTCAGCCAATTAAGAATCCATCCGGTGACTGTGTAACCCACATTTTTCTATGTTATCAGATGCCTTAGTGAAGTCCAAGTAAAGTATATCTACAGCATTTTGCTGATCCACTAATTTTGTCAAAGAATGTAATAAAACTTGTCCGCCATGATCTGTTTTTGACAAATCCATGTTGGTTATGACTTTGCTTGCCTTTAGGTGTTCACAGATTCATTTCTGATCTTTTCCAAAATTTTCCTAGGTACAGGTAGACCTCAACTTACAACAGTTCATTCAGTGACCATTCCAAGTTACAACGGCACTGAAAAAAGTGACTTATGACCATTTTTCATACTTATGACCTTTTCAGCATCCTCATGATCATGAGATTTACATTTGGATGCTTGAAAACTGGTTCACATTTATGATGGTAGCAGTTTCTCAGGGTCATGTGATCCCCTTTTGTAACCTTCTGACGAGCAAAGTCAATGGGGTAGCTAGATTCACTTAATAACCAAGTTACTAGCTTAACAACTGCAGTAGTTCGCTTAACAATTGTGACAAGAAAAGTCATAAAATGGGGCAAAACTCACTTAACAAATTTCTCACTTAGCAACATAAATTGAGTTGAGAACTACCTGTACTGATATCAGGCTGATAGGTCCACATCCATATTTTTCCTTTTTTGAAGGGAAAAAGTCATCTGGTAGTTCCCCATTGCTCCAGGATCTTTGAAAGATATAGTTCAATGGTGGTGAGGTCACATTTGATGTAATCTATCTGGTCCTGGTGATCTGAACTCATCTAGAGGGGATAAGAGTTCTATTAGTATTTTCTTGGTTATTTTGACTTTCATTCCTAATCTGCATTTTACAGTATTTTGGAGAGTAAGTTGGACTGTTTTCTTTTGTATAAAGACAGATGGAAAAATGAATTAAGCAGTTTTGCTTTCTTCCTGCTGCTTGTCGCCTTCTTCTTGCCATTTCCCCCATTAATGGATGGGGAGAAACAGACTCAAGCTCAATCCCTCCAAGACGGAGTGGCTGTGGATGCCGGCACCCCGGTACAGTCCGCAGCTGACTGTTGGGGGCGAGTTAGTGGCCCCAAAGGAGGTGGTTCGCAACTTGGGCGTCCTCCTGGATGGTCGGCTGTCCTTTGATGAACATCTGGCGGCCGTCACCAGGAGGGCCTTTTACCAAGTTCGCTTGGTTCGCCAGTTGCGTCCCTCGGCTGGATTATTGCAATGCTCTCTACATGGGGCTGCCCTTGAGGTGCACCCGGAGGCTGCAGTTGGTCCAGAATGCAGCTGCGCGAGTGGTAACGGGAGCCGTTCGTGGCTCCCATGTAACACCACTGCTCCGTAGTCTGCACTGGCTTCCTGTAGTCTTTCGGGTGCGCTTCAAGATTCTGGTTACCACCTTTAAAGCGCTCCATGGCTTAGGACCCGGGTACTTACGAGACTGCCTGCTGCTACCTTATGCCTCCCACCGACCCGTACGCTCTCACAGAGAGGGCCTTCTCAGGGTGCCGTCCGCCAAACAATGTCGGCTGGCGGCCCCCAGGAGTAGGGCCTTCTCTGTGGGAGCACCAACACTCTGGAACGAACTCCCCCCTGGCTTACGTCAAGTGCCTGATCTTCGGACCTTTCGTCGTGAGCTTAAAACATATTTATTCATTCAAGCAGGACTGGCATAAATAGTTGCTTTTAAATTGGGGTTTTAATAATATTTTAAATTTTTAAATGTTTTAATTATCGGCCGCATAGTAATAGTTCATTTTAAATTCTTTTAATTGTACATATTCTGTGTTTTATTTTGGCTGTATACCGCCCTGAGTTTTTCGGGAGAAGGGCGGTATAGAAATTTAATAAAATAAATAAATAAATAAATAAATAATGGACCAATAGTTTTCTTCACTTTTTTCTTGTTTTTTACATATTGAAAGATTTTTTTGTTATCTTTGCCATTTGTTGCAAGTCTTAGTTCATTTTGAGTCTTAACTTTCCTGACTTCATTTTTGCAGGTTCAGGCTATTTCCTAATATTCTTCCTTAATTATGTGCCCCTCTTTCCACTTTTTATACTTTTCTTTTTTATCTTTCAATTTATCAGGAGAGTTCTTCGTGCAACCACACTGGTTTCATTTGAGAGCTCCTATTTTTCTTCTTCATTGGTATTGTGCTAGGCTGGGCTTTTATAATCTTAATTTTTGAAAATTTCCCAAGCTTCTTGGATTGTTTTCCCCTTGGTGATTTTCAACCATGGAATCCTTCCCAAGCTCTAAGTTTATTGTAATCAGCTCTCTTAACACCCACGATTCTAGTTTGACATTTTTCTATTCCTTGTATAATGTTGAATTCCAATATTGCATGATCATTCCCCCCACCCCAGGTTCTTGTAAATTCAACACCTTCTATCATTTCATCTCTGTTAATGAAAATTAACTCCAGTATGGCTGACCCTTTAGTTCCCTTCTCTACTTTTGGGAGACTTACAAAAAGTAGATTTATGAGGAATCTGTTTGATCTTCTAGTAGGTGGAGGCTGGAGACTGGAGGCTGAAACATATGAAGAACGGTTACAGGAACTGGACATGGCTAGCCTAGTGAAGAGAAGGACCAGGGGAGACAAGATAGCAGTGTTCCAATATTTGAGGGGCTGCCACAGAGAGGAAGGAGTCAAGCTGTTTTCCAAAGCACCTGAAGGCCAGACAAGGAATAATGGATGGAAACTGAACAAGGAGAGATTCAACCTAGAAATGAGGAGAAATTTTCTGACAGTGAGAACAATCAACCCATGGAACAGAAGTTGCCTTTGGAAGTTGTGGGAGCTTCACCACTTGAGACTTTCAAGAAAAGATTGGACTGCCATTTGTCAATGTAGGGTCTCCTGCTTGAGCAGGGGGTTGGACTAGATGACCTATAAGGCAGGGGTGAAATGCTCCCGGTTCGCACCAGCTCGCCCGATTAGGTAGCGATGGCAGCTGCTGGTTCGGAGGACTGGTAGCAAAATTCCCTGGCCCCACCCCCCTGCCTCTGCTGAGCGGCACCATCAATAGAGGTTTTTTTTTTTACTTTTAAAAGTTTTTCTTCAGCCGAAACATGCCTTTAAAAGTAAAAAAAAAACCTCTGATGATCGCGGGGCTGAGCAGAGATCATCAAAACCCTTTAAAAGTTTTTTTTAAAAAAACCCTCTTCAGCCTAAGGGGGGAAAAAAAACAAGAAAAAAAACGAGGTTTTAAAAGCCTCCTCCGGCGATCCCAGAGGAGTTTCCTGCTCCTCACAGGCTTTTAAACTCACTTTTTAACAGCCCCCACTTACAAGAGCCCCCACCCATGCCCAGCCAATTCCCCCTCCTCACTTACCTATAATTACTGCTCTTCCGGCTGGCAACGCCATGCTTACTTCAGCTACTGAAGTAGGAAAAAAAAAAGCTTGCTTTGACTTCCTGCTTTGCTGGCTGAGGAACTCTGGGATTTGAAATCCACAATAAAATAAAATAAAATAAAATAAAATAATAAAATAAAATATTTGTGCAGCTTTCTGAGATTTGTTGTGTTTCTGTAGTGCTTCACTCTAACCACACAAACACACAAAATCTCACAAAGCTGTATGTGGCATTTGTGTGTGTGTGTGTGTGAGTTGTGTGTGTGTAAAGCGTGAAAGTTGATTTTTGAGCTTTTTGTGGCTGTGTGAAGTGTGAAGTGCAGCTGGTTTTACATTGTGTGTGAGTCAGTTGTGTTGTGTTGTGTTGTGTGTGTGTAAAGTGTGAAAGTTGGTTTTTGATACCTCTTATTGTTTTTTATACTTTGTTTATTATTTTTATTATTTATTGTTATTGGCCATGCCCACCCAGTCATCTGACCACTGGGCCTCTGGTGGCTCAGACTGCTAAGTCTGTCTGTTATTAACACAGCTGCTTGCAATTACTGCAGGTTCAAGTCCCACCAAGCCCAAGGTTGACTCAGCCTTCCATCCTTCATAAGGTAGGTAAAATGAGGACCCAGATTGTTGGGGGCAATAAGTTGACTTTGTATATAATATACAAATGGATGAAGACTATTGCTGACATAGTGTAAGCCACCCTGAGTCTTCGGAGAAGGGCGGGATATAAATGCAAATTTTAAAAAAGCCACGCCCACCAATTAAGCCACACCCACAGAACCGGTAGGGAAAATTTTTAGATTTCACCCCTGCTATAAGGTCCCTTCCAGCTCTGTTAATCTGTTAAAGGTGCAGACTTTGTCTCCCAGTTGATGTCGGTGTAATTAATGTCCCCCATTACTATTGCGGTGTGCTTCCTACATACCTTAGTTAACTGATTAGGAAAAAATTCATCGATTTCCTGTTTGGTTGGGTGAGTTATAGAATGCACCTATGGCAATGGCAATTCTTTTACATTCCACATCCTCCCTACTTCCTCCTTCAGGTCCTGGTATTTCTCCAGTTTTTCATACTCCTTCCTGGTGTTGCTGTCACTTGGCGCTGCTACGTCTATCACCTCCACTGTCTCCTGCTCCTTGTCTACTACCACGATGTTGGACTGCCTTTGAAGCCCCTCTGCACAGTCTGGACTTTGGATCCTGTCTAGACTCCTGCTTCTATGGATCTGGTGCTCAGAGCCTGTTCCTGTGCTGTATGAACAATGCCTCAGTGCTGTCTTTTAGTCCAGCCCATTCCAGCTCTGGTAGGATTTCCCAGTATCTGTCACCTCAGCTATCTGTGGATGACACGTCCTATGCAGGGTCTCGTCTTGCCACAACACTTCCTCTGCCTCTCACATCTGCTGCCACTTCAGAAATTGTCTCAGCAGTTCATATTTCGGTACCACCTTATTGGTGTACTTACAGATTTTTTTTCTTTGTTTGATTGTGTCTTATTCTTTGAACGATCTGCAGTTTTCTTGGCGAGATTTTTCAGAAGTGGTTTGCCATTGCCTCCTTCCTAGGGTTAAGAGAAAGTGACTGGCCCAAGTTACCCAGTTGGCTTCATGCCTAAGGCAGGAACAGAATTCATGGTCTCACAGTTTGCAGCCTGCTCCCTTAACCACTATACCAAGCTGCCTCTCATAATACATACATCGATAAAAAAGTCAAATGATGCAAAACATCTGGTAGATGCCAAGGAAGGTATCTCCGGGGGCGCCTTGTGCTTACTGAACATGCGGCCTCCCCCGTGCTTATATTATTCTCCGAGCTGGTAGGTTGAGACTGTCTGCTCTAAAAACGAACAATTTGGGAACAGCTCTGCTGGATTTAGCCAACCAGAAGATCTCTTAGCTAATATTTGAACTACAAAGGTAACAAATCCAAGGACAATCATTGTGCCTGACTCTCCCAATGACTTCACATTTCTTGCCGCTTGAGAAAGGGGAATCGCTGCCTTTAAAAAAGTTGGCTTTCTATCCCTGCAGACAGTCATCTGCTTCTAGTCTAAACAAAATCTCAGTAGCTGAAATTGGCATGCAAGCTGTATGTCTGATACCAATAATAGTCAGTAGATGACATAGCAATTCATCACAAGGGCCAGAACAAGCATTCCAACTCCGAGTTCTTCTGAACTTTGGGTGAGATGAACTCAGAATCGATGGCTTGCTTGTGATGATGTGGCATCAGGTTTTGACTTCAGCTCCCTTCCTCTTGGGATACGACTGCGATAGGTAGCAATTTGAGAGTTCTGTCAAAATCTACTTCTCCTGCTATACAATAACAGGCACTTAGATGTTTCCATTAAGCACCATGATCTGGAAACAGCCATGCAGCATTTGGTTCAGTTTTGGAGTAGAGTTTGGAGAGCCAGCAAGACAGACCTTTGGTACAGAAATTTTTTTAAAAAATAATAAGGTGCAGCTGAATAAGTTGTTGAAATTTTGTACTGATCTGTGTAAAGTTTTTAATGAAATGAGAGTCATGAATTACCCAGTACATACTGAGAAGAACCTGGACAGAGGATTAAATCCAAAATTATTACCCAGTAGATCTTGTTCCTTTGGATGACTGTCATGTTTTTTTCTCTGATTATTGGAAGGTCAAGATTACTTTGAGATTGCTTCCTTTATTAAGTGTGAACATGCAGATCTTCTTGCAGGCGTGTATATAGGAGGAGCGTTTCTCAGTGTTGGCAACTTGGAAAGGTGTGCTGGCTAGGGATTCTGGGAGTTGAAGTCCATACCTCTTCAATTTGGCAAGGTGGAAAAACATTAAAGAGAACTGAAATTCATGAGCTATTACGATTTCCTTTTGTTGGATGTGGCCCAACATCCAAATCTTCAATATTCTTTAAAACCTTTAAATTGACTTTTCAGGTATTAGCAATCCCTACGATAACATCCAGCTTTATATTTGCTGCAAATTTGAGGAGCGTTCTTTCTATCTCCTGGTTTAAATAGCAGAGGTCTGTATTGTAAAGGTGTTTTTCCTGGAAACTCCACTGAACAGTAAAAGCATAAGCCAGAGTCACCTGGCCACTGCAATGGGAGTCAACGTAGCCCAGTATTGTCCTCGCAAGTGTTTTGAGGCTGGTTAAAGCAGACTATCATATCATCATGACTTAATCCTATTAGTGTTTTCCACTTGATGGAGCCAGATAGTAATAAAAATCTTGAGTGCCTGGTCAGAAGGCAGCCAACGGTGTTTGCAGCCTCTGTAGAATGGACTCTTCATGTCAACATTTTGTTGCTTTTGTTTTCCTTGGAAAAAGCTCAACCCAATATCCATGGAGATCAAAACAAGCTTTGCCCTAGGACCAAGTTTTTCAGAAAGAGGGTTTTTCTTCCTCAAAGGCTAGAAAGAGAGCAGGCATCACGGCTTTGCCTTACTGGTCTGGAAGGAATTTATTTTTATTTATTTATTTATTTATTTTGTCACAACAGTATAAATAAGCATAAGCATGAAATAACTATAAGATATATAAGCATATATATTTGAATTTATATCCCGCCCTTCTCCGAAGACTCAGGGCGGCTTACACTGTGTCAAGCAATAGTCTTCATCCATTTGTATATTATATACAAAGTCAACTTTATTGCCCCCAACAATCTGGGTCCTCATTTTACCAACCTTATAAAGGATGGAAGGCTGAGTCAACCTTGGGCCTGGTGGGACTTGAACCTGCAGTAATTGCAAGCAGCTGTGTTAATAACAGACAGATTTAGTCTGCTGAGCCACCAGAGGCCCCAGTGGTATTAGTACCACTTTACAAAACCCCAGTAAGACCACACCTGGAATACTGCAACCAATTTTGGTCACCATACTGCAAAAAAGATGTTGAGACCTTGGAAAAGGTTCAGAGAAGAGCAACTAACATGATTAAAGGCCAGGAGACTAAAACATATGAAGAATGACTGCAGGATTTGTGTTTGGCTAGTTTAAAGAAAAGAAGAATTAGGGGCGACATGAAATCAGTATTCCAGTATTTGAGGGGCTGCCATAAAGAAGAAGGGGTCAAATTATTCTGCAAAGCACCAGAAGGCAGGAGAAGAAACAATGGTTGGAAACTCATCAAAGAGAGACGCAAACTGAAATTAAGGAGAAACTTCTTAACAGTGAGGACAATTAACCAGTGGAACAGCTGGCCTCCAGAAGTTGTGGGTGCTCCATCACTGGAGGTTTTTAAGAAGAGACTGGACAGTCATTTTTCTGGAATGGTAGAGGGTCTCCTGCCTGAGCAGGGGGCGGGACTAGAAGACCTCCAAGCTCTAGTCTGATTGATGTTAAGTAATCAGGTTCTGTTCTATTCTATTCTATTCTATTCTATTCTATTCTATTCTATTCTATTCTATTCTATTCTATTCTATTCTATTCTCCCTCTTTCTTCAACATTTCTGGATCTTAACATTTCTCCATTCAGTTCTCTATCTCTAGTTAATACTCTACTAAGCTCCATAAATTCATCTATTGCACCGTATATGAGTCCAGACTTTGTTTTATTTTTGTATAATTTAAAAACTTTTACTCTTTTCCTCTTTCAACATAACATGCTGATCCTGATTCCTGATTCCCGATTATAGTCTGGGTTCATGCTATATTCTGAGCCATAAATTAACAAAACGGGATTGAGTTGTTTTGATGTGCTAAGACCCAAACAAGTTGGTAAATCTTAAACAGGTGTCCCTTGAGGTATAACTGTAATCCCTAGGTCTTTATGTCACCTGTCATGCCCCTGTGGGAGTCTGAATCTGCAGCAGAAGATGAGCTGGAACAAGAACTGACAGTGAAAGAGACGGCAGCTCCGCTGGTCTTGAAGGAAACTGGGGAAGGGCAGAGTAAGTCCAGGCAAGGCTGTTTGGAATTAGCAAGGCCTGCAGGCAGGGAGGGACAGAGGTAGGATGAACAGGAGAGACAGAGGTCAGACAAGGAGCAAGAACCACCCCCTCCTGATACAAGGGCTTGGAGAGTGCAGAGAGGCGTGATCAGAGCAGACTGAGCAGGCCACTTGCAAGGAGAGTGCACTGCCCAGCTTCACCAGGCACACCTAGGGAATGAGACTTAAGGAGATGCTGTGGGGAGGGGCATTTGTCAGGAACAAATGCTGAATTCCTGAAGTGTTGTGTGCTGACATTTGAACTTGCATTCCTTGTTGGCATTCTGGACTAATTATCTAGATCTTTTGCTGCCTGGGCTCTTTGCTTTGCTCTTGTTTTGCCAACTACATTTGGGATTTATTGCTGTGCAGCCTTGGTACAGACAGCGCTGGGCTGGACTAATCACAGCCAGAGGCTGCTTGAGGTTTGTGATGGCGTTTGTTATCACTCTGCTCTGGGACTTGCCAGAAACGTGGGAGTGTTTGGGGAGATTTGGAGCAATAAAGGGGTGGTTTAAACTGCCAGCTGTTTGTGTTATCTCTGTGCCGTGCCCTGGCTCATCACATCACCTATTTAAGCCTGAAGCTTTTTCTTGGAGGTGGGGGCAGCTTTAGAGCTATACTACTGTTGACTGGATTGTGGCATTTGTCAACATAGCTGACCAGGTGAAGGTTTAACCCTAAAAAAGTTCAGATATTCAAGGTCAAGACTAACAAACTCACCTCATTCCTGTCGAGGTTATGGTATTCACACAACACACTTGCCCTATCATTACCTACCATGTTATGCAAAATCAGCAGCTCAATAGAGAAATGATATAACAATGTCTTATCTCACAGTCTAAATGCGAGGGCAGTTTAGAGCTGCAGGAGATCATACAGCAGACCCAGGCATAAGTAAAGCTGCCAGGCCAAGCCTCAGAGAAGAATTGGTGTTTGGTTTGTGGATGTAACTATATTCTTCAACCTACCTTGTGCCACAATATCTGGGTTCAAAGCCACATATGTAACTCAACAACAACTCAGTTTGCTGGGTTTCCACAAATGCTAGACTCAAATAAACCATACTATGTCACACCACCTGCTAAAACAACAGCTTAGACCACACAACATAACTTGAAGATGTGTAGGGCCGGGCATGTCAAATTTTTCAACTTTCAATTTCCAAACATTAGGGGTGCTCAAAAGTTGTGACATGCCTTGGGGATTGTAAAGCTATTTTGGTTACTTTAATATAATTTAGATGTGCTTGGTAAGTAACTGCATAAATGTAACTTTTAAACATTTTGTTTCATTTCACAGGTTCAGCTGTCTTTCTCTTTTTGTTAAACGCTATTTTTTCTGAGTGTGTTAATACTACTGGCCTCGTTTCCTGTGAGTATGATAACTGATCTCTAATGGCTTCTAAAAAAAGAACAAGACCGGGAACATTCACGCATATCAGCAACCTAATTGGGACTGACAGAGACTTGTTGCTGTCTGATAATGCGAGACATTCTCAGATATGGCCTACTGTTAAGAGAACAAAGTAGCTATGATGCTAGAAACTACCCAGCAGCCAGTCTTGCAAGAGACATATATCCAAAAATGCTTGAAAAGTGGGAATGAGTGAAGAGTTCTTTTGGGACCCCTGTTGTAAATTCACAAGTAACAATCCTGAATAAGATCCAAGACAGCTGGGATCAAGCCAAAAGCATATATCATGGTAGAGGAAAGCTAGATGCCAAATAAACTTTCACTGTGAAACTTGACAAACTGTTTGACATCCTCAACTGCAAGAGTCAAATTGGTCTGTGTGCTGAATTTGGCTGCCCTGCTGGCTGCAAAAAAGGAGCTCACATTAACTGTACCTGCCCTAAGGAGATTAGAATTTTATTGGCCAAGTGTGATTGGACACACAAGGAATTTGTCTTGGTGCATATGCTCTCAGTGTACATAAAAGAAAAGATACGTTCATCAAGGTACAACATTTACAACACAATTGATGATCAATATATCAATATAAATCATAAGGATTGCCAGCAACAAGTTATAGTCATACAGTCATAAGTGGAAAGAAATTGGCGATGGGAACTATGAAACGATTAATAGTAGTGCAGATTCAGTAAATAGTTTGACAGTGTTGAGGGAATTATTTGTTTAGCAGAGTGATGGCCTTCGGGAAAAAACTGTTCTTGTGTCTAGTTGTTCTGGTGTGCAGTGCTCTATAGCGTCGTTTTGAGGGTAGGAGTTGAAACAGTTTATGTCCAGGATGCGAGGGATCTGCAAATATTTTCACGGCCCTCTTCTTGATTCGTGCAGTCATGAAGATGAAGATGAAGATACCATTGAAGGAACTTGCTTTTGTTAAATGTCAGAGAGACAAGGTTGGTTCTTTTGGATCGCACCAGATTGGTTTGCCAAATGTGCCCACGCAGAAACGACTAGGCAAAAGGCAAAAACAGCAAGACGATGAGAGACAAAGGCTTGCTAAATATAAGCACAGATGTATTCCAGATATTTTGATACTGACAAATGACCAAACACACATGCCCTCTACTTCAAAAGAAAAGACAGAATACAATAGATGAGAAATAACAAATGTTGCTATGCAGAGCATGAGATACGGTGTTGGCCTACATGCCACTGGTGCCATTACCACTTCATAGATGCTGGCTTGATCATCGAAGAAGACAAGAGACTTGTAGTTGACTACAATAAAGTCAAGATTATGAGGTCCCTAGATCAAGAATTTGCTGAGTTCTGTAAGAAGGGCAAAGTAGAATGCATCTTCTTTGACAGCCGTATAAATGCAACTAAAGTTATGCTGAAAGCAAACAATTCAGGCCAGCAATTCCCCAGAATCATCAAAGAAGAACATTATTCTGTGTGTACTGAGCCGGGTGGAAGATTCCCTTCAGAGAAAGGCTCAAAAACAGGAAAACCCGCTCAAGTGATTGCAGATAATCTGGTGCATTTCAGGAAGAAGAAAGGCACTGACAAAAGCTTGAAGGCCATTGGAGGAGATTCTACAAATGTTACTACTGGCTGTGAAAGTGGTACCATGCACTAGGTAGAGGTCAATGTTGACCGGAAGTTGATCTGGGTTGGTGTGTGCATTCCACACAGATGAGTTACTCCTACAAATCACAAAATTGGATGGGAAGACCTTGTCTATGCAAGCTAGTTGTTGTGATTACAAGTGGAGGGAATCTGGCTGTCACTTTGAGCCACATATAGGAAAAGACAAGTCACACATATAGGCTGGGTTCAGTGGCTTTCGGTGGGGTCCAAGTAAGCAAGATGGCATTGCAGAATTGGGACCCACTATTTTAATATAGTTAGAATGACACCCTGCACTTGTATGAAAGGGGAGGAGTTTGTGATGTGATAAAATAGCAAGCCGCTATGGACACCCCCGGCTGAGGCATCTGTACAGAAGCGGGTCAGGAAAGTCAGGATGGCAGGTGGGACATGTGACTGAAGACTCATCCTTTTATATGTCCATCGAACATGTGACACATGCAAAAAAGTAGCCAGCCAAATATCCCAATTGGTCTCATCCATCTGGGGAAGCCTTCCTGCAAAGAGCTGGGGGCCAAGTTGACATTTTAATGTTCAACTTTATATTCTGCCAACAGTCCTAAATTGGTAAAGAGTAAAAAAGTAAAAGAACAACACAACAATTTCCAAATTACTTCAACCAATTTGGGTGGGTGGGGAGGAAATCTTCAGATGAACATCTAGATCACAAGATGTGCAGAGCCTCAGGGTGGCCTTGGATGCCTCCTCCAGTCCGTGGGCCTGCTGGATGTTCCTCTCCCAGCTGGGTGTGAGAAATCATGGACGGCTGAAGAGACGCCCTTGCAGTGAATGAATGGGCCCAGGAGGAGTTGACGAATGAGGGATGGCCAGGATTCATATCCGAAACCCACCACTTGGGGAAGAGGGTTGACCACTCAGTTTCCCTGCAACATTGGGAAATGGGAATCGAGGGAGAGCGTGTCATGCTGGAGGATGCTCAGCTTTGCATTGTTTGACTGAACAGATGGAGCCAACACAGGGAAACAAAGCATGATTCCTTCCTGGAGGGATGATTAATTAGGGAAAATCTTTTCAAAGAAGGAAACAGTGTGTTACTCTGAGCCATCATGGCCAAGGAAAGAATGCCTGGCTCTCCTCTTCCCATGTAGGTAAATTTAGGGGAGACTTTGGAGAACTTTTAACAGCATTTGGAATAGCATTTGGATTTCAGATGCTGATTTGTCTAGGGCTTCCTCCATATCCTAAGAAAAGTGATGGTAATGGCAATGTTTCCATTCAGAGGCAACAAAAATTGCTCTGCAAATAGGGATAACTGTAGTTAGGACTATCCTACAGGGTCAATTCCTTCTTGCATCACAGGAAGTCCCTATTGCCAGCCTGGTCTCAGGATTTTATGTATAGAATAGAATAGAATTCTTTTATTGACCAAGTGTGATTGGACACGCAAGTAATTTGTCTTGGTGCATAGGCTCTCAGTGTACATAAAAGAAAAGATACCTTCATCAAGAATTCTAATATTGTATTGCAACACAATATGCTTGGCGCCCAAGGCAACCCCTTCAGCACTCTTAGGTCCCCAACCAGTGGTGGGATTCAGCCAGTTCCCATCACTTCGGGAGAACCGGTTATTAACTTACTGAGCAGTTTGGTGAAGTGGTTGTTGGAAGGAATCATGAGGGCAGAGAACCGGTTGTTAAATTGCTTGAATCCCACCACTGTCCCCAACCATCTTTTTAAAAACCTGGTTTTAATGACCAAAAGAAGCTGTCAGACTGCAAAACTGGAATCAGATGCTTCCAGTATCATCCTTCTTTTTAATATTTCTGAGCTCTGAAAAGTTCCCCTGAGTTCTAATCTGGCTGTTCACAGCACAAAATTGCAGAGATATTGTTTCAGAAAGAACCAAGGAGTCCAGGAACCGCTCTAAGCATTTTGGAATTTTAGGGGAAAAAATTAAGACAAAGGGAGCTCTCAGCCCTCCCATAAAACTTAGATAGTGAGTATCAATCTTGTGCATACATACCCCAATATTTTCAAGGAAAAGTTTAAAGTTTGCTGCAGTTTTCTTTGGTTTGCATTTACTTTAATACCGATTTAACGTGTATACAGACATTTGTGGTGAAATATTTCTTTTTTTTATTTTATCCATACGACATGTCACCCTTTGCGATAGCAACCTTTTTGTAACATGAGGAAGATTTCTAAAACTCTCCCTAATTTTCATACTCATTATTGTCAGCTGTCCAAGAACCTGCACCACAACATCTGCAGAGGAGCAATTAAGGAAGTGGAAAAATCCATCAGTTACACTACAGTGCAGCCAGCAAGATTCACAGGCCTTCTGCATGCACATTGTGAAATGTGTAAGAAAGGGGTGAGGCTTGAGTGGGATGCTGTAGATACACACAGACCTAGTTACAGGACAATGGCCAACTAAGATGATCAAAGGCCTGAAGATTAAACATATGAAGAACAGTTGTAGGATTTGGGTTTGGCTAGTCTAGAGAAAAGAAGGACTGGGGGGGATTGGTAGCAGTATTCCAATATTTGAGATGCTGCCACAAAGAAGAGGAGGGTCAATTTATTTTCCAAAGCACCAGAGGGCAGGAACAAAAACAATAGATGGAAATTAATCAGCGAGAGAAGCAACCTGGAATTAAGGAGAAACTTCCTAACAGTGAGAACAATTAACCAGTGGAACAGCTGGCCTCCAGAAGTTATGGGTGCTTCATCACTAGAGGTTTTTAAGAAGAGACTGGACAGTTGTTGCTGTTGTTTGTCATGAAGTCATGTCTAACCCATCGCGACCCCATGGACAAAGTTCCTCCAGCCTTCCTGTCCTCTACCATCCCCCGGAGTCCTTTTAAGAAAAGAAGAGTCAAGTAAAACTGATCAGAGTTGACCAAGGTATTCAATCTGCTGTGAGATTGAACAAAATGCACACAATGAGTAGCAGCATAAAATAGTATAATAAAATGTGTTTAGTGGTTTAAATGAGTTCTTCACTACATGGGCAGTATAGTACCACCTATGTCTAAAATGAAAATCACACTGGAGTGGAACAATGTTGCACCCAAAAGGCGCCTGATTTTCCTATTCAGTTTATTTTGATAGCTCTTTTATCAATCAATCAATCAATCAATCAATCAATCATCCAATCTGTTCCTCCTACTCTTTTGTTCCCCTCTGCTATGGGAAATATTTATTTATTCTGATTATCTATTTCTTATAGTTTAAGATCTCTAACAGAGCCCTGCTCTTATACCACTGTTGCAGCTTGCTTTATGAAGATCTCCTTTTACAAAACTTTTTGTTAGTCAAAGTAGATCAGAACTTTGTTTTCTCTCTTAGAGCTTCAACAGAATCGGGAGAGCCCTTTGCCAGATGAAATCATAATTCAAGTTTACTGATGATACCAACAGAAAAACTGGTGCCATGCAGGAAAAAAAATGCCTGCTTTGTTCCCCCATTCCAAATCACTTTGATGCAAATGCCAAAATATGCAATTATTTCATTGGCTCAGGTCAAGGAGCAGCTTACAAGAAAGAAAAAAAAAACCACAGAGGAATTTAGAATAGAAAGATAAAGTCATTCCAAGAAAGGAGAGAAAAAATACCTCAAGAAAAAGAAAGTGTCCAATGAATCAATGAATTAAACGACTCTTTAACTTGCTTTGAGCTGTGGAGCAGTTTCCACATCACTTGGAGATCTCCATGACCTTGTCAGATAATAAATGCTGACTGTTGGGGGCGAGTCATTGGCCCCCACGGAAAGGGCTCACAATCTGGGCGTCCTCCTGGATGCACGGCTTAATTTAGAAGAACATATGACGGCCGTCGCCAGGGGGGCTTTTTATCAGGTTCACCTGATATGCCAGTTGCGCCCCTTTCTGGATCGGGCTTCCTTATACACAGTCACCCATGTCCTTGTCACATCCCGCCTGGACTACTGCAATGCTCTCTACATGGGGCTCCCCTTGAAGGGTACCCGGAGGCTTCAACTGGTCCAGAATGCGGCTGTGCAGGTGATAGAGGGAGCACCTCGTGGCTCCCGTATGACACCTCTCCTGCGCAGTCTGCACTGGCTTCAAGTGATCTTCCGGGTCCAATTCAAGTTGCTTGTTATCACCTTCAAAGCACTCCATGGCTTAGGACCGGGGTATCTACGGGACCGCCTACTGCCACCAGTAGCCTCACACCGACCAGTGCGCTCTCACAGAGAAGGCCTCCTCCGGATACCGTCAGCCAAACAATGTCGGCTGGTGACCTCCAGGGGGAGGGCCTTCTCTGTGGGGGCTCCCGCCCTCTGGAACGAGCTGCCTCCAGGGCTTCGTCAACTCCCCAACCTCCGGACCTTCCACCGCGAGCTGAAGATGCTGTTGTTTCGACATGCAGGACTAGCTTGAACATAGTTTTAATTTAGAGTTTTAATCAGGGTTTTAAACGGGGTTTTAAACTGTATTTAAAAATTTTAGGCCATTATTGAATCAGTTTTTTATATAGTTTTTAATTTGTATTGTATGTATTGTGTTTTTACTGGCTGTGAACCACCCTGAATCCTTCGGGAGAAGGGCGGTATACAAATATAATAATAAATAATAATAATAATAATAATAATAATAATAATAATAATAATAATAATAATAATAATAATAATAATAATAATAATAAAAATAATAAAAATAAAAATAAAAAAATAGCATCATCTTTCTATGAACTTCCAGGGTATTTTTTTAAAAGAGGAGTTTAACAAACAAAGTAATAATCTATATAGTGGGGCAGTGAGGTCCCAAATGTGCCATCAACCCTATTTTCTCAATTTCACAAGGGCATTGCCTTTAAATCTCTGAATACTACTACATTTCCTTTCCAGAAACATCAAAGGTAGCACATTAAACTGACCTAAGGTTAAAAACTCTTATATAAGTGATATTGTACAAATATTTAGCAGGGTACTAAGAAGAAGATCGGGGTGGGAGTAAAATTATCCCTGAGTTTTCTCCAAAGTGGAATTGTGGTGCTCCGGAGGCCCAAGGCAATCTGTTATTGGCTGGAGGACTCAGATTATCTCTGTCAATTATCACATTCTCTTTCTTTTCTAAAAATGAGACAATCGCTTCCTGACAAACGTAAGAGGGAGTTAGACTGAGGCAGTAAATGGGGCAGCCAGTCCATACACAGGGCCCAAGGGAAGTCACCCCAGACCCCAGGCACGGTGACCTGCTAGACTAGTAGAAACTAGGACAGGAATTGTGACTGAGTGGCTTGTAGCACTCTAAAATCTTCATGAATACAGACCAGGGACTGGTACAGGTTTTGGATAGTAACCTTAGCTTTGAAGCTATTCAGCCCCATAAAATCAGTGGCCACAAAAATAGCAACATTTATCCAGGAATAAGCCCATGTTCTGAGGTGTTATTTTTGACCCTTGGAGTTTGTGTGTGTGTGTGTGTGTGCACCTTCCCATTCATGTCATTTCAAGGCGTTCAGAGAATGACTGGAATACAACATTCAACCTCCCTATGCATTTAAAACAGGAGAAAGAGGAGTTTCTGACTGAAACAATTCATTTTAGTAATTACATAAAATTATATATCATGCTAGTAATTAATTTTGCCCCCAACAATCTGGGTCCTAATTTTACCGACCTCGGAAGGATGGACGGCTGAGTCAACCTTGAGCCTGGTGAGATTCGAACTGCCAAATTGCAGGCAGCCGGCAGGCAGCAGAAGTAGCCTGCAGTACAGCACTCTAACCACTGTGTCACCATGGCTGATATGTGTGTGTGTGCTTATGTGAGACTAGGGAAGAGTAAAAACCTATTGTTGTGGCAACTTAACAAATGATTAAACAAAAGGAAAAATAATGTTTTTGCCAACTTTAAGTATTGCATGGAATAAAATACGAAGTCTGAAAGCAAGAGAAAATGTGGTCCTGAGGAAGGAAGGAAGGAAGGAAGGAAGGAAGGAAGGAAGGAAGGAAGGAAGGAAGGAAGGAAGGAAGGAAGGAAGGAAGGAAGGAAGGCCAGCCTTGGCAGTTTGTATCCAGCAAAGAACGTGGCAAATGTTTGGTCCTTTGCATACACTGAAGATGTCAAACACATCTGATTTTTATTTATTTTCCACAATTAAAATCAGGAAGTTAGGCCAAAGACTTATGAAGACCTGTGAGGGTTCAGCTGCCATGATTTGGGGCATGGTGGAAAATGCAAGAGAAAAATGAGTAGACTGCTACATAGAGAGTGTCAGCGTCCAATACTTTAACTCTGCTTTGAGGACTCAAAAAGAAGTGGACTAAGTGATGGGGTGAAGGGATTTGTGTAACATCCAAGAGGGAGGGAAGATTATAAGATTGTAATTATCTGTTGAAGGGAAAATTGGAGATCATTGTATTTTCTTAGTTTTCCCCTTTTTTCTTGCACCTTTTTATTTCTTCTTTGGTTTTTTTCCCTTTTTCTTTAGATTTGTCTTGAAGTAAAACTCTCAATAAATATTTTCCAAGAGAGAGAAATAGCCTGGCAGATCACAGGTGCAGATGAGGAACGAGGGGCCTCCCTTCTCCCTCTTCTCTTACTGCATAGAGCCCTTCGGACTTGTTCTTCTGACTTGTCATTTAGGGTTTTTTCCATTATTATGGAATGGTAAAAAGTTGAGATTTGATGTTATGCTTTATTTTACTGCAATAGAGGGAGTTGGAAGTCAATGCTTTTCCCCCCTTTTCCCCCTCCGCTCCCCTCCTCTTTCCCTTTCTCCCCTCCCCCCCCCCACTGTGTCCTCCTATTTATTTATTTTTTTGTATTTTTGTATTTTATTCTATAATCTAATCAAATGTCTAAAGATAAATCCCCTGTGAAATGTTTGGGTTGAATGATGCTGCCCAGGTCACTAGGTGAGCTTTGCGGTTGACCTAAACCTACTTCATCTGCAAGTCAACACATCCAGGGCAAGGGTGAAATCCAGCAGGTTCTAACACTTCTGGAGAACCGGTAGCGGAAATTTTGAGTAGTTCAGAGAACCAGCAAATACCACCTCTGGCTGGCCCCAGGAGTGGGGAGGGAATGGAAATTTTGCAATATCCTTTCCCTGCCATGCCCAACAAGCCTCGCCCAGCAAGCCACACCCACAGAACCAGTAGTAAACAAATTGAATTCCTCCACTGATCCAGGGCCATTCTTCCTTATTGATCACTCTCTCCACCCATCTTGGACTGGCAAAAAAAACCCAGACTAGCAAGAAACGTGTGATCCACACTGTACGCTCTCCTCCTGCGTCAAGGGCCTTTCTGACCAATTGCGGCCAGGCCCTTGGCTGTCGTCTGAGCTGGTGCTTGACACACCCTACAGACCTGACTCAACTTGTGCAGGGGAGGAATTAAGAAGAGTACTACTGCTAAGGACAATTTGAGTCCATCCCATTCATGGTTGACGGCAGCTTCATGTGGACGGGGAATGCAGTAGTGAAATCCAGCCGGAGCTATCTGGCTCACGTGAACCGGTAGAGCCGGTGGCAGGAGACTCCACCCACCCACCGGGATATCATTATGTCCCGTTTTTGACCCTCTGTGCATGTGTAGAAGAGGCGAGCACGAGCATAGGGTGCACACGCGCTCACATTTCTGAACCGGTAGTGTAGCAATTCACCGCTAGGGGAAGGTGGCTAGAGCGTGTTTGTACCATGGCTAAGTGCAGATGGGATATAATCCTAGCTCACAGAACACCTGTCTTCCTTGTCTACGACTCTAACAAAAAATGACAGCATGAAGGAACTTCCTGTAAAGTCTGTTAACTACAGGGTACATTCTGATCTCTGGCTGCAAAAAGAGGTGAGCAGAAACGCTGAATGTAAATATTACTCATGAAAAATATATGTAGCTCTGCTGGCCCTAAGCGGGGGAAAATCCAATGTCCAAATAGAGTAGAAATATATCCAAAATCCACATAGACCTGCTGTGAATATTAACTCTGCTATCCCTCATTGCACAGCGGAATGTTGCCCACAAATGTGGAAGCTGACTGAGAACATGTGCCTGTGTTGAGTGTGCATCTGTGCGTGTGTTGGTAGTGATGAGTTATGTCTCCTGCGTTACTCCAGAAGAGAACATGAATCCACGTATCAAAAGTCTTGGAAACCCATCATTAAACTCTTTGCAGCTCATCTGGGAGGCCTCGCCATTTGCCAGTCAAAGACCAAATGCGACCCAGGAATTAACATGCTAAATTGCACTTTACGCTCCCTCGAGAAACGGGGCCCCATCTGAAGGTAGGGCACATTCATTTCCCGCCCGGTGAGCTGTTTCAGAGCCCCGCATGTCTGGGGTTGGGAAGCCAGTTGGAGCCGATGCCAAAACCGTATGGAATGTGCAGAGGTCAAGCCTGGGAAGTCGTCTGCTTCAGAGCTATTTGGGGCAGGCAAATTCAAGGGAGCCGGCACACAGATGTGACTGACTGACAGAGGAGGGACCGTTGCCACAAGTGTGATGCTGACCCTGCAAGTTTTAAGAAGCTGAGGGGAGGGGAGTCAAGGATCGCAAGAAGCCCCCAGGGAGGTCACTCCATTTCTGGGAAGAAGAGGAAGATGCCAACAGTCTCCAAGGGATGGTCACCGCTTCTGTGTCTTATGTGTAGATCAAGCGATCCTCTTGGCTTCTGGGCAATGCCTGAACTGGGGAGTTAGGAAGCTGATATCTCCACACTGTCTCATACAAAGAGCAAGACATTCCGGTCTGAGTGTTGAAGGTCTGTCCACAGTTCCCTTGGCGTGATGGGGGAGGGCTAGAAAATGGACATCATTTTATTCCAAAGAGAGATGAGTGGCCATTTTTCACCACTCATTGATTGTGGTGCATTTAGATAAGACTTAGCATGGTCACAAGCAGAAATACAAATACATGTGTGTGATTTCCCTGATTGCTTATACCACTCAACTGGATGAATGTATTTGAGCATGTTTGCTCATCTAACCTGAGACAAGGCAACCTCAGCTGCCTTGTCAGAGCTGAGTGTCTGAAGGGAGTTGATATTGTGGTAATCGCCTCATTCTTGAAATGAGAAGCCTTTCATGTTTGCACATTTCTTCTAATACGGCAACATTTGGCAGATGGAGGGAGAACACAACCCAATTCAAGTTGAATTGAATTGGTTTATATTCCTTGACTTACGACCACAATTGAGACCAAAATTACTTTTGCTAAGTGAGATGGTTACTAAGGGAATTTTGCCCCATTTTACTATCTTGCTTGCTGCTGTTGTTAAATTAATCACTTTGACTGATGTTAGTAACTTGGTTGTTAAGTGAATCTGGCTTTCCCATTGATTTTTCTTGACAGAAGTTCACAAAATGTGATCACATGATTCTGAGACACTGTGAACTAAGATGATTAAAGGCCTGGAGGCTAAAACATATGAAGAAGGGTTGCAGTAGCTGGATTTGGCTAGTCTAAGAGAAAAGAAAGACTGGGGGGACGTCATAGAAACATTCCAGTATCTGAGGGGCTGCCACAAAGAAGACGGGCTCAACTTATTTTCCAAAGCACAAGATGGCAAGAAACAATGGATGGAAACTGATCAAAGAGAGAAGCAACTTGGAATTAAGGAGAAACTTCCTAAGAGGACAATTAACCAGTGGAACAGCCTGCCTTCAGAAATTGTGGGTGCTCCACCACTGGAAGTTTTTAAGAAGAGATGGACAGTTGTTGTTTGTCGCGAAGTCATGTCTGACCCATCACGACCCCATGGACAACGTTCCTCCAGGCCTTTCTGTCCTCTACCATCCCCCAGAGTCCATTTAAGCTCACACCGACTGCTTCAGTGACTTCATCCAGCCACCTCCTTCTCGGCCATCCCCTTCTTCTTTTGCCCTCAACCATTCTGGACTGGACAGTCACTTGTCTGAAATGGTCTCGGGTCTCCTGCTTGAGCAGAGGGTTGGACTAGAAGATGTCCAAGGTCCCTTCCAACTCTATTCCATTCCATTCCATTCCATTGTTGTCAAGCATCTGAATTTTGATCACACAACCATAGAGATCCTGCAACAGTCGTAAGCGTGAAAAGCAGTTGTAAGTCTTTTTTTTTTCCAGTGCTGTTGTAACTTCAAATCGTTACTAAATGAATGATTGTAAGTCGAGGACTACCTGTGCTGTCATTCTTAGCCGGATTCACTTAACAAGAGTGTTACTAACTTAACAGCTGTCTCACTTAACAACTGTGGCAGGAAAGGTTGTAAAATGGAGCAATGGACATTTTGGGTTGAAATGTGGTCGTAGGTCAAGGGCTGCTCTATTCTTGCAGCCTTAAAAACCGGTCACTAAACCCTCCTGCTCGCTGTGTGAAATGTTTATTCACTCAAAGCACTGAAGTTCCTGATTAAAGTGATAAAACACTTTTTCGGTGTAAGAAGCATCACATTTAAGCAAGGTTAACTATAATAATAGAGGTCACATAAGCTTTTCTTTAAACTTCCTTGGTAAAATAGTTATAATTTGAGAAATGTTCATAGTCATTCTGAATAAATTTTGTTTAGGGAAAAAATACTATTCATTATATGGTTCAGATTTGAAATATAGAAACTGATCCAGATTCACTCCTGGTTCGCCCCATTTTCTGCTCTGATGACTTGTTGCTTTGAAAAGACTGCAATTTCTCTCTCAATGTCAGAGAATTTAATCTGATTTATGTTTCTAATCTCCCATTCCATTGACTAATTTAAGGATTGAAACATGAGCCTTCATTTTTCAACACAAAAATAGGCCATTTACTTCATTCACAGCCTTCCCAAGCAACCACACCACACTCAGGATTACAAATTATAAACTGGAATGGAAACAATGCACAGGTCAGTTCACAATTAAATGTTGGGCCAAAGAGGGCCTGTTTTGGGTGTCTTCCTGAATGCCGGGGGCAGAAGCGGAGAGCACCTTTTGCAGACCTCATTCAAGCCTGGGACCTGCACAGGAGAAGACCTTCCTAGGTGCCCAATAGTTTAGCTTCTGCCTTCTTCCGAATGGACTCTGCTGGTGATCTAAGTAACCACACAAGTTTAAGGTATGATAAAGTAGGAAAAGATATGTTCAAAAAAACATATATTTCAGAGAAATGCATAGCAATCGCAAGAATACTGTTATAAACTGAGTGTAAAACACATTTTGAAAAATAAGGCTTCTGTTTCTTTTCTTTCCTTGGCATTGAGAGAGAAATGATACAGATTAAGGACTGAATAATTGCAAAATCATTAATATTCATAGAATCATAAAAATCATAGCTCCTGCCATAGTTCTTCTGATGAGTTTATTTGACAATTCAGTGGACAAGTTTTAAGGTTGTGTTTTAATTTTTCTATTTATTGGTTTTAACCTTTACTGGTTTTGTGATTGACATTTTTTATTGGACATGGTTCTTATGCACTGGACTCCTGTCAAGAGAAGAGATATACAGAAAAGGGAGGGAGGAAGAAAGGAAGGAAGGAAGGAGGGAGGGAAGGAAGATTATAACTTGAACATAAATGGCTAGAAAGTTTTCTCATCAGAGCTGGTTGTGACAGAATGAGAAAATCATTCTGATGTGTTGAGTCTGCCTTTGAAACTTCTTTAATATCCCTGCAGTTGAGTTCCAGTCCTGAATCTAAAAGGCAGCAGCAAAGTCTAGCTCACTGGGACAAAAATTAAAAGTAGGGAGAAAAGCAAGTAAAATCCAGAGAAGCAGGTGCTTTGAAACTAATTTTTCCAATAAATGTACCCTTACAGTTACCTCTGTCATTTAATGAAATAAAGCAAACACAGGCAGTCTAAGAAAAACTGCAAATGTTCTATGTTATTACAAAAATTATTTGACATCATAGCAGAATGTTTTAGTATTTTTATCACCCTCAGGAGCTTGACAGAAGTTTCAGAATCACAATTCAGGCATGAAGAAAAAGCAGAAAAAGAAACTGGATGCCTGCCTTATTCTCACGCCTCAGAAGGGACATTTTGGAAGGCTGTGAGTGACTGTCTCCCCTGATTTTTGTGCACAAGTCCCTGTTCCCCTCAGAATATCATGCAGGGACTGAACAGGCATCATTCTCAACAGGCAAGTCGCTTGGTCCTATAGGAAGAAATGTCCGTCAGGGTTCAGTTCCAAGTGGGGAGAAAGACACTGGAAACATGGAGGCTGCTTGGAAGGATGGTTTAATGGTTAACAGGACCACATGGGTTTGAAGTCCTGGCTCACTGACCACATGGAGTGCAGAGTGAATGTTATTTATACTCTCTCTTGGGCTTTGACCTTGAGCTTCCTGTTCCTGTAGCAAGGGCATGTATCCTATTGGTTGCAGACTTCCATGTGGAGTCATGTTTGTCTGAATCGAGTTTAATTGAACCTTGCTGGGTGATGTAATGAAGGGGCTTGGTCATGCCATGTTGTGAGCTAGATAATCCTATTATGTCCTGGGGGGTCATGTCTTAATCCCATCACCCTGGAGTTGAGGTCTTTTGTTTTATAGCTAGGCTGACCCAGTCTTAATGTGCACCAAATATCTGCTGGGGACAGGGAGCTGCTTTTTGTCTTCAAAAACCCATTTCTCCTTTTCTCATCCAGGGAAATACAATATTCTGCCTTCTTAATATTTCCCAAAATATTTCATTCTGCTAGGAGGGGTGGGTGCTAACTTTCTAACTGTCCCATCTCAGCATTAGAAATGAGTGGAAGTCCCAGTTCTATTCATGTGAAGACTTTCTGTGCTTTAGGATGATTGGAAGGAAAAGGGGAGGTCCAGAGCAGTGTTTCATTTGCACCCACAGCTGCTGAAGCAGGCTTTGGAGATGGAGAAGGGCCTTGGCCAGCAAAGATTCTACCACACTCTCTCTTAAGGTTCTTCCTTTGGAGGAATGTGGCTTGGAGACCAAAAAGAAGTGTGGAAGGAAGCAACCTTTTATTAAAGAAGAAGATATGTGTCCCGGGTAGAGTTCGTTCTTCTGATTCCTTCTTGAAAAACAGAGCCAGTGGGTTGGTCAACAGCTTACTAATGTTACAATAGCTAGGCTTAAAACGAGACAAAGATGCTGGAGATGTATAACTCTTGTTACTTTCTCTGAAATCTGATCCTTAGCTCTAGCTTTTTGGGCCGTGCTAGTAGCGAATCAGGACATTTCAGATGGTACTTGGGCATAATAGCAGGAATGGTCCCCAAAGAAAAAAGGAGATAGCAAGGAACTGGACATGCCCTCTTGTACTTCTCTGCTAGCACAAAGGAAAACAGATTGTGCTGCTGTAGGTCAGGCCAAAGTAGAACTAGACCCACACGTTCAGCTGCTGTGGATAGAGGACAAGACCCACATCAGAGGACCCTCCATTTAGATAGAACAGGGGTAGGCAAGCTTAGGAGAAGAGGCAAAGTGGGGACTTGTCAACAGAGTTCAATGTCTTATTGGCATTCCTAACCCTGTAGAATCTACTACCTCAGGTGGATCACTCAGAGGGCTGGCTCTGGATTTAGCTCTGAAATTGATAAGATGCTTTCTGTGAACAATTGGGATCTTCATCACAATGAAGACAGATGAGATTTGGTACTAGCCAAATTGTGGGAGAACTGAGAAATTAAAATGACAGTCACAACCATCTGGTCAAGGCTCTACTGATTTTTTGCTTCAATCTCTTGCTTGTAGATGCTGTCTTGATTTCTTTGACCTCCTGCCCATGAATGCCTTTGGCTAACTTGATTCATACAGCGCAAAAGGCAAGATCTTTGATCAACATGATTGTGCTGGAGCCTGAACGTCATAGGCAGTTCCTATGCTCATCTATTCTGGGAATGATGTGCATTGTAATCCCCAAATATCTGGGGGGGGGAGGGCTCCTCTGTTTTCCTCCTGTTCTCATCACTTCCTTTGAACTGAAGAAAAATGATTGGCTGGTTTAAATGTTTTGCAAGGTAACCCAATGGAAAATCTTAGAGAATGGCCTGTGTCTCATCTTTCCTTTTGGCTGTAAAAGGAAGCTCACCCATCCGCACATACGTGATATGTGCCAAAGGTCTTGGCCCGCCTTTTATGTGTGACTGAAAAAAACAATTCTTTGGCAGAGGGGATCCTTTATGAACTTGAACCGTTTGCTTAGAAACATATTACGTGGGAGGATTCCGCCAAAGATTTGTCTGCAACTATGACCTTGCTGTCCAAATTTTGGAAGCAAGTATGAGGGGAAAAAGCCACACAAGACGGTAGATCAAGTGTTTGTCAAAATACCTAGTTTTCACTCTGTTTTGCTTCATCCGATGCCAAAGACAACCGAGGTCTGCAAGGGAAGTTTAAAGATAGGCCGCTTGCCAAATGCCTGAACTTGCCTGCAACCACTGACCTCTGGCTCCTGGCGCTTCTCCTCCAGCACAAAGCCCTGGGAAGGGCCAAGGCAGGGCTCAGGCTTCTCACTTTGGTCAGCGCAGAACAAGATGGCCAGCCCAACCCCAGGCCCCTTCTTCATTCTCTTCTGTGTAGTGGAGATGGCCTCCTGCAGCAGGAGGGAGGCCCTCTCTAGCCTGGAAATCCCCTCTGCAGTTTGGAAGCCTGATTTTCCAGATTCCTCAGCATCCCCAAAGCAAGAATTATACCACAGCATCTCCCTCCCTCCCTCCCCCTCCTCATTACTTATTAATTGAGATCAAATATTAAACAAGAATAGAATAAGGTCAATATCCCTCTGCAATTTGCAATTCTTTTTGGTCCCCAGCCAAATGAACCTTAAAACAGAGTTCACAGATAATGGGTTGCTAGGACCTGGACTATGAATGGGGAGGCTGAAGTTAAAATCAGGGCCCCTGCCAGAGACAGCCACACCGTTGAAGAAGCGCACACCTTTAAAAGTTCTGGATTCAATCACACTGTCATGGCTGCCATCTCAACTTTTCAAAATCCCTTGTGGAAACCTCTGGTGGGCTGCTGATTTAAACTTCAAACTCAACCTCTCACCACTATGTTTATCCTGGAAATCAGGCAAAACATGATCCAAAGTCAGAAAAGAGATGTGGGACAGTAATGTCTCTTTCATTTTTCTTTTTAAGTAGGCAATTTTGGATCAAATCTCCGAGGGTGGGAGGGAGGGCAGGGTGCTGCTACTGATTCCCAGTTGCAACCTGTCCTGCCTTCTGCATCCCAAAATCCTTAAGATTGCCTACAGACATTTGACATATAACAACTGTTTGTGTTTCTCAAACTTGGCAACTTTAAGATGTATGGACTTCAACTCCCAGAATTCCCCAACCAGCCTGTCTGGAGTTCAACTTGCAGAATTCTCTAGCATCCTGGCTGGGGAATTCTGGGAACTGAAGTCCACACATCTTAAAGTTGCTAAGGTTGAGAAACACTGGTTTAAATAATGTTTCAGATCCAAATTATTGCTATTAGAAGAGACTATTGGGATGAGGCCTCACCTAGAAGTCAGCCAACCCTGAAATTGATTTATCATTTAATCATATTAATGCTCTCATCAACGAGCAAGCCGAGTCCAGATGCTTTAGTCAGGGAGAAAGAAGAAATCCCTGCAAGATTAATAAATCACATGTTGTTGTTGTTTTAATCTCATAGGGGGACAGCTTCTAAAACAAAGGCAATTCTACTCAGACTGCCTGCTGCCAAATCAAATAGAAGTATTAGCTGGAAAATCGTCTCTTTGCCAGGCCTCATATCCAAAATAGCTTTATAAAAGCAGAAAAATACAAGTGCTTGCCCTCTCCCTCCCCTAAACCGAGGGATGTTAGGCATCAGGAAACAAGATGTTCCCAGTGATCTCCACCAACAAAAATGAAAAATAACAGGACTGAGTCTTCAGGGAGAAGAGCAAATGCTTACGGGGTTCTGGGCTGACGATGCTCTTTGCTGGCCAGAGTCCATCTGCATGATTGGGCTCTGGCCTCTCAGCGCACATGAAAAGGAGACACACCAGCTAGTCAGCCAGCAAACGAAGGGCTATTCTCCTCTTAACTTTATGGGCAACTTCATTAGAGCTTCCTTGATTTATTATGTTTCTAAAAATTCTGTGCTGGCCAGTCTTGGCTGAAAGGCCGGTTGCCACTTCAGCTGGACAAAGATGTCCTTCTGCTGAAGTTGTCCAGGTTCCTGGAGCTGTTCATTTGGGCTACTTTTGGTTTTTATAAAGCAGGTGGCTTTGGAAAACCCTTCAGAAATGTCAGTTACTCCAAAACTGAACTGAGATTAAAGCACCGGACTTTGGGTCATTTTGTGGTAGTGCTTTGTTGTCTGGACTATGTTTCAGTCTGCTTCTAGGCCCAGAACAAAATGTTTCAGGGCTTCGGAGCCAAACTACCAAATTGTCTACCTGATCCCATCTATACCAACGGCACCAAATATCTTGTTCTGACGGTTCCCACCAAACAAAACTATTCACTCGGAGGCTTCAGTTAGTCCAGAATGCAGCTGCGCGGGTGATAGAGGGAGCTCCGCGTAGCTCCCATGTAACACCGCTCCTGCGCAGGCTGCACTGGCTGCCTGTGGCCTTTCGAGTGCACTTTAAGGTGCTGGTTACGACCTTTAAAGCGCTCCATGGCTTAGGGCCTGGGTACTTACGGGACCGCCTGCTGTTACCACATGTCTCCCACCGACCCGTACGCTCTCACAGAGGGACTTCTCAGGTGCCGTCCGCCAAGCAATGTCGGCTGGCGGCCCCAGGAGGGTCCTCCTCTGTGGGGGCTCCCACACTCTGGAACGAACTTCCCCCGGGTTTACGCCAAATACCTGACCTTCGGACATTCCGTCGCGAACTGAAGACACATCTTTTTATTCGCGCGGGGCTGTCTTAAATTGAATTTTATCAAATTTTTAAAATTTTTATTAACTAATTTTAAATGGGGTTTTTAGCTCACTGTATATTTTAATTTTCAGGCCAATTTTAAAATAAGTTTTTTAATTGCATTTTAAATTATATAGTGCACTGTTTGTTTTATTTTTGCCTGTACACCGCCCTGAGTCCTTCGGGAGAAGGGCGGTATAGAAATCAAATAAATAAATAAATAAATTCTGAAAAATAACTTTTCAGTGGTGGCTTCTCAGCTATGAAATTCCTTCTCCAGATTGAGGTCTACCATATAGTGCTGGTTGTGAAACAAGGATTTTTAAAAAATAAATAAATAAAAAGCCATTCAATGTTGCTTTAACTTTTTAAAGTTGGAACTACAACGTTTATCTTAGCAAGGTTTTAAACTTTTTAAAATGTTAACAACTGAAATTTCCAATCCACTTCTAAGCAGGGTACTCAGTTGCAGTTTTTAATGACATATTTCAATTTTATGGCTTATCATCCCCGTTATCATTGGTATTGTTTTTTAAAGAATAGTTCTGCCTTTCAATGTTTAAGGGGGATGACAAAGTGAATTTTTTAATTTAAAAAATAGCTGCCTCAAGATCCTTGTTAGGTTCTGACTCTCCAGATTCAGAGAGCTTTGCACCTATTGGACTGTGACAGTCCTAAGTTCCAGCCAGCAGGATCCATGAGCAAAGAACTGTGAAAGCTGCAGGATAAAAGGTACTTGTGTGCAGGTTCTCTGCTTATGCAGTCCCACCAAGGTCTTGTCTGGTCCTTTTAACCCTTCCCATTGGGATCCCATCCAAAAACACCATGGAGCAACCAGGATAGGGTGACATCTTTGAAGTATAGCAAAGAATATGGCCGAATGGTAACATGCATTTTATTTTAAAAAATTATAGGTACTTATTTTGAAAAATATTGTTTACTGAATGAATGATGTACATGAAAACAGATAAAGCTTCCATCCTGCCTGCTGACCATGGTTGTTGGGTCTGGCCAAAGGCCTCTTCAAGCCTTCTGGGTCTGAGCAAAAGGATCCCTAGTCCAAATTAAAGGAACATCAATGATGCATGATAGGAATATTGTTCTCCAGGCAGAAACCATCCAAGGAGAAGCAGAAGGTGGGAAGGAAAGATAGGTGAGAATTTAGAAATCAGGCTTGTGTATTTGGGCCTTCTTATGTATGTTGGAAAGGAGGACAAAAAGCAATAATTTCACCCAGAAGCCGGGGGCATGAGTGAGAATTGGAAGGAAGAGAAAAGACTTCTGAGAAGTTGCACCCTTAATAGGAAAGTAAGGAAATTTATTTTAATAATATTTTATTTTAATAACATATTTTTATTATAAAATAAAATAAAATATTTTTATAAAATAAAGTAATAGTATTTTATTTTAATAGAAACTCTGGTTTGTTGAAAATTTGAGGGGACAATAAAAATTTTCAAAGGGAAATAAGGACCAATGATTCAAATAACACCAAAGACTACGAGACAGGACCAAATCTGCAGTAAAAAGGCTGGCTTGCTTCCCCATTTAAAAAGGCAGGCATGTCCACCTCCTTTTGAGCAAACAGGCCATAGCTCAGGTCCAAAGCAGGAAAAAATGGGATATTGTAAGAACTTTCCAGCCCTTTCCCTAACAAAGCAAGCAAAATCTATCAGGGCGGGAGAAAGCTCTTGCCCACAATTCCTCATCAACTGGCCAGTAGTTAGTATGCTCCAAGGTCTCTTGGCCATGAGTAAGGCATGCTTGTGGGGTACGAAGTCTTCTAGACTGTTCTCTGGGAGAGACCCTTAGGACGCCTCTGAGGAAGATTCTCTGCCCCCTCAAAATAACCCCTACAATGTGGTCTTGCTTTTATTAGGAGCCATGAAAATGCCACAACATCACAACTACTCAAGTTCTCCAGAACTGCCCAGCAGAGCACCATGGCTCGTCCTCAACATCCAAGACACCAAAATTATCTCACAAACTCAAATAGTTTCTCTCCATGTTTTAGTTGATGCTTCCAAAATAAAAGCACACCACTTTTCTGGCCAGGGAGCCTCTGGACGAAGCTAGACAAAAAGGAAAGGATGTTTTATTTTAAATAGAATGCCTTGATTGATTCTGCCGATGTTTAGTAATTTGCTCCTTCTGTCAGAGAGCAATGGAAATTCCCTGGCTGGGTTAAGAGCCCTCTGGGGCTGCCTCCAAGGCTTGGGAAGAGGCTTGGTGCAGGCCGGCACCTTCAACCTCTCCCCTGCTCCAAGAAAAACCTTGCAATTCACCTGGACCTTGGCATGACCTTGGCATGGCCAGCTGATCTTGTGCTGACCTCAGAGGATTCCCCTTTCCCTGCCTGCTCACCCCCCAACTTTCCACATGCCTGCACTCTCTCCCCCTCAAATTAGTCAAAGTCTCGACTCCTGCCAAAGCCAGCAGATTAGAACAAATCTGGCAATTTTAGGTTAAGCCATTTAGAAGACAGGACAAGCCAGAAAATATTCAAGACAGAACAGGGAAATGCTCTGAAGGTGAGATCATTTCTGTCTCCCCCATAATTTCTCTTGATTCGCCTTGAACTTTTGATCAGGCAGAAATGGCTCCATTTGGGCCACATTTGGAAGAGAGAGAGTGAGAGAAGGGGAGGGGGAGAGGAGAAAGAGAGAACTGCAGATGCCATCATCAAACTGGGAACTAGAGGTCATTCTCAAATGTAGATGGAACAGTTTTTACTTTGAGCAGAAATGTGGACTAGAGACCAACCAGATTCAAGGAACCTCCTTCCTTCCTTCCTTCCTTCCTTCCTTCCTTCCTTCCTTCCTTCCTTCCTTCCTTCCTTCCTTCCTTCCTGTCTGTTATTATCCAAGCATTTCTCCCATTCTCAGCCTCCCAAATATCTTGGATTTCTTCTGCCTCAAAGTGCTAAGAATCTCCATATAGTTTGTTTAGTTAAATATGGGGTTTTAAAAATGTATATTTGAATAAAGAAGAGTAGTGGAAAATGACAGGAATTTAAGGAAACACCTAAGCACACTTTGATATCTATGGGTTACACACTTTTTAAATATAAGAATGGTTGAAAGTCCTCTGGATCAAAGCTCACAAGGCTTTCACTGCCTGAGCTCTGTGCAGGATGAGGCCACATGCTGTCTTCTGAACTGCTTTGCAAAAGCTTTGCAAAACCAGACCAGGGCATTTCTGAGGCCAGCTAGTAGCAGCTCTCTCCTGGCCTTCACCTGGCCTCATTGAGAAGTGGGAAAATATGCAGCAAAAGATTACTACCCCAGCCAAATAAATAATTCCAACCCTTTCCCCCACTCAAATACTCCTTAGATTTAGTCTTTTTTTCTCACCAGATTGCTTTATTCTGGGCATGCAATTTAGAAAGTAAAAATGTTTTCTGGAGAGAGCATGAAGCTGTAAACTGCTAGGCACAGAGCAAAATTTTCCATAAATTATTGTTGATCCTGGATTCATACTTCCACGGCAATATTGATTCAGGACAATTATAGGCTGCTGGCTGCCCTCGACAACTTTCAGCAGATAGCATCTCATCCACCAACCAAAGTAAATTGTACTTGTAGTCAAATACACACCATGCTACAAAAACCTTTGGAAAATTGTTGAGCTTTGGACTTGTACATGTGAAACCTTAGACAAACAGCATAAATGAGTTTGTTTATTATTTGTCAATGCTCATTTTTGTTGCATTTCTATTTTTGTCGTCAATGATATGGGTATGTTATTAGTCAACACAATTGCTTTGAATGTTATTGTTAACCTGGTGTCAGGAGGAGGAGACGGAGAAGGAAGAGGAAGAGGAAGACTTGCTATGAAGGCACTAATATTTCTGTTTTTATTAAAAAGCTTCTGGTAGTTGTAGTGCTCAAAAGAGAGCTTAATAGTATTTGGTTGCATATTGGGGTGTTTTACTGTGTGTGTGCATGCACACATGTGCACTCGTGTGTGTATGTGTGAAGAGTGAATGTTTTTTAGAATATAAAAATGGGAGAAATCAAGTTGGATAACTCTTTGGCAGAAATGGTGGATCTGAATAGGATTAAGATGAGATTGACTGATGAGTTAGTTGGAGGGGGAGCAAGTAACTGAGTGAGACCTTGCTTGGCCCAAGCTAGGAGAAGTGGTGAAGAAAGAGCTAAGCCAATCTGAATCTAAACAGACCATCCACTTCAATATTGCCAAAAAAGGCCAGTTTTGATCCAGGTACAGATTAACTGGTGTGGAAGCCAACATTGGCTGAGTCTCTGAAGCAAATGACATCATGGGGACGAAAAGGTCAAGAGCCAACAGCAGGCAAAGGGTGTGTTAGAGGAGCCTTCAGAGAGGGACTTTTCCTGCTTCCTTGGAGAAGACAATGTGGGGCTCCCGGAGGAGGATTCCCTAAGTCATGCTGAACTCCCTCTAGGCAAAGCCTCCAGCCTTTGGCAAAGGCCTGAGTGGGTGGTCCTCTGAGGGTCTTATAGCGATCTTGGCAGGACGCTGGCACTTGTGGGTGAACGAGAAAGGCCAGCTCTGTGGAGTCTCTTCCTTCTGAGACCATCGACCACAATACCCTGAGGCTACTGATCCATTTTTCGTTCTTCTTAAGATTTCTTAACAATATAAAACTGGATTGTCTTGCTACCCTTGGCCAGCTCTCCGAATGATATGGATTACCTTGGGTGGGGCCGTCTTAATATTATACTCTTGTGCATCACTAGGAAATAAATCAGCAGTTTCCTCCCAATTGATTTATTGATTTGTAAATTTGTTTTGATTGTTGTGATTTATAATCCTATTTCTGAACCGTTATCAATCCACAGAAGTGGAATTCTGAGAACTGTATTGAGGATCTGTTATTGTGCTTGGTCACTAAAGTCCTTCCTTTGATGCATCTCACGTTTGTGAGTTCTTCCAATCAATGAAATAACATTTATTTTCCCCCTAATTTTTATGGGAAAAGTATGCAGTTGGGGGCATCATCATGCTACAAATATGCAGCTCACCGCAATACTCTGCCCACAGCTGTTCTGGAAGGCCAGTAGAAGAGAGTCCCACACCAGCTGAGACTGTGGCCCTGTAGACAAGGGACCACGGAAGCCACAGCTCCTCTCCTGCTGAATTGCACCCTCTTCCTTTGATGTCACCTGACTTGACAAAATATCCCAGAAATTCCGGTCCTTTTGACAGCTATATTACTATTGGATCATTAGGATCCAGTTTCTTTGAATGGGGTCAATGGGTTGTGGTGACATTGCTGTGTCCACTTCAGCCCAGCCCCCACCCCCACCCCCATCACAGCCAACTTGTCACGGGCATTCACTCTCAGCTGGCCCTCCACCAGCACTCCTGCCCCATCACTGGCCCACTGCCCCCTAATCCTCTGCCGCCTGGCCATGGGCCATCCGCCCTGAGACACTCATTCTTGGCTGATTTGCAGCCGACAGCCAAATGTTGAGGCTGGGCCTTTGCCTTCCCCATGGGCAGCAGGCGCCTCAGGCGCTGGGAGGCGGTGGGGGACACAGAGCGATCCATGCACAGAGACCCCAACCAGCCTGCGTGTTTTGGGGCTCGTGCAAAGTGCTCCAGCAGGGGTGGGGAAGGGGAGCAATTTGCATAGTAGGGCAGTGCCTGTGGACTGTGTGAATGTAACCCAAATAAAATATGATAGTATACACTTTTGCTGGCCTGAGTCATGGCTTCCTCCTCGTCTTTCTCTCTCTCTCTCTCTCTCTCTCTCTCTCTCTCTCTCTCCCACACACACACACACACACACACACACACAGAGAGTAAAGATTGATTGGTTGATCTTGCAAACAGATGGAGAGACAGACAGAAACAAAACCTTATTAAGTTTTGCATACCACGTGGGGGGGGATGACACAATAAAAAATAAAATAAAGTAAAATATAAAATAAAATAAAATAATGAAATAAAATAAAATAAAATAAAATAAATTGTTTTTTTTCTAATTTCAATGGGAAAAAATATTTTATTTTATTATTTTGGGGCATTTTTGTCCTCAGGATAGCATACAACGCCTACTAAGGTTTTGCTTCTCTCTGTCTCTGCACCCGTCTATTTGCATACTATGAACACAGCAGAAAAGGCACTGAAAGCCGGCCAGTCAGTTGGGACCAAATCTCTTCCACAGAGAGTCATGATGGAATGGGGAGCAACTCTGGAAGCATAGAGACACCCTTCTCTCCCCCCCCCCGCCTCCCCCAGCCCTCCCACACACACAAAGATTCCCTGAGCCAACATCTCAGAAAAACCTCCCGTAAAATGAGGAGATGAGAGAGTGAGTGGCCCCCTCTTGACACCTCCCTTCAATCCCCCACAGGCACAGTGGGAAAGGCCTCTTGCCATATTAGTTCCCGACCTCTGGAGGAGATCCTTTTTTTCATGTAATCAAGAAACAGGACCTGCAGACTCATGATCTACTTGTACATTTCAGAAAAAAATAGAATTGTTATATTCTGAAATTCTGGAAGGCTAATATGTCCAACCTACACTTGTATGCTTTTACTCACCAGTGTATCTGGATGGAACACAATGGTAAGAGGGAGCTGAAGAGAAGGGAAATAGGTAGGCATCGAAAGTCCCTCTCCAGCTTCTGAGAACAACTGTTACTGAGATATTCACACCTTTGAAGAACTGTAATTCTGGGTAAATGGATTAATCCTAATAAGAGGAAGTGGGGAAAGAGAAAAGAGAGATAAAAGATGATGGGAAAAAATAGTTGTCTCTTGTGAAATTGCTCTAACAAAACACTATGAAGATATTTAAATGGTCTCCTTAGATCATGTTTGTCAACCTTGGATGTTCCCTAGCCAGCCATCCTATCTGGGAAGGACTTGAACAGGTGGATAAAAACATCAAATCCAGTATAAACATTGGCTAACTATGCAACCAACTAACAACAAGAAGTTAAAATAAATTATTTCATCATCCTGTGGGGTCCTAGCAAGCCTAGAACACCCTAAAAAGGTTTATTTGAATGGTTGGGGGGCATCTTGGCTTTCGAGAACCATAGGGGCACTTCCTCTTGATGGAGAACAGCAGGGGTGAAATGCTCCCGGTTTGGACCGGATCGGCCGATCTGGTAGTGATGGCGGCGGGTGGTTCAGAGAACCGGTAGCAAAAATCCCTGCCCTCGCCGCCCATGCCCACCCAATCACCCGGTCGCCAAGTTGCCCGCTTGCCCGCTTTCCACTTCTTCTCATATATATGAAAGCGAGTCCCTGTTATTATTCCTGGAACTGGGATGCATTTGAGCATGTTTGTTTTAATTGTGGCTGATGTATTTAACGGGACACAGCGTTAGAAGTTTGTTCTAGTCTAGTCAATGATTTTTTAAAAAAAAAATACAGTTGAAATAACACTTATAGCCACTAGAGGGCGGTCTGATACATAGCTACTAGCAAACATAAGAATTTGGATTCCCCCATTACAGATTATCATTTCATTTCTCAACTAAGCTTTGATGAACATCTATAAATTGGTGCTCTGATTTCATAGATTGGTATAGTTAGAATCACTGTGTTTTATTTTAGAATGAGCTGTAAAAGCAAACGAGAGAGAGAGAGAGAGAGAGAGAGAGAGAGAGAGAGAGAGAGAGAGAGAGAGAGAGAAATATGTCTTAGCATTTTCGGCTCTTTTCCTGTGTAAGGTTGAGAGTATCTTGGCAACGTTTCGACAAGGTCTCGCTCATCATCTTCAAGCTGGTGCTTTCGGCTTCATGCTTGTGTGAGCAAAGCGTGATCGGAGCTGCCGTCTCTCTATAAATACTGGTGGGGAGGTGGGGAGTGTTGCTGTGGGATTGATGCAAAACAGCCGACCAATCTGCAAACACCCACTCCATCTACCAATCAAGATGCAACCACATAGCCAACCAACCCGCTCACAGCAACACTCCCCACCTCCCCACCAGCATTGATAGAGAGACGGCAGCTCCGACCACGCTTTGCTCGCAGAAACACGAAGCCGAAAGCACCAGCCTGAAGATGATAAGTGAGACCTCGTCAAAACGTCGCCAAGATACTCTCAACCTTACACGAGAAAAGACCCGAATATGCCAAGACCTACATACCTATACCCGTGAAAACCTACGAAAACAAATATATAGAGTAGGGGGTGGTACTGGTAGGAGAGGCACTAAGATGTCATCCAATACAAAACTTTGCAAGTCAAGACCGGCCCTCAGAATTTTCCCCCCAAGCCCCACTGCTAAGCAATGGTAGGCATGAAGCCCAGGACCTATGATCCCTGCTATTAAATATCGCTCCCGTGTGGACATATTTCATTTGTTCCATTTATTGTGTCCCCTTTCCTTTCAGTGGCCATTTAGCTAATGACGACTGACCGGAAATAAGGGGGCGGCACATAACTTCCTGGTACATCCATTATGATAAGAAGCTTGGCTGCAAAGGTCTGGTAACCCAACTTGGTGTGAGTGCAAAGGCCAAGGAGGAGGGGCACGATCCCCCTTCTAGGCCCCTGGCAGGTGGATGTTGAGCCTGAGCACAATGGAGGCCCTTTGGAAGCAAAAAGCGTCCTGTTGGTGAGCCCTGCACTCCTTCTCCCTCCGCAGCTGGGGGGGATTAGATGTAACCTGAGCCCAAGGAGAAGAAGAGCTCTCCTCCCACACATCCATGGCCCAGCTCCAGAAGGCAGAAGGCCGGGAAAGAAACCTTGACGAAAAGATCATACTGTGTGGTGCAAATGGTGATGGGAAGGAGGATGGACAGACACACACACACCCCAAAACCTTTCTCAGAGCTCAGGCAACGTAACTGCCAATGGATCACAAAAGCTCCTCATCTGGTCAAGGCTGGACTTCTCACAGCCTCCAGAAGCAAAAGCAAATCCACTTCATCACAAAAATGTCTGGCCCAGTTTGGTCTTGGGGAGTGTGGAGTTCAATCCACTCTGGCTTGAGCCAGCACAGCCTTCAAGCATTTCCCCAGGGATATTCTTGACTACATCCATGTAGGGAGGTGGAGATTTTGCCCTGAGGCATGCAGCAGCGCCTCTGGGCCTCTCTTCCAGATTCTCTGCAAGGGCAAAAGCTCTTGCGTGTTCATGGGGGAGGCAGGGGGACTTTCCTGCTGAGGGAGGTTTAAAAAGTTCAAGATTCCCCCCTCCCCCTTTTCAATATGTGTTCCCCTTTTTTAAAAATGGCGAGGTTTGATCACATGGTTAGAGGGACCATTTTGACTTCTTTTGACCCCCTCCAGATACCCATTGAAGGGAGAAACTCAGCACTCTGTCGGTAGCAGAAGGTGGTGCTACATCACAATGTCTTTAGGTTGCTTGCCTTGCCTGGTTTCAGGAAAAACTTTGCCCGGATTCTTGCTTTTTAACAGAATAACAAAATTGGGAGGGACCTTGGAGGTCTTTTAGTCCAACCCCTGCTCAAGCAGGAGACTCTCTACCAGTGTCGGCAAACCTATAGCACGCGTGCCGGAAGTGGCACATGAAACCATCCTGTGAAGAATGCGCAGCCTCGCTGGCTCCTCTTCTGTGTTCCTGTGATCATACATGTGCCAGTCGGCTGGCTGTTGCGCGTGCGGGGGTGGCGGAATCCGGAAGAGCGGCGTTCCAGCACACATGCACAGGCTGGCACTCGACCTTCCGGGTTGATGCTGCGCACATGCGCGAGGGCCAGCTGTTCATCAGGCGCACTTCCAGGTTGGTATCAGGGTGGTTGGGTGCCAGCTCGCACATGCACGATGGACCACCGCTCTTCCGGGTATTGCCACTCCCACATGTGCACAGGCCAGCAGAGCCGCGCATACCTTGTGGGATGGTTACATGTGCCACTTCTGGTACGCAGGCCGGCACGTGGGAAGATCAAAGGTTCACCATCACGGCCCTTTACTATTCCACACAAGTGCCTGTCCAGTCTCTTCTTAAAAGCCTCCACTGATGGAGCACCCACAAATTCTAGGGTCAAAGCCATCCCAATTGTTAATTGTTCTCACTGTTACAAATTTCTCCTTGATTAGCTTTCGTCCATTGCTTCTTGTCCTGCCACCAAATGCTTCAGAAAATAGGTTGACCTCCTCTTCTTTGTGGCAGCCCCTCAAATATTGGAACACTGTTATCAAGTCACACCTAGTCCTTTTTTTCACTAGACAGGACAAACCCAATTCTTCATATATTTTAGCCTAAAGCTCCTTAATCATATTTGTTGCTCTTTCTGTACTCTTTCCAGCATATCTACATCTTTTTTATAATATGGTGACCAAAACTGGATGCAGTATTTTAAATGTGGTCTTACTAAGGCATTATGAAGCAGTACTAATACTTCACTTGATCTTGACTCTGTCCCTCTGTAAATGTAACCTAGACTAAGTTGGCTTTTTTGGCTGCTGCTGCACACTGTTGGCTCATATTTAAGTGATTGTCGAACTAGGACTCCAAGATCCCTCTCTCAGTTACTACTATTAAGCCAGGTTTCACCTAATCTGTACCTGTATATTTGGTTTTTCTTGCCTAAGTGTAAAATCTTACTTTTCTCTACATTGATTTTTTAAAAATTTATTTATTCGGTCAATGGCCAGCAATTGTTGTTGTTAGTTGCGAAGTCATGTCCGACCCATCGCGACCCCATGGACAACGTTCCTCCAGGCCTTCCTGTCCTCTACCATCCTCTGGAGTCCATTTAAACTCATGCCTACTGCTTCAGTGACTCCATCCAGCCACCTCGTTCTCTGTCGCCCCTTCTTCTTTTGCCCTCCATTGTTCCCAGCATTTGGCTCTTCTCCAGGGAGTCCTTCCTTCTCATTAGGTGGCCAAAGGATTTGAGTTTCATCTTCAGGATCTGGCCTTCTAAAGAGCAGTCAGAATTGATCTCCTCTAGAACTGACTTGTTTGTTTGCCTTGCAGTCCAAGGGTCTCGCAGGAGTCTTCTCCAGCACCAGAGTTCAAAGGCCGCAATTCTTTGGCGCTCAGCCTTTCTTATGGTCCAACCTTCACAGCCATACATTGCAACTGGGAAAAACATAGCTTTGACTATACGCACTTTTGTTGGCAGGGTGATGTCTCTGCTTTTTAGTACGCTGTCTAGATTTGCCTTAGCTTTCCTCCCCAGTAGCAAGCGTCTTTTACTTTCTTGGCTGCAGTCCAAATCTGCGGTGATCTTAGAGCCCAGGAAAATAAAATCTGTCACTACCTCCATTTCTTCCCCATCTATCTGCCAGGAATTGAGAGGGCTGGATGCCATGATCTTAATTTTCTTAATGTTGAGTTCCAGCCAACTTTTGCACTCTCCTCCTTCACCTGCATCAAGAGGCTCTTTAGTTCCTCTTCGCTTTCTGCCATTAGAGTGGTATCATCTACATATCTGAGGTTGTTGATATTTCTTCCGGCAATCTTAATTCCAATTTTTGATTCATCCAGCCCCGCCTTTCTCATGATGTGTTCTGAATATAAGTTAAATAGGCAGGGTGATAGTATACAGCCTTGCTGGACTCCTTTCCCAATTTTGAACCAATCAGTGGTTCCGTGTCCAGTTCTCACTGTTGCTTCTTGACCCTCATACAGGTTTCAGCAATATCAAACAACAAAATAGGTGATAAACAGGAAACACTACCAGGATCGAGAAGGAGAAGCAGGCGCAACTACATACCACCAACTACAAAACAAATCAAACATGGCACACTCCAAACACCCCACCCCAACAATACCCTCTCTACCTATCCAACAGTAATAAAACTAATACAATAAAATTACACATCAAAATATATGTTCTCTAAAAATTATTAGTAAATAACTAAGCAAAATATTAATACAAATCAGAATTTTTAATTCTTTAATTGGCTTTTCCTTATTATCATAGCAGCAGCACAAAATTTTGCTGTTGCAAGGGTGATGGCTGGATTTGAATCCTGAAGAAGATGGTTTACATAGAAATTATCTGATCTCCCTAGAAAAAAGAACAGCAATAGGACATCTTCAACTTCACGTCTGTCAAGATCCATCTGGATCTTGAGCTTGTCTTCTGGGGTGTTGGTTATTCCTGACAGTTTGGTGTCATCTGCAGATTTGATGAGTTTCCCTTCTTGTCCCTCATCTAAATCGTTTAAGAAGATATTGAAAAGTACTGGGCCTAAGACAGAACTTTGGATACCCCACTGCTTACTTTCCTCTATGTAGATGTAGTTCCATTAAGGATTACAGGTTGAATGCTGTTTGTCAGCCAGTTACAAATCCATCTGGTGGTGTCTGTTTGTCTATTCCATATTTTTATAACTTACCAAGAATTAGGTTGTGGTCTACTTTGTCAAATGCCTTACTGAAATGCAAATATACTATGTCCATTGATTTTCACTGATCCATTAATTTAGTTACTTTGTCAAAGAATGAAACAAGGTTTGTTTGACTTGATTTGTTTTTGATAAACCCAAATTGGCTTCTAGTTATAAGTTTGCTTGCTTCTAGGTGTTTGCAGATCCGTTGCTTGATTATCTTTTCAGGTATTGATGTCAGGCTGATTGGTCTGTAGTTTCCTGGATCTCTTTCTTTTCTCCTTTTGTGAAGATAGGAACCACATCAGCTCTTTTTCAGTCCTGTTACCTTGTTTGGCACTTCCTTGATTGGGATATAGTTTACTTCTTTATTGTTGATCTGAGGCTAATCTTGGAGTTAATCTATGTTCATCCTGCTGCTGATGGCTGTTGGGGTTTTGCTCTTTTGTTCCCTTTTTGGCTTATTACCTCTTTGACACAGTATGTAGATATTATATGTGTCTATTGATGGCTAATTTGTGTGAGTGCCAGGCGCCCAGGAATTCTCTAGCATTTTTTAACTTGGCTTGGCCTAGGATGGTCACAGTTTCCCAGTTGAATCAGAATAGCACACAAGTCAACTAAAGCCCTCCAAAACATCCTAAGTAAACCAAAAGACCCAGGAGCCCCAGAAGAAACAACAGGAGGCATCTACAACTCACAGTGTAATGACTGCAACAGCCACTACATAGGACAAACGGGTAGAAGACTAGCAGAACACTAACTAGCAGTCAGAAGACAGAGTGAAAACTCCTTAACTTCACAACATATGGACAGTTTCAATTGCTGAGGTGAAGAAACACTGGCAATCAGTGGTCTTTAAAGGGAATTTAGAAGAGAAGTGGGGAATTTAAATTATGCATGGGACAGAAAATACACAGAGAATGGAATTTTTCATCCTCTCTCCCAATGTTAGAATTCCATCCAGTACATCTATGTGGACGAAGAATCAGATGGATTTTTGTGTGTATATATGTGGTGCTACTACAGAACTCACTGCCAAAACTTAGGATCAATAGAAGCAAGGCTGAATTATTTCAAATGGAATCATGGCGGGTTCCTGGAACTCCAGGCATTTAGCAGCTAGTAACATTTGGGTCTGTTGATAATCTCTGCCATCAAAAGCAGCAAGCCCAAAATAGAGGTTTCTGGGAAGGATTGGTGAGCTCCCAAAGGCATCCAAATAGCCTGCACTGGTTGGCCAGCTCAGTGAGACTCTAGTCACGTTCTTAAACCACAGGAAACTTACCTTCTGTCAGACTTTCTGAAGGCCACCTCATGTGCTAGTGAAGACCATCAATTAATTCCCAACCACTACAAGTCATGACCCAATGGGCCCTCTGACTCAAGAGCTAAAATATCAGTCTCTATCCTTTCCTCAAAGGTGTTGCACAGCTTAGGCAGTTCCTCAAAACATCTGTTGGCTCCAGAGGGGAAGGGAGTTGTTTGGTTTGAGTACAAATAGCTCCTCTTTTTTTCTATTTCAGATATTTCCTCCCTCTCTCCCTCCCTGGCAACTAATGCCCTTCAGGTGCCTTGTGCCTACAACTCCCAGAATTCCAGAGTTCTGGGAAACATTATCCCCTCAATTCTGGAAGATGCAATCAGGGTGAGCCAAGCTGATGAAGATCCTATTTCCTTGGCCTCAAAGGGATATGAAGCTGATTTCTTCCTATCTTTCAACAAGTCGGAGTGTGGTCCAACTGTTTATGTAGTTTCCTTTTAATAGTTTTTTTTCCCCAATTGCCAATTTCTGTTTTATTTCAAGATGTCCAAACCATTTATACTGCTCACCCACTCCTGCAGGCAGCTCACCTCTTCCCTTCTGCTTGTGCCTGTTTGCCAAAGGAGCAAAATCCCCGACTGTTTCCCTCCAAAGTGGTGATTAATCTTTGCTCAGGAGTTTTGTCAACTGCTTACTTTCCTTCAAACAGCTATCCAGTTCTTTAAATCCATCTGGCATATTCCTTATCCCTCCCTCTCCACCCCAGCTTGCCTTTTTACTCAAGAAAAAAGAAAACTAAACTCGGGTGCAATTGGAATACTCCAGGTGTGTGGTATCACAACTGTCTGAGGTTTTGTTCTGATTTGCCTTGTTATCTTTTAGCGCAACTCTGGACTCCTTTGGCCTCTCAGTCTGCCAATCTTGTTTTCATCTTTCAGAGATGCCAAAGTTTGCTTTGGGAGGGAAACTTTGACCTGGGCTGTCTTGGCGTCCCAACAGGCTGAAGTTGTATTCTATTCAGGCTCCCATCACTGCCAGCCAGTAAGAAAAATTGGTCCAAGTATTTGGAGGGTGCCAGGAAGGGAAGGGCTAATAGAGAGGAATGCCAGATCTGACACCTCTTCTTGGGACAAATTTATTTATTTATTTATTTTATTTATTTATTTTGTCATACAGTATATTCCTTCCTTCCTTCCTTTCCTTCCTTCTCACCTGTAGGCAACTCCATTCATGTAACTATGGAATGTGTGCAATACAGTAAACCAATAAAGCAATGATATTGTATTTGTGTTTAACATTTCTATTGCACTGCAGTGTCCTATATAGGCTATGAAACCAAGGAGAACACCTACAGTAGAAGCTAGCTTAAAAACAACAGAGATGGAGTTATTTCAGGCATTTAAAAGCCCATCTCTGGGGGGGTGGGGAAGGGGCAGAAAATAAGAAATGAGAAAAAAATTACCACCAATATAATACTGAAGTAGCATTAGATCAATCAATGCTGCATCTAAAAGTAACGACAACCATTATTAAAATCAATTCAAGACTATTTAATAAATAAAAATAGAATAATCAGAATATATAGTCAGAATAATAATTATAAATCAGATTGAAGAGTTTTTAATCTGACTGAACAAAATCTATATTTAACAAATCATGCAAGAGTTGGTATTGTAAAGTGTTGCATTAAGAAAATCCAAATTAAGTAACACCCTTTTTGCTATATGAGAGTTCTGCTGCTCTTAAAATTATAAATCTTTCTTCGTGCTCTATTTTCTAGAAAGTACAGGAATTGCGTTTTTTTTAAAGGAAATGTAAATGAGAATTTTTAGAGTTAAACATGAACAGTTAGGGGGGGAAAGCAGAAGAGCTCCAGTAAAAAATAATAATAAAGTGGATCTAATTTTCAACAGCTGCCAATTCCTGTTTCCTGAACATCTGTGAGAGTCTCTTATAGGTGCAGGTTCTACAGCTGACATAAAACACAACATGAGACTCAGAACCTTGGCAGATTCATTAGGAATTTGTTAAAGACAGGCTGCCTAGTAGGACCTTTGTCTATAAAAGCTACCCATGTGCCAGTCACTCCAGCAAATCAGAGAATCTCAGGGTTTGATTTATACAGAATAATACAGAATAGTAGAGTTGGAAGGGACCTTGTAGGTCATCTAGTCCAACCCCCTGCCCAAGCAGGAGACCCTACACCATTTCTGACAAGTGGCTGTCCAATCTCTTGTTGAAAGCCTCCAATGATGAAGCACCCACAACTTCTGAAGGCAAGTTGTTCTATTGGCTGATTGTTCTCACTGTCAGAAAATTTCTCCTTATTTCTAGGTTGAATCTATCACTTTCCATCCATTGTTCCTAGCCTGGCCTTTGGGTGCTTTGGAAAATAGATTGTCCCCCTCCTCTGTGTGACAGGCCCTTAAATATTGGAACACTGCTATCATATCACCCCTGGTCCTACTCTTCACTAGATTAGCCATGCCCAATTCTTGCAACTGTTCTTCATATTTTAGTTGTATTGCGCTGCACTGGGCTTTTATGATCATATTTTTCAGAGTTTCCCAAGCTTCTTGGGTTATTTTCCCTTTTAGGATTTTCATCCAAGGGATCTTTCCCAGGCTGTCTCTGAGTTTGTTAAAATCAGATCTTTTAAAATCTAAGACTCTGGTAGCCTGTAGAGATTCTCAGTCATCCAAGTCATGGTTGTCCCAAAGGTGCTTTTTCAGGAACATCATGAAAAATGATGTCCTTTGGGACATCATGTTTTTTTCTTTGAAGACGTTTCGCTTCTAATCCAAGAAGCTTCTTCAGCTCTGACAGGATAGTGGGGAATGGAAGGATTTATATTCCTTGCAGAATTGAAGCACTTGGAGGTTTATCTGTGTCCTCAGGATCACCTGAGTGGTGCTCCTGGTTCCTGTAGTCTGGAAATCCATTCCTACTCCCACACCGTTCAAAGGGTGTAGTATGATTATTCTGGTATGATTGTGTTCAATTGCTTGTGTTTGCATTATATTGAATTCCAATATGACATGGTCACTCTCACCCAAGGTTCCTCTAATTTTAACTCCCTCTATAACACAGTCACAATCCTTCAGTTTTTATCTTTTAATAGCAACTAACCCAGGAACCACTTACAAATATTAATCAGTGTTTTCTTAACCTGTCTGTGCCCTCCAGTAAGCATGGTCATCGGTCATCCTGCTGCTACCCTTTTACTCAACGGCTCCTGCCAGAATGCCACAATTACTCAATAGTTTCACCAGTGGAATTTTACCAGTGTTAAGACACTGCTCTCTGGTGGATTGGTGTGAGATGCCTGTTTCAGATCCATCATGAATTCATCATTGTTGCCCATCGCAGGCATCTGCACACAACAAGAACAGATCAGAAATTGCAGGCAGGAGCTGGGGAGCTAGACTGACATCTTTGCATGGAAAAGACTCAGTGTCCCAATCACAGCATTCCATCCCATAAAGTCACAGGGGTTAAAGAGACTGCTGAGAAAAGAGGAAGAAATCAGATATCTAATTCTTTCAAGATCAAGGTTAGGCTTCTAAATGTCAGAATGGACAATCATGAGAGGAGAGCCTCCAGGTGGAGTCAAAAAGTGAAAGAGAAAAAAATGGAATCAGGAAACTATGGACTAATTAACCTAATATCAATACCTGGAAAGGTCCTGGAAAAGATCATCAAGCAATGGATTTGCAAGCCTCAAGAAATAAACAAATCAATCACCAGAAGCTAACACTTAAGGCTTCTTAAAAACAGATCATGCCAGACAAATCTTATTGCCTTCTTTCACAAGATGACAAAATTAGTGGATCATGGAAATGCTGTGGACATAGTATACTTGCATTTCAGTAAGGCACTTGACAAAATAGACCACAGTCTACTTCTTGGTAAGACAGAACAATGTGGGTTAGACAGCACCACTACCAGATGGATTGCCAATTGGCTGAGCAACTGTACTTGGCAGATAGTCCTCCATGGACTAATTAACCCTTGGAGTTGAAAGGTAAGATAGAAATTGAGCATAATAAGCAATACTTTTGTTAGATGACACTGGTGTCATTGGATTCTGTAGTTACTGTAGATGATCCTGTATTGAAGCTGATTCAAATCCCATGAATGGAGTTCAAAGGACTTGTCTTTAAGGTAGACAATGGGAGGTGGGAGGGCTGGGCAGGAAGCACAGCCATTAACAACTTCTTTCTCTTCTGTTGCAAGGAAGGGGGGGGCAGTCCCAAGACCCCTGCTTGTTTGTATGAAAAGAGTGACTGAACGGGCTCCAGATGGACAGAAAGAACAACCACTGGTTTATCAATGCTGAAGGCAGAAAACCCTGTAAGTATTTCCTGGATCATAATGATATGAATGCCAGAATGGGTACAAAAGATATGGGCAGGGAAATATTAGTGCAGGTATAAGTCATACTGTGAGAGTAAGAGATCACATTATGAGCTAGACATCTGGAACGGTTTCAATTTTCCTTCCCCCTACATTCAGTTTGAAATTATCATCTCATGTTTTTCCCACCCCATTAAAGTAGGAACTATGAAAAAGAACGGTGAGAAATAACCATCCATCTCAGTTTTTAGGACAGGTAAGCTGGGACTTGTAAGAACAAAGATAAGCCTCAATATACAGGTAGTTAAAATGAGATATTATATTTTTATTGGCAAAAATATATGAATTACCAAATATATATGAAAAGCAGCCCTGAAAACTTCAAAAGAATTATGCACCATTCATACCAGAAACAGACACATTGCCTACACATCTCAGCAAATGGTTGAAAATATTGCTTTCACTTTTAATGGATTTTTTAAAATCTAAAATCTATTATTCTCTCAGAAAACTGGAAAAGGAATAATTACTCTACCTGACCTGTTCATAGTTTTATTTTGGTTGATGACAGGAATGGCCAAAATAGGCTTGTATCATCTTTACTCCAAATGGCATGAGTCTTTTCAGGGCGTCGAAAGGAAAAGTCAAGATGGTGGCTGCAAGGGTGGAATTCAGAGGTGGGTTTCAGCAGGTTCTGACCAGTTCTGGAGAACCGGTAGCGGGAATTTTGAGTAGTTCGGAGAACCGGTAGTATAAATTCTGATTGGCCCCACCCCCATCTTTTATCTGCCTCCAAAGTCCCAGCTGATCAGGAAGAAATGGGGATTTTGCAGTAACCTTCCCCTGGAGTGGGGCGGGAATGGATATTTTACAGTATCCTTTCCTGCCACGCCCACCAAGCCATGCCTACCAAGCCATGCCACACTCACCAAGCCACACCCAAAGAACTGGTAGTAAAAAAATTTGAAACTCACCACTGGTGGAATTGATGCTCCACTGTAAAAAACGGGCAGGGTTTTGATCACATCACTGCGGCCACCATCCGGACTTTTGTTACCATGTCCAGTAGACATCCCCATGCCTAGTGACCTGTCTTTAGGAAAGCTTCAGAAATCAAGGATCCATGGATGCTACAGCACTCAAAGAAAGGGAGTAAGACTTTTTACATGATTTCCATTGGTCAATTGACTTAACCAATGCCCCCTAAACTTGCTTGTAAAATATCTCCCATGTTATTAATTTTTTTATTTTATTTTTTTATTTAGTTTGTCAAACATGTGCAAGGTAACAGGCATAAGTATAAACATGAACACAGGAAATGAGTATTATTTTAATATTTAATTAATAAGGCTGAGCCAGCCTCGTTTAGACCCAAAACACTCCAAAGAGAATGGAAAGATAATTTTATCTTAGCTTTCCCTTCCTGCCATACTGGTACATAGTGAGACTGAGCTTCCATTCCACTTGATTCTTGCTTTCTTGCTTTTTGTTTGGACACCTTTATTTCAATGATTTCCGCACTGGTTGGGGTTAGGATATTATGGATGCGATTTATTTATTGAAATTTATCAGATTTTTTTCCCATTGGCAAATGGATTCAAATCTATGAGAAAGTTACTCAGTTTTCTACATCTGACTATAGAAAGATATATGGATATATTGTTAGACTAAAAAGTCAAATGTGTCCATCAAATGAGATGCCACATTGAAGGATACTTTGTATTATTCGACATACTTATCAATGATTTATCACCAGTTTAGGAATGTGTATCTCAGTGACAGAATGGGGAGAATACTTCTCATACGTGGAGATAGAATAGAATAGAATTTTATTGGCCAAGTGTGATTGGACACACAAGGAATTTGTCTTGGTGCATATGCTCTCAGTGTACATAAAAGAAAAGATACGTTCATCAAGGTACAACATTTACAACACAATTGATGATCAATATATCAATATAAATCATAAGGATTGCCAGCAACAAGTTATAGTCATACAGTCATAAGTGGAAAGAGATTGGTGATGGGAACTATGAAACGATTAATAGTAGTGCAGATTCAGTAAATAGTCTGACAGTGTTGAGGGAATTATTTGTTTAGCAGAGTGATGGCCTTCGGGAAAAAACTGTTCTTGTGTCTAGTTGTTCTGGTGTGCAGTGCTCTATAGCGTCGTTTTGAGGGTAGGAGTTGAAACAGTTTATGTCCAGGATGTGAGGGGTCTGTAGATATTTTCACGGCCCTCTTCTTGATTCGTGCAGTATACAGGTCCTCAATGGAAGGCAGGTTGGTAGCAATTATTTTTTCTGCAGTTCTAATTATCCTCTGAAGTCTGTGTTTTTCTTGTTGGGTTGCAGAACCGAACCAGACAGTTATAGAGGTGCAAATGACAGACTCAATAATTCCTCTGTAGAATTGGATCAGCAGCTCCTTGGGCAGTTTGAGCTTACTGAGTTGGCGCAGAAAGAACATTCTTTGTTGTCCTTTTTTAATGATGTTTTTGATGTTAGCTGTCCATTTGAGATCTTGCGATATGATAGAACCCAGAAATTTGAAGGTTTCTACTGTTGATACTGTGTTGTCAAGTATTGTGAGAGGTGGAAGTATGGAAGGGTTTTTCCTAAAGTCTACCACCATTTCTACGGTTTTGAGTGTGTTCAGTTCCAGATTGTTTTGGTTGCACCACAAGGCTAGTCGTTCGACCTCTTGTCTATATGCGGATTCGTCATTGTCTCGAATGAGACCAATCACTGTTGTGTCATCTGCGAACTTCAGTAGCTTAACAGATGGATCATTGGAGATGCAGTCATTGGTATACAGAGAGAAGAGAAGTGGGGAGAGCACACAGCCTTGGGGGGGCCCCTGTGCTAATTGTACAGGTATTTGATGTGATCTTGCTTAGCTTCACCTGCTGCTTCCTGTTTGTTAGGAAGCTTGTGATCCACTTACAAGTCTGTTCCGGTACCTGTAGCTGGTTTAGCTTAGTTAGGAGAATGTCTGGAATGATGGTATTGAATGCTGAACTAAAGTCTACAAAAAGGACCCTTGCATAGGTCTTTGGAGACTCAAGATGTTGTAGGATGTAGTGCAGAGCCATATTAACAGCATCATCTGTTGATCTATTTGCTCGGTATGCAAATTGCAAGGGGTCTAACAGCGGATCCGTGATGGTTTTCAGGTAGGAAAGCACTAGCCTTTCAAAGGTTTTCATGACGAAATGATGACGAAACATGTCAAAACAGAGGATTAAGATTGGAAAAGATTTTAACAAATGAAAAATCAGTCTGAGATTCAAAAACTAATAAAGATAAATACAGATTTCTGCATTTAGTAAATTAATGGTGATTATAATGACAGATATCTGAAACTGGTACACATGAAAACGATTTTGGAATTCCAATAATCCACAAAGAAAATGCACCCTTTGACTTCAACAAAGGGAAGTCAACCTTCAACCTTGATGAAACTGTATATTTCAAGTTACCAAAAGTCATAATCAAATTTGTACAAGTCAGACTTGGAATAAGAATGTAGGGGAAAAAATATTCAAATGAACTTATCTAATTTTACATTTTAGAACCAATAAACATTGGTAATATTATGTAAGTCGGAATTTGCTTTATCGGTTATAATTCAAAATCCCAAGTTCAGGGAAGCAGTTTTGCAATAATTTGAAAAGAGTCTTTGGAAATAATGTTTCCATTCCAAAACAAAGTTTGCTTTATTTATTTATTATTTGCCAACATTTCTGTGCCACCTGCTATACAACCTTAGGCAGCTGACTGCAATATTAGGCAATGCAAATGGTCTTTGACACAGCCGTTTATTTAGAAACCTTTTGAAGTTACAGAGATACTGAAGACAGTCATGGATGACCCCTTCCTGGGATCACGTGATCGCCATTGGTGACTTCCTTGCTGGCTTCTGACGATCAAAGTCAATGGGGGGGAACCTGGATTCGTTTAGCAACAACATGATTCATTTAACAATTGCAGTGACTCGCTTAACAACCTTGACAAAAAGGATCATAAAATCAAGCATCACTCACTTAGGAACTCACTCGCTTGGTATTGGTCTCAGTCACAAGTCAAGGATTATTTGGTAGTGCAACAGTAAAATGCGGAAGTGCAATAGTTCTTCTGCCTTCCACTTAGTTCCTCCCCGTTCCTCTTGAAGAATTGTCCCCTTTAGCAAGTGGAACCCCTGGCTCCTTCTCCAGAACTCACGGTCACCGGGGAAATGACAGCCTGGGGGTTGTTTCTGCCTCTTCCACTCAAGGGTGCTCCCTAGAAAGGCTGCGTAGCCAGCCAAAGATTGATAGAGCATGACTGCTGTTGCAAACAGAAAGGGAGACGGAATCTAAAAGAAGAAATGGTATTATGGTAGGCCAGGAAAGTTCAGAAAAAGACATCAAGGATGGAAACTATCAAAGATTTTGAAAACAGTCCTAAAGCCAAACAATACATGGAAAGTTTAGTCTGTACTGAACAAAAGGCATCACATTAAGATTGGGAGTTTTTGTGGCGGCTTCTGCTTGGCTCTGAGGAAAGCTTGCCAAAGGAACCGTCTCTTCCACTCCTTGAATTATCCGCATCTCTGGGAGATTGTTTTTTATGCCCTTCATTGTGGGATCGTCTTGCTCATCAAATAGGCCTACAAGAGTTTTCCATTCAGCCCTTCATATTGGCTGAAATTACAGTCACTCCATACAGTAACGAGTCCTGGTGGAGCAGGTTGGAGATTGCATTGTATCAAAGGAAGCCCAGCTGGGAAAATAAAAGGAATGCACAGCAAATAGCTGAAAAGATAGGTAAAAGTCTGGGCCCTTTTCCAAAAACACTATGCTGCAGATTCCCAACATCTGGTTCAGGGTGGATTCCTTTAGCTTTTGCTAAAAGAAGAATGGGAGAGAAAGGAGAAGGAGAAAGGAAAGGAAGGAAGGAAAGATACAGAGAAAGAGTTACTGTGATATTCCCAATGGAGAAAATGTCAGAATTGTGTAAAATGTTAGAATTAGTGTAGTCTTTTGCTAATGTCTTTGTAGTCCTGTGAGTCAAAGTATTGAAGAAATGGGCTTTCCTAAGTTTGTCTAAAAAGCTTTATTTATATATCAAATTTATATGGCCGCCGTCTCACAGAAAGTGACTCTGGGCAGTGTACAACTGTCTAATAAAAATACTTCTGTGAGCTACCCTTTCTTCTTCACAACAGGCCTGTAGGGTAGACTAGCTAAAATGTAGCCATCAAACAGCTGTAAGTTATTATGTCAGTGCCACCAACAAGTAGGAAACGGAACCTGGTTTTATGCCTAATCTTGTACCACACTGATCTTTTCTACAGAGGTCATTTAGAGGACATTTTAAGATATATTTCCAGCACTTTATCATTTAATTCCTTTCAGTGTGTGTGTGTGTGTGCAGTTTTAAATCATGGCCAAGGAAAAGATCAGATTGACTACAAAAAGGCATTTGATTCTCTGCCACATGACTGGATCATCAACTGCCTAGAAATAGCAGGAATCAGTAGAAACCTCAGAAGCTTTGGCCAAAGATCCATGGCGCAATGGAAGACACACTTGCAGGTCAATGATGAGAGACTGGGAGAAGTTTATATCAAGAGAGGAATATTCACTATCACCACTACTATTTGTCATTGCACTGTTTCCTCCACTGTCAACAATACCGAATAACTCAAGCTGTGGCTATCAAACATCAAAAACATCTGCCAGACTATCCAACCTCCTTTACATGGACGATCTGAAGCTGTATGGAAAAACTCCATCTGAAATAGAGTGGCTGCTCAACACTTTCCGTATATATAGCCAAGATATTCCAGTGGAGATTGGATTGGACAAATGTGCCACACTCCCTATCAAACAAGGAAAAATAGTGAAAACTGAAGGAATTAAGATGCCCCACCAAAATAACATTCAGAGTCTGGATGAAGATGATTACTACAAATACCTGGGCAAACTGACAATATCAACCACACTGAAATCAAGAAAAAGATTAGAGGTGAATACATCTATGGAGCAAAGAAGATCTTAAAGTCCAAACTCAATGGAGGAAATACCATCAAGGCAATCAACATCTGGGCAATTCCAGCCACTAGATACACAGCTGGAATAGTGGACTGGACTTAAGCAGAACTAAAAGCAATGGATAGGAAAACCAGAAAAATAATGACAGTGAATCATGCCCTTCATCCTCACAGTAACATTGACAGATTCTACCTACCAAGGCAAATAGGTGGACGTGGCGCTGGAAGAAATATCCATCTGGGTTCAGTTCCAAGTGGGGAGAAAGATACTGGAAACATGGAGGCTGATTGAAAAGATGGTTTATTGGTGGACAGGACCACACGGGTTTTAGGCCCTGGGCAGCTGAACACATGGAGGAGAGAGAGAGAGAAGTATTTATACCCTCTCTTGGGCCTTGCCCTTAAGCTTTCTGTTCCTGTGAAAGAAATGTATTCCATTGGTTGTTGTCAGACTCCCAGGGGGCTAGGTGGGTGTCATAGCTAACTTTGTAGGCTGTCTGTGTCCCAGGCTTGGTTGAATCTTACTGGGTGATGCAATGAAGGGCAATTCCTATTGTGGCTGAATGGCTTTGCCCTGAAGGATAATCCCATCGTGCTGGAACTGAAGGTCTTTTGTTTTGTAGAGAGGCCAGCCCAGTCTTTTGTCTTGTAGATAACCTGGTACCAAAATATCTTCTGGGAGCAGGGAGCTGGGGCTGAGTTTCTGCCTCCAAGAGCATGTTTCTCAATTTCTCATCCAGGGAAATATAATATTCTGCCTTTTTAATATTTCCTAAAATATTTCATTCTTCTAGGACGGGTGAGTGCTAACTTCCTACAGTGGAAAGCTGCAAGTACGTCAGATGGTTGAAGAAGAAAAATGGGATTTTGAAAAATATTTAAGGACAATGAAGAAAATGCATTGAAGTTAGTATGCCAGGAAGGCTTACTGACTATGGGAGAGACCAAATGGGTAGACAAAAATGCCAAACCCAGTCTGAACATCTGGCTGACTGTACGATGAACCATAATGATAGTAATAGGGGCTATAATGTAACAGGAAGAGATTTCTTTTCCTCTCCCTTCCGCCCTTCCTCCAGTCTCAGACCTCCAGCTTTTCACCACCTGAATGGCCATTCCTCAAAGGACGACGTCACTATTTATCATTTTACCTCTGTGCTTCGCTTAATGCATGACCTTCTCAGGAAAACATTTGCAAACTGGGTTCCCTGGTCCTCCCCTATTCCAGAGGCACGCAGAACGCTTCTCATTTTTTTCACCCTGGTAGTCTCTGTTCTAAGCCGAGGCTGAGCAGTATAAAAGTTGGCTGTGTAAGGGGAGGGGCAGAGAGCGAAGAAGAGAAGAGGCTGTTTTATTTATTTCCCTTAAACAGATGGAGCCAATCGGGCCTGCAGAAGTTATCCAAAGCTCCTAAGAATTTCTACCGTGGGTATCATCATCCTCATCACCAACAAGTGCAGAGAGTTTCATTCAAATGCTCCAGCAAGCAATTTCACTGCCAAGAAGATTTTTCTTTGGTTTCCAATTTAGAATGCTGAGAACTGCAGGGTCGGTCCAGATCATGTTCTCCTATAAAGCCCCCCTGATTCATGATCTTATACAGGGGGGGTCTGCGGACCTTATGGGCATTACGGAAACCTGGTTGGGCACAGAAGGGGGTGTTTCCCTGGTCGAAATGTGCCCACCGGGTTTCCGGGCATTTCATCAGCCGAGGGCCCAAGGAAGGGGTGGGGGGGTGGCGGTTGTTATTAGGGAAGGTCTAGAGCCAAGGGAGACCACTGTACCTCAGATTGCCGGCTGTGAATCCCTCTTTGTGAGGTGGGGTCATAGGGGTCAGATGGGCTTGTTGGTCACGTACCTGGCTCCTTGCTGCGTGACAACAGCCCTGCCCGAGCTGCTGGAGGTGCTTGCTGGAGTGGGTGTTGAGACCCCGAGATTTATGGTCATGGGGGACTTTAACTTGCCATCGGCCGGCATGTCATCGACAGCAGCTCGGGAGTTCATGGCCTCCATGATGGCCTTGGACCTGACTCAAGTAGTTGATGGCCTTACTCATATTGGGGGAAGCACACTGGACCTGATTTTTATCTCTGGACAGTAGTTGAATGATCTGGACTTAGGAGATCTAGTCATCGAGCCTCTGTCATGGTCAGATCATTCTCTCCTTCGCCTGGACTTTCGGATCGCCACTCAACACCGCAGGGAGACGGGACCAATACGTTGGTTCTGTCCCAGGCGCCTGATGGACCCAGAGAGGTTTCTGATGGTTCCCCGAGGATCTGGCCCATGGCACGGCTGAAGAACTAGTCGCGGCCTGGGAACTGGCCGTGGTTGGGGCTCTAGACCGTGTCGTGCCTTTGCGGCCTCTGACCCGGTGTAGGTCTCAACCAGCTGCTTAGTTCTCCGAGGAGCTGAGGGAGATGAAACGCCGGAGAAGACGCCTAGAGAGTGCTTGGAGATCCAGCCGTTCAGAGGCTGACCGGAGACTAGTTAGGTCATATAGTAGGACCTACCTAGTGGCATTGAGGGAAGGGAAGCGTTTATACATTTCCTCCCTCATTGCATCGGCAGATAACCGCCCGGCCGCCCTGTTTCGGGTGACCCGCTCTCTCCTTCAACAGGAGGAGCGGGAGGACCCCTTACAAGGGCGGGCCGAGGAGTTTAGTGGTTATCTATACGATAAAATTGTTCAGCTTCGGGATGGGTTGGATCAAGATTGGGTAGATCCAGGGGAGAGGTCGGAGACTCGTCTTGTTGAGACTGTTTGGGATGAATTTGACCCTGTGACTCCTGAGGACATGGACAGGTTGTTGGGGAGGTTGAATGCCACCACATGTTTACTGGACCTGTGCCCCTCCTGGTTGGTGCTGGCCACGCAGGAGGTGACACGAGGCTGGCTCCGGGGGATTATTAATGCTTCCTTGTTGGAAGAGGTTTTCCCTGCTGCCTTGAAAGAGGTGGTGGTGAGACCCCTCCTCAAGAAGCCTTCCCTGGACCCAGCTGTTTTACGAAACTATCATCTGGTCTCCAACCTTTGTTTTGTGGCGAAGGTTGTAGAGAGTGTGGTGGCACGTCAACTACCCCAATACCTGGATGAAACTGTCTATCTAGATCCGTTCCAGTCCGGCTTTCGGCCCGGATACAGTATGGAGACAGCTTTGGTCACGTTGGTTGATGATCTCTGGAGGGCCAGGGACAGGGGTTATTCCTCAGCCCTAGTCCTATTAGACCTCTCAGCGGCTTTTGATACCATTGACCATGGTATCCTGCTGCACCAGCTGGGGAGTTTGGGAGTGGGAGGCACCGTTTATCGGTGGTTCTCCTCCTATCTCTCTAAGTGGTTGCAGACGGTGTTGGCAGGGGGGCAGAGTTCGACCGCGAGGCGCCTTATGTGTGGGGTGCCGCAGGGGTCGATTCTCTCACCTCTCCTGTTCAACATTTATATAAAGCCGCTGGGTGAGATCATCAGTGGTTTTGGGGTGAGGTACCAATTGTACGCTGATGATACGCAGCTGCACTTTTCCACCCCAGGCCACCCCAACAAAGCGGTCGAAGTACTGTCCCGATGTCTGGAAGCCATACGGGTCTGGATGGGGAGAAACAGGATCAAGCTCAATCCCTCCAAGACAGAGTGGCTGTGGATGCCGGCACCCCGGTACAGTCAGCTGCAGCCACGGCTGGCTGTTGGGGGTGAGTCATTGGCCCCGATGGAAAGGGTGCGCAACTTGGGCATCCTCCTGGATGGGCAGTTGTCTTTTGAAGATCATTTGACGACCGTCTCCAGGAGAGCATTTCATCAGGTTCGCCTGATTCGCCAGTTGCGCCCCTTCCTGGACCGGGATGCCCTATGCACGGTCACTCATGCTCTGGTTACCTCTCGCTTGGATTACTGCAATGCTCTCTACATGGGACTCCCCTTGAAGAGCACCCGGAGGCTCCAGTTAGTTCAGAATGCAGCTGTGCAGGTGATAGAGGGAGCCGTTCGTGGCTCCCATGTAACACCGCTCCTGCGCAGACTGCAGTGGCTACCTGTGCAAGTTTCGGGTGCACTTCAAGGTTTTGGTTACTACCTTCCAAGCGCTCCATGGCTTAGGACCGGGTTACTTATGGGACCGCCTACTGCTACCGATTACCTCCCACCGACCCGTGCACTTTCACAGAGAGGGACTCCTCAGGGTGCCATCTGCCAAACAATGTCGGCTGGCGGCCCCCAGGGGAAGGGCCTTCTCTGTGGGGGCTCCCACCCTCTGGAATGAACTTCCCCCAGGACTACGACAACTACCTGACCTTCGGACCTTTCGCCGCAAGTTGAAGACCTACCTATTTATTTGCACAGGACTGGCATAGGAAATTTTTTAAATTTTTTTTTAGTAGTTTTAATATTCTGATTTAATTATTTGGGGTTTTTATGTTTTTAATAGTTTTAATCTGGCCTGATGTTTAATAAGATTTTTATAATTGTTTTTATTATGTATATTTGCATTGTTTTTATTTTGGCTGTGAACCGCCCTGAGTCCTTCGGGAGAAGGGCAGTATAAAAATCTAAATAAACTAAACTAAACTAAACTAAACTCTGCATCCATTCAATCCTAACTGAAGGAGCTCTTGGAGAAGTGAAGGAGATTCACTTCTTCATATTGGAAAGCCCTGGATCTTCTACCAGCAACTGAGGAGAAGCAAGAGAAGCTTTCAAAAGGCCACCAAATTAAACCTACAAGGCCCTGTCTCCACCCGCCTTCTGCTACTCAGAGGTCGGATTTCTCAGAACAGAAACAGGCACATGAGTTGCTTGACATGCATGCCACATTCATGACCTTAACATCTGGCATTCAGACTAAAAAGTAGCATCTTAGAGCCCCATTTTGACTGCTGAACTACCACTGTTGAGTCAATAAAGGAAACCTTCAACTTACAACCACAATTGGGGCCAGTAGTTGCATTGCTAAGCAAGGTGGTTTTTGCACCCAATTTTTCAATCATTTTTGCAACAGCTGTTAAGTGAATGTCTTAGATATGTGTAATACAGATTAAAAAAAGATGACGAGAGATGGTTGTGTGGTTGTAGCCACAGCCTTGATCTAATATCTCCCTCTCCCTCTCTCTCTATCACACACACACACTCTCAGAAGATAGTGACAGCTTTTGAGTTCTGGACCTTTTGTGGAGAAAGTGGGACTGGAAATCTAAAGGACCATGCTGAATCCCTGCTTCGCACATTCACAGGTGTGTATATGAGGTATGACTATAACATAGACTGTCCATCACAATTGAAAGTCTTGATGGCCATGAAATGGGTCACTTGTGTGACTAACCCAATTTTATTACTATTTTTGTGGCAGTTGCTGAGCAAGTGTTGTGGTTGTAAAGGGACTGCTGGGGCTGTTAAGTGAACCAATGGTTTGCTATGTGCCACTTTTGCCAAAAAACTGAAAATAAATGCCAGATTTGGGCAAAACGCTCCTAAATGGAGTCACATGACTGCAGGACACTACAGATTGTTGTAAATGAGGGCTGGTTGCTGAGCAACCAACATGTGGTCATGTGACCGGGGGGCAGCCTTTGGAGCTTCAGAACCAGGTTGCAATTTTCTGCCTGAGTTGGGGGTTGGACTAGAAGACCTCCAAGGTCCCTTCCAACTCTGTTATTCTATTCTATTCTAGCCAGTTCCCACTGGCTGCTAAGCACCCAATCGTAAGCCGAGGACTACCTGGTCTTAAATAATGCCTCCATTTGGATATTACTGACAGTTTATAGCTTAAACCACTCAAATGCATTATTAATCAACTGCAACCTACGTTGGAAAATGGCATCGCACCTTCTCAGGCAATGGCGGCAGGTCCTCATTTGCATAGAGACAACCACCCAAACTGATGCAGATTCGCACAAGCAACAAGAACAATGATGCCACCGTGAGAAGCAGACTGCAGCAAGCCCAGGTGGCTTCTTTGCCCCCACATCCATACAAAGAGCACCACCACACATCTCAACAAGTGCACACCTACAAGATGAGAGGTACCTTCCATGCTCTTCCTCCCGCATGAGCTCTTGGTGTCGTTGGCCATCGATGCCCCTGGGGATTCCAGAAAAACCTTTGTGCAAAAGACTGAATGGACAGGTGTTTGACATCAGGCTCAAAACAAAGGAATATTGCAGCATTTCAGCCTCCCAGGGCTCTCCGTAGCAGACCTCAGACGGACTCAGAAAAGCAGGACTTGAACAGCACGGTTGAGCGAGAGATTGCCAAATTCACATACCATGCACATACCAATCTTCCTGCAATTTCAGAATGTACAACATAGATTCAACAAACCTAATGAATTTTAGCACAATTGTTAAGTGTAAAGAGCCTTTCTTTGTAATCTGTCCCACCTGCATCTCCCTCACCAATCTCCCTTTTTCTCTCCTCCACCATCACCCTCCCAAATTTAAATCCAACGTCAATCTAGCCACTCCAAGCATGTGATGAAGTGAGCTGCGGTTCATGAAAGCTTGCAACTAAAGAGTCTCAGTTGGAAACGCCACTTCCTCCTGGTTCTTTTGCCACTACAGATTCGTCCTCTGATGATGTTTACACTTTGAGTGCAATTCTCACCAGCTCTGCTCGTAACTTGCAAATGAAGTCTGCCTTCATTTGAAGAGCTTTCCTACTTCTTCTTTACAGGCCAAACTATGGCATGAATAAGAGGCAGGTCCTGTATTATCCCTGGCAATGCATGGGAAGAGAACGGGGGGTGCGGGTGCGGGTAGGGGGAAGTGCTCTTCCATCATCAACCATCACAGCCTTGGGTGTACTAAAGGGTTATTCTGGGTGCAAATTGGATTTTAAAAAAAGCCTCCAACTCAGGCGGTTCCATTTTCAGATGTTATAAGTGATTGTTCCATCGCCCCTTTGAACCTGACTTTCCTTCACCACCAACCTGTCTCTCCCTTTGACTTGTTTATCTTGGGGGCCTTTTAAATTGCACAAGTGCTCCTCTCCTGCACTCAGCCATGTGGCCCCTTCCCCGATTCCCTCCCGCACCACCGGCTGCCCTCCCCAAAGGGTTCACCCTCACTTAATGGCTCACATTCCACCAATGACTTTGCTTACATAACCTTACCTTGCAGTACCTCTTCCTTTTCCACGGGGAGACTGCAGGCTGCCCTGCGTTAGGCATCAAACTTTGTCCTTGTTCAAGAAGAGCCTGAAAATTTACCTTTCAAGGAGGTTTTAGCATCAGAGGGTTCAAGCTGCCCCTTTCAGTTCTGGGTTACCAACCTTCTTTAACCTGGATCTTCTGATAGAGGCCAAGCCTCTTCTTTGCTTCCTTGGCCTTGGGTCTTGCCTCGCACAGCTGTCAATCGGCCACTTCTCAAACCATCCCTGAACCATAATTCAAGGCATGGATTTGTTTCCACACCCCAAATTTAGTTTTTGTTTTTTAAAAGTTTAATCAATTTTTATTTGTTTTCTTTCTTTAAATTGACTGGATGCCCATCTCTTTAGAGACTTCTAGTGTCACAGCCTATATTCTAACGTGCAAATGCTGTGTTAACCAGGTACTCCAAGCACAAAATTCAGGGTTTTTTTCATGATGAAAATGATGTAACACATTTCATAACTTTATGAAAAATCATCTAGGACCTGAGTGACCTGCAGCGACTGCATTCCAAGATCAAGCAATAAAATTTAAATTATTACTAAGCATTAAAAGCTGAAAGTCCCACCTGAGCACCCCACGGAGTTGTCTTTCTCCAACCCCACTTTGATGTGCCACATGCATTCTCTGCTCTGTTTTATTGATTAGCTTTTTATCCCTCCCAATCAATAGACAAATAGTTTCACTCATGAACTGCTCAGCATTGTTAGTGTCCACACATGGTGTCTACACACAGGTTTTAAAAATGTCAAGATGGCAACCACAGGCCCACCCATTTTTTATATATGTCTCACAGTCAAGACATACTTTTAAAAGAGTGAGAATTTGACTGCATGGACACAGCTGCTATCCTAACATTTTTGACTCTGCCATGTCCCTGCTAGAACATTTTACCTACCTAAATTCTGTCTTCCTCTCACGTCAGACAATTGTTTGTTTATTTATTTATTTATTTATTTATTTATTTATTTATTTATTTATTTATTTATTTATTTATTTTATTTTTTTTATTATTTTTATTTATTTATTTATTTATTTATTTATTTATTTATTTATTTATTTATGTATGTGAATTTTTATACTGCCCTATCTCCCGAAGGACTCAGGGCGGTTTACAGCCAGATAAAACATGAGAATAATACAAGTAAAAACAACAGTTAAAAAACTTATTAATTAGGCCGAATTAAAAATATCACTAAAATAATATAAAACCCCATTAAAAACTAAATTTAAAACTAAAACCCTAGGCTAGCCCTGCGCAAATAAATAGATGTGTCTTAAGCTCACGGCGGAAGGTTCGGAGGTCAGGAAGTTGGCAAAGCCCTGGGGGAAGCTCGTTCCAGAGGGTGGGAACCCCCACAGAGAAAGCCCTTCCTCTGAGTGTCGCCAGTCGGCACTGCCTGGCGGACGGCACCCTGAGGAGTCCCTCTCTGTGAGAGCGCACGGGTCAGTGGGAGGCAATCGGTGGCAGTAGGCGGTCCCGTAAATAGCCCGGCCCTATGCCATGGAGCACTTTAAAGATGATAACCAAGACCTTGAAGTGCACCCGAAAGGCCACAGGTAACCAGTGCAGTCTGCGCAGGAGAGGTGTCACGTGGGAGCCACGAGGGGCTCCCTCTATTACCCGCGCAGCTGCGTTCTGAACCAACTGAAGCCTCCGGATGCTCTTCAAGGGGAGCCCCATGTAGAGAGCGTTGCAGTAATCCAGGCGAGATGTCACGAGCGCATGAGTAACCGTGCATAAGGCATCCCAGTCTAGGAAGGGGCGCAACTGGTGGACCAGGCGAACCTGGTAAAAAGCTCTCCTGGAGACGGCCGTCAAATGATCTTCAAAAGACAGCCGTCCTTTGGCTTCTTGTACCTTGGGATGGTTTAAAAAAAGAATAGATCTTAGCTTTCTTCGGCATGATTCCCCTTCAGTTTGCCACGTGAACAACGAGAACAAAAATTTGCTAGCACAATTGACAAACTTTTGAAGCATTGTTTTAAATTATCCATTTTATGTTAATTGCAAAGAATTCCATTGTCTCTTTCTAAATGTAGCCATCGGTTTTATCACCAGATCAATTTTCTTAAAACTGTTAAGGCTGCCTGTTGGAGCAGGTAAATGGGAGACAGTAAGTGGTGTCCATTTGGGCTTCAAAACTGCTAATCTCTTGGAAAGAGAATGATGCGATACTATGCCTATTTAAGAGGCATGGAATCCATGGAGTTATTTATATTTAAGTCTACTGTGTTCTTTAGATAGCAATTGTGAGCACACCCACCGTCTCTCACACAGAGGCACATCCATAGGCACTCAGTATGGCTAGTCTGAACTGCCCACCTCCTAACCTGATGAAGACAGAAAACCTTTTTGGCTTCCATTACTTTCCTTGCTCTGGTTAACATCTTCAGAATCATCCAATTCATCAGTCATAGTCATTGGATTTTTAATCCTTTGATTTTCTCTGTTCCTGTTTTTTCCCCACATCATTTCTTTGCTGGCAAAGAGTTGGCTAAAAATATACAAAGATAACTAGACATTGTTATAAAGCATCTCCCGCCAATACTCACTCGTTCACTCTCTCACACACACTTTTCTTGCTCTTCATGGGGTTCTGAGTTGAAAACAAGGAAGGGGGATATTCAGAATTTCACCCAGTTCTCAATTTCTACACTGACACAAAATTCTGAGAGTCTAGCAAAGGCACTGTGAACGCAGCTGGGTTCTCCAGTTCTCCAAAGATAACCATCTTTTAAAAATAATATTTGTTAGCAAGACAAGTAACCTTTCTCTCGATGTGATGCCTGTTGAGGCTAATTTACTGAGTCTCCTCCCAAAAGCACAACTGGGATTGAATTTCACGTAGTTGCTACTCAGCTGTGATCTGGATGAGACGATGGAGATAGAGCTTTCCCGAAATGGAGACAGGAGACAAAGGTGAGATTGCCTCATCTCCTTTTCAGTTAGCCAAGTTTCCCCATAGAATTTCAGCCTCGCATTGGTGAGCTGGCTTTTGCTTTTCCCTTTCCATTCCATTCATTCATTCAGAACTCTCCCCGTTGGTTTGCTTTGAAAACTAAAATAAAGACAGCCAGAAAGATTCAGGAGACCTTGACTCTATGGGGAAAAGGTGATAATAGTACAGGTAGCCCTCAACTTATAACAGGCCATTTAGCAACTGTTCGAAGTTACAACAGACTGCCCTAAAGCTACTTATGGCCCCCTTGCGAATTTACAATGGCTGCAGCACCCTGCAGAATTTTTTCTGAGCTCTTACAACCAACTACAGGGAAGCTGTGGCGTTCACCCCGTCTGCCCATTCCACCCTGCACCCACCCATCCACCCAGGGAGATCAGGCAGCTCCAGCAGGCATGAATCAGTTGGAGCTTGCAAGCCTTCAGCTTCCTTCCCACCCAACGACTTGCAGAATTCGGCCTCCTCCGGAGTCCAGCAATACTAACTTCTTTTCTTGTTTTTTAAGCTTCTGAGAGAGGCACCCAGCCCGATATCGATATCGCACCGGAGCTCTTAAGACGTAGCCTTGGGGCAAAGCAGGTGTTATTCTTGTGAACCTATAGCAGGTTCCTTTTTAAGGTGGCTCCTTAAATAAACTCCACAAACAAATGCAAGCTCCTTAGAAAATGGAGCCTCTTTTTTAAAAAATTACAGTATTGCAAGAATGATGAAAACCTGATGAAAAATCCCAGTAATGGTGACCAGAATTGGACTCAGTATTCCGACTATAGTCTCTGTCATGCCTCCAACATAAAGTTTTGTATGTAATTATGTATTTTTATTGTTGTTCTTTAATGTATCTTGGGCTTCACCTAGTGGCCAACACGAATCTTTATTGAGACCCAGCCTTCAAGGGTCACCTTCCCAGCAAGCTTCAGTCCAAACCCAAATGGAAATCCTAGGCAGCCAGACTCTTTTTCCTTTAGCATTTGGAAGGAAACAGAAGCCCCAGGAAGAATTCAGCCTAATCCGTGGCACATGTTCATCGGAGGACAAAAATCCACATTCTGGAGGCATGGCCAGTGTCGCGGGTGAGATGGTCGCAAACCCCGATGTCTCCGGGGTTTGCGCCGATATCCCCCTGGCCAGGGGGTCTGTCCAAACTTTGAATCGGACCATAGCTGCCTCGAAGGGGCAGCAAAGAGTGGGGGAGCTGCCGGAGTGAATGGGGAATTGGCAAACTCCCCATAGCTCCGGATCTTTTCCCCCGACCCAGCGGGGAGGAATGCAGCGCCATAGTCCATCATGGCAGCTGCACCAAAGCCGTGGAGGCTACAAGAGCGGGCAGGAGGAAGAACCATCAAGAAACAAATTGTTGAAGTCGGGTGAGTGATGATCTCACGAAGGAACAATAAGAATTCAAAAGAGGCACAAGCCTTGGGGAGAACTTGTAGATTGGCGGCTAATTGAATAACAAATGAAAGTGAAAGTCAATTTGGAGAATACACATTCGGGAAGTGAAAGAGAGAAGATAGGGCTTGGAATGGAAGCAGAGCCCCATTTAAATAAAGAAAAGAAAAATAAACTTTTTCCAACTAAATAATGGTTTGGAGACTCTTGGAAGTTTTAATGGATTATATTGGAAATTAAAGAAATAGGAGAAAAAAGTAAAAGAAGCTATTGAAGCTATTGTTTTTATGTGAATATCTCAAATCCCTCTGTTTAAAATTTATGGAATATTAAAGATATCAATAGGACATAAGAATCTGGAAGATATAAATATAACTAATATATCACATTAAATACCTGTACAATTACCACAGGGGCCCCCCAAGGCTGTGTGCTCTCCCCACTTCTCTTCTCTCTGTATACCAATGACTGTAGACCAATGAAGCTCACACCCAACCTGCCGCTGATAAATAAATGAAATAAACGATGTGCGCTTGCACAGTCGGTGCATGGAACAAGCAGCAATGGTGGCAGCATATTCAAGGGGAGGAACTCCAGTAACTTTTGGACGCTTGCTTTTCCTGGCAGCCAGCCGCTGGAAGAAAGTAAACATATGCTGCATAGCGAAGGAAGAGCGGGCGGCAGCTCTGAGACAAGGCTGGTGTCGGGGAGTGGTGCATTCTCTGACCCAGTTGAGGCAGGCGGCGAGCAGGGGGTGGCTCTGGGGTCTGAGGGGAATGAGGTATCCCTGGGCCCTGACCAAAGGCGAAGGGGGAACAGGTGGCAAGCGGGCAGCAAGTGGGCAAAGGAAGAGCGGGCGGCGTCTCCAGGGAAAGGCCGGAGTTGGGGAATGGTGCATTCCCTGACCTGGTTGGGACAGGCGGTGGCTCCGGGGCCTCGGGGAATGGGCCCCGGCCCCTGACCGAAGGGCGAGCAGGTGGCGAGCTGCCTTCCCAGTGTCCCGGTGTCCAGCTTGCGAAGGCTGGACTGCGGGCCATGGAGTGGTTTGGGGGCGTGGCCAGCCAGCGATTGTAACGGATCGGCGAACCAGAACCAATCTCTGCTACATACTCGCCCGATCTGGTCCGATCAGGTAGCATTTTACCCCTGTATTATATATGCCCATTTCTTCAGAACCCTGTGACGAATCCATCTGGACCTGATGATTTCAACTGTTCTGGAATGGATAGGTGTTGTTTTACCATTTTCTTGCCTGTTTTGACCTCTATTCTTAATCTATCTGTTACGGTAGTATTTTTCATAGCTTGCACTTGTTTTTTCTTTTGTGTAAAGACAAAGAATGTATTAAGCAGTGTTGCTTTCTCCCAGCTGCCTGTCACCTCCTTGCTATCTTCTCCCAATAGTGGATTGATCCTTTCCTTCACTTTTTTCTTGTTTTTTACATGTTGAAAGAAGCTTTTTTTTATTATTTTGATACTTGTTGCAGATCTTAGTTTAAGCTTTAGCTTTCCTGAATTCATGTTTGCAGATTCCGTGGTGGTGGCTCAAGGCTGTAAGAAGCCTGTTATTAAAACCAGCTGCCTGCAATTACTGCAGGTTCTAGTCCCACCAGGTCCAAGGTTGACTCAGCCTTCCATCCTTTATAAGGTAGGTAAAATGAGGACCCAGATTGTTGGGGGGGCAATAAGTTGACTTTGTAAAAATATACAAATAGGATGAGACTATTGCCTTATACACTGAAAGCCGCCCTGAGTCTTCGGAGAAGGGCGGGGTATAAATGTAAACAAAAAAACCAAAAAAGATTCAGGCTATATGCTGGTATTCTGCCTTAGTTAGATGTCTACAGAGGTGATGTGAAGGTAATCATTGACTTATGACCATTAGTGAGTTTAGCCAGTTACAAAGGTGCTGCAAAAAGTGATTTACAATTGGTCCTTGCACTTACGACCGTCAGAACATGCATACAGTCACGTGATCAAAATTCAGGTGCTTGGCTGCATTTATGATGATCACAGTGTGCTGGGCTCAGGGGGTCACCATTTGCAATTTTCCCAGTCATCTTCCAAAAAAACAAAGTCAATGGGGGAAGCCAATTTGCTTAATTGTGATTTGTGATTCATTTAATGACCACAGTAAAAAAGCTTGTAAAATTTGATGCATTTCACCTAGTAATCATCTTGCTTAGTGATGAAAGTTGCAGTCCTAAGGTAAAGGTAAAGGTTCCCCTCGCACACATGTGCTAGTCGTTCCCCACTCTAGGGGGCGCTGCTCATCTCCATTTCAAAGCCGAAGAGCCAGCGCTGTCCGAAGACGTCTCCGTGGTCATGTGGCTGGCATAACTAAATGCCGAAGGCGCACAGAATGCTGTTACCTTCCCACCAAAGGTGGTCCCTATTTTTTCTACTTGCATTTTTTTATGTGCTTTCAAACTGCTAGGTTGGCAGAAGCTGGGACAAGTCACGGGAGCTCACCCCGTTAAGTGGCACTAGGGATTTGAACCACTGAACTGCCGACCTTTCGATTGACAAACTCAGAGTCTTAACCACTGAGCCACCATGTCACTAGCAGTCCTAATTGCGTCATATGTTGAGGATGACCTATATATAAAAAACCCCAATATTTTAGTTACCAGTCATGGCCACAATATTGACTATTTTGACAAATACAAACATACACAAAGACATACCTGTGACACTGAATAAGTCATAAATCATGAATATTAGCACAACCCTTAGATAACTTTTGTAAAAACCGTTACTTTTTTCATTGATACCAGTATTAATATCTCAAAATACAAGAACATCTATTAATCCAAATAAATTATTATTCAAAAATGTTAACATTCTTTTGTCTTATAAAAGACCAACATAGCTACAATTAAAGCACAACATAAAAGAATCCCAAGATTTAAATACTGAAATACCAAAATATTAAAATGACCACTGAAATAAAATCTACATTTTATTTATGTAAGGTTTAATCTTTATTAATTTGCATCTGAACTCTTGCAAAGCTTCAACTGCCAACTTTAATTTGAAGGGAGCTCAACTTTTGTATGAGAGATGTACTATGATCCAGAAGCTCATCTGATTTAAGGTTTATCTTCTACTGTTATAAAATAAATGTTTAAGAAAACTGTAATAAGGGGCAAAGGAAACATGAAAGTGATGGTTGGAAAAATGAAGTACTAGGAGGCATCAAAGAGACTAGAAGATTAGTTGTAATAATGCCTGATAGGTTCGTACTTCAGCATTCATATATTATTTCTCCTGCTGGCAGCCCTCTGAAGATAGACGACTTCAAGATAAAAATTGCAAAACTTATTTGTATAAAATGGTGAGTACATTTAGAAAGAATGTTAGGTAGCGTACGATGAACTTGCTGTAATTTGAATGGAAAAGAAAGTTCTCCAGATAACCATATTCAGGCAGAACTACGTCTTATACAGAATTTAGAAAGAGTACGGTAGCATCTTTTTAGGACTAACAATTTTATTTTAGGCACATAAACAAAACATCCATCTTGTAACAATTTCCTTCAAATATTACTAAGCAGAAAACCGCATGCTATTAAACAAGGGAAGCTGAACCGTATTGTGTGGGTGGGGTGGGGGAGGAGAGAAAGGGATTAGATGGAGCTGGTCTACCATTTTCTCTGACAGCCTTGTGGAAGATTTTGCAGGAGAGCCATGTTAGTTGAAAGCAGCACCGATTCAGGAAGAGTCCAGTCAGACCTTTTGAGATCAAGACTTCTCTTTAAAGCATATCTAAGTTTACTGTCAGGGACACTTACACTCGAGTGGAATTGTTACTCTCCAAAGGTACTATCAGATTCTTTCTGAATGCTCTGTAAATTGTAATTCTGCCTTAATATGGTTATCTGGGATCTTTCTCCAAAGAATTCAGAATGAGATTATCATTTCTTGGGGAGGGGGAATAATCATTGCCAAAAAAGACAATGAACTTCAGCAACTATCAGGACAAAATAAAAAACAGAATAGGTCACAACGAGGGCCAAAGTTTTGTTCTTTATTCCTTCCTTATTTTCTTTTTTACTCATAATAATGATTAATATTATGGCAACACCCTGAACTGAGGATAAAAAACACAGCCTGTTCCCAAAAACATGACTCAGCCTCTTTGCTCTCAACTATCTTTGGAAAGAATTGCAACTCCTCTGGGCAGATCTTTCCAAATTCTGTCCAACCTTTCAATGTTTCTTGGGAAGAAGCAATTTAACAAAACCCCACACCTGCTGCTCTGTCACATGAGAACTGCTGCCATCCTGTAGCGGTTAAATGCTCCTTGGAGATTCCAGAGTGGCCTTCCTGAGTCAGAATAACAGAATACAGATAGCCCTCAACTGACGACCACAATCACGCCCAACATTTATGTTCTTCTGCTTGGTTGGATGGCCTGTAGTAGACACCTATAGCAGTGATGGAGAACCTTTTTGGCACCGAGTGCTGAAAAGAGAGCACTTCGCGCATGAGTTTTTTTTTTTAAAAAAGATGATCATCTGCATTTGGATCACATTTAATGTTGAAGATCGTGGTTGTTATACAGTTGTTTTGTTGGAGTTGACCAAGATAAGCATTCAGGTGGGTGACTCATCTCAGCCAGCTCCAACCAAAAGGAATGGTGGAAAGTGAGAGGATCAGATGCTGCCCCAGTGAGATTATATGGACTCCCCAAAGTACACAGACTAGGAGTCCCCTTCAGACTTATTGTAACACTATGAGACACCCCTACATATAACCTGGCTAAATGGCTATCCTGACCCAACCCTCACACAGCACAATCACACCCAGATTGTTGGGGGGGCAATAAGTTGACTTTGTAAAAATATACAAATAGAATGAGACTATTGCCTTATACACTGTAAGCCGCCCTGAGTCTTCGGAGAAGGGCGGGGTATAAATGTAAACAAAAAAAAAAAAAAATTTACACAATTTCTGACAAAACTATAAGGCTTCGGATGAGATCGTGGTCTCCCTATCCATCCCTCCTCACTTAGCATATGAAGTAATAGATAGAAAACTAGAAGAAGAACACAACACACAGATCAGAACAACCTAACCAGGACACAAATCATGAAGCTACTTCAATATTGTCAACACACCTTCTTCACATTCAAAAGCAAAATTGTGTGAACAAATAAAAGGGAGACCCATGGGATCCCCAGTGTCAGGAGCCATTACAGGAACCGTCTTGCATGAATTAGAACACTGGGCATTTCAAAACTACACACCTAGTTCTGGTGCCACTACATGGATGACCCGTTTGTCATCATCAAGAGAAATGCACTGAAAGACTTCCATACTACACTTCCCTGACATACAGTTCACAATGGAGAAAGAAACAGCTAGGCAATTACCATTTTTAGATGCACTTGTCAACAGACAAGAGGATGGAAGCCTAGACACCACTGTTTATCGCAAGGCCACCAACACTCTATGCATTCTGAATTTCTACACCAACCATTATATGTCAGCTTCTGTGAAGACCTATGTGTACCAACTAGGAACTTGCAAATACACAGTAACAACAAACTTTGGTTTACAGCTAAACTTAAGCAGCTACGTCGTTCCAAAGAGGAAGCCTACAGAAAAGGTGATAAAATGCTGTACAATCAGGCCAGAAATGTATTAACAAGGGAGATCAGAGCAGCAAAAAGAAGCTACTCTGAAAAGCTAAAGAATCAGTTCTCAACAAATGAACCAGCAAGCATGTGGAAAACTCTTAAAAATATCACCAGCTACGGCAAACCTCCCTCCCAGGCTGAAGGAAATCAACAACTGGCAGATGACCTGAACATATTTTACTGCAGGCTTGAAAGGAAGCTACAGCCACCTATCTCCACAACCCCTATCTCAGACACACCAACAACAGACAAGCCTCCTGCAACTGACCCATCCCATTGGGTTCAAAACCCCTACTGATCACAGAAAAGGAAGTGCGAGATCTATTTCACAAACATAAAGCCAGGAAAAGCTCCAGGCCCCGACAAGATCACTCCTTCTTGCTTAAAAGTCTGTGCTGACCAATTGGCCCCCATCTTCACCCATATTTTCAATAAATCACTAGAGATGTGCTATGTTCCTTCTTGCTTCAAATGCTCTACCATCATCCCAGTGCTGAAGAAGCCCACCATCAAGGAACTGAATGACTACAGACCAGTTGCTTTAACATCTGTAGTCATGAACTGAACACACTCAAAACCGTAGAAATGGTGGTAGACTTTAGGAGAAACCCTTCCATACTTCCACCTCTCACAATACTAGACAACACAGACAAAAGAAAGAAAAATTAGAGGAAATAACAGGATTTGAAATTGTAAAGAAGGTTAAATACTTAGGGGTCTATATTACATCGTCAAATGTGAAATTGTATAAGAATAACTATGAGGTTTTATGGCAAAAAGTTCAGAAGGAGTTGATTGTTTGGAAAAAATTGCAATTATCCTTGCTGGGGAGAATAGCTGCTATTAAAATGAATGTTTTACCTAGATTTTTATTCCTCTTTCAGATGATACCAATAATTAAGAAAGATAAGAATCTTGAGGAATGGCAGAAGGGAATTAATAAATTTATATGGGAAGGTAAAAAAGCTAGGGTTAAAATGAAAATAATTCAAGATTCCCGGGAAAGGGGAGGTTTAAAAATGCCCAATTTTAAATTATACTATGAAGCAGCTGCTCTCTCTGTAATAAGTGATTGGTTTAATTTAACGGAGGAAAGAATTTTGAATATAGAAGGTTATGACTTGCTATATGGATGGCATGCATATTTAATTTATGACAAAAAAGTGGATAAGGCCTTTAAAAATCATGTGTTAAGAACTGCTCTTCTGCGTGTTTGGAAAAATACTACTACAAACTAAATTATAAGGTTCCTATATGGGCAAGTCCTAGACATACAATAGAGAATATAAATATAGAACAGAATCAGGAAATGATTACATATAAAGATCTTTTGTATACTGAAAGAGGTAATTTGCAATTAAAATCTCTGCACGTACTAAAAGAAGAAGGGGAAAATTATACTTGGTTTCAATATGAGCAACTACGTGCTAGATGGAAGGAAGATCAGAAAATTGGTATAGAGCAGAATGAGGGAAATTTGGTAAAGCAAATTAGAAATCAGTCTCAGGAGCATATAAAGAGATTGTATAATGTGTTACTTGAAATAGATTCTGAAAGGGACTTGGTAAAGGACTGTATGATAAAGTGGGCACAAAATTTTCAGGAGCCAATATTATTGGAAACTTGGGAAAAAATTTGGGTTAGAAATGTTAAATTCACGCAGGCACAGAATCTGAGGGAAAATTTTTATAAAATGTTTTATAGATGGCACTTAGATCCTAAGAAATTATTGTGTATGTACCCAGATATGCAAGCAAAATGTTGGAGATGTAATTGTGATGATGCTACATATTTTCATATTTGGTGGACTTGTAAGGATATAAAGGCCTTTTGGATAAAAATTTGGTGGATTTTACAAAATGTTTTGAAAAAGAAGCTAAAGTTCCTGCCGCAATTTTTTTTGTTGGGAATTATTACGGACTGTACAGTAATTAAGACTAAATTGATTTTAAATCTAATAACAGCAGCAAGATTACTAATAGGACAATACTGGAAGAAAAAAGAAGTACCTACAATAGAAGAATGGAAATAGAAGAAAGACGGCTCTGCGCATGCGCAAGATGGCGCGGCGCTGAAGATTTACCTTCGGCAATCGGGCGGTTCTCCGAGGATGGCGACGCCTGGACCGCCTGCTTAGCTGCCTGCCTTTCCCAGCCCGGTGCATCATCTCTCTGGCAGCCGCGGGAGAGGTCTTCGGATCTTTTTATACCCGCGGTTGCCGAGAACGAGGCTGGGACGGCGGAGCGGTGGACTGCGGCGGCCATGTTTTCCAGGCTTAAGGAGGTGGGGCGATGAGTCAGCTTGTCAGTCTGTCGGCTTTTCGGCCTGGAGTTTCGGCCTGGAGTTTCGGCCTGGAGTTTCAGCCTGGAGTTCCAGTTCTGCCGGATTTTTAGCCGGGCCGTTGGCTTCCTCTCAAGCAGGGAGGTTTGGTCACGATCTGGGACGACCTGGATTTTCCATCCTCCACGATGTTGGAGTTTTTCCGGCTTTTCCAGTTTTCCCGGCCTTTCCCCTGTTGCCAGTTTGCGAACTTGGCCTTCACATCCTCCGGCCTCCTGGGGAGGCTCAGCCATTTGGACAGGCTTGGCCTCCTGGAAGGAGAAGTTTCGGAGAGATCTGGCTTCCGGGATGGTTGGATCTACTAGGGGGGTGTTAGAGATGGAGATGGAGGTAACCCCCTGGACGGTAGTTTTCTGGCCATTTTTGGACGCAGATGTTGGAGGACTTTGGGGGAGGCGACGGAGGTATCTTTGATCTTTGATTTGTCCCTGCGAAACCATCTTGTGACTGCTGTAATTCCAGCTATGCCTCCCCCCTTGCCATTTGAGATCTTTATGGCTGGGACTGGCCCTATTTGGGCTATTGGGGGGAGGCGTGAGACTTGCTTGGGGACAGAGGAGGACATGTGCCACGACCGATGTACCCCCACCCCCGTTCCAGGATGTCTGGATGAGGCTTGGGCAGACTGCCATCTAGACTGTCCTCTTTGCTTTGTTTTTCCATCTGAAGCCCATCCTCATTTTGGATTACCATCATATCATGACACTTTTGCCACTCGGAGATGGACCCTTTGTATTGCCGATTTTATATTTTATCTGTCTATCTTCAGTTGTTATGCGCTACTCAGCTTGTGAACTCTTGCGCCTGCGAGGTGCCCCCGCCTCGCAGGAATGGCCCTCCTCGTTATCAAGGGCCGGCCTCCATGACGGGTCTTGGGACCCACAGAGGTGGCATGCGAAAAAGAAGAGCCTGTGGGGTTTTTTAGAGAGGGAATTTTTAAGGGGTGGGAGGGTAAGGGCGGGTAATGGGGGTAACCCGTCGGGTAGGGGGCCAGTTCCTGCACATGCTCGCGGCGGTTTTTCTCTACCAGGTTCGGAGGTTAGGGGGGAGGAGTGTGTTCCTATCTGTGAGGGTGGTTCTATTGACACGGTAAGTGGGAGAGGCAGGTATGGCGGAAGCGAGGGGTCATATCAAGTTCCGGGAGCGCGTGCTCGATGTCTGAAAGCGATCACGCGCTCCGACCCCTTGGACTTTTCCCGTTCCCCGGATGGTCAGGATCCTCAGAGCTCGGGCCTTCGGTTGATGTTGTGCAATGCCCGGTCCGTGGTGAACAAAGCCCCCCTTGTCTGTGATCTTATACAGGGGGGTTCCGCGGACCTTATGGGCATCACGGAGACCTGGTTGGGCACTGAAGGGGGCGTGCCCCTTATTGAGATGTGCCCACCGGGTTTCCGTGCGTTCCATCAGCCGAGGGCCCAGGGTAGGGGTGGGGGGGTGGCGGTTGTGATTAGAGAGAGTCTAGAGCCGAGGGAGACCACTGTACCTCAGATTGCCGGGTGTGAATCCTCTTGTGAGATGGGGTCGAGGTGTCAGATGGGTTTGCTGATCACGTACCTGGCTCCTTGCTGCGTGACAGCCGCCTGCCCGAGCTTCTGGAGATGCTGGCTGGGGTGGCAGTTGAGACCCCAGACTTTTAGTCATGGGGACTTTAACTGCCATCTTCCGGCACGTCATCGACGGCAGCTCGGGAGTTCATGGCTTCCATGACGGCCTTGGACCTGACTCAAGTAGTTGATGGCCCTACTCACATTGGGGGTGGCACTCTGGATTTGATTTTTCTCTCTAGTCAGTGGTTGAGAGATCTGGACTTAAAGGAAATAGTCATTGAACCTTTGTCATGGTCTGATCACTCTTCTTCGCCTGGACTTTCTGACCGCCATTCACCACCGCAGGGAGGCGGAGCCGATCGTTGGTTCCGCCCCAGGCGCCTGATGGACCCGGATGGGTTCGGACGGAGCTTGGGCCATTTCCTGAGGGTCTGGCTCACGGCTCGGCTGAGGAACTTGTTGCGGCCTGGGAACGGGCCGCGGCGGGGGCCTTAGACCGTGTCGTGCCTTTGCGGCCTCTGACCCGGCGCAGGTCCCAACCGGCTCCTTGGTTCTCCGAGGAGCTGAGAGGATGAAACGCCGGAGAAGACGCCTAGAGAGTTCCTGGAGGTCTAGCCGTTCGAAGCTGATCGGACACTAGTGAAGTCCTATACTAGGACTTACCTAGTGGCATTGAGGAAGCGAGGCGTAGCTCGCCTCCTCCCTCATTGCATCGGCAGATAACCGCCCAGCCGCCCTGTTTGGGTGACTCGCTCCCTCCTACACCAGGGGAGCGGACGACCCGTTGCAGGGACGTGCTGAGGAGTTTAACGGTTATCTATACGATAAAATCGTTCAGCGTCGGGATGGTCTGGACCAAGATTGCGGTGATGCGGGTGAGATGCTCGAGGGCGGTCTTGGTGACATTGTTTGGGATGAGTTTGACCCTGTGGCTCCCGAGGACATGGACAGGTTGTTGGGTAGGTTGAATGCCACCACGTGTTTACTGGACCCGTGCCCTCTTGGCTGGTGCTGGCCACCGAGAGGTGACACGAGGCTGGCTCCAGGCGATTCGACCGCTTCTTTGGTGGAGGTGTCTTCCGCCTGCCTTGAAAGAGGCGGTGGTGAGGCCTCCTCAAGAAGCCTTCCCTGGACCCGGCTGTTTTAGGTAATTATCGTCCGGTCTCCAACCTTCGCTTCGCGGCGAAGGTTGTAGAGAGTATGGTGGCATATCAATTTCCCTTGCACCTGGATGAAACTGTCTATCTAGACCCGTTCCAGTCCGGTTTTCGGCCCGGCTACAGCACGGAGACGGCTTTGGTCGCGTTGGTGGATGATCTCTGGAGGCCAGGATAGGGGTTGCTCCTCTGCCCTGGTCCTATTAGACCTCTCAGCGGCTTTCGATACCATCGACCATGGTATCCTGCTGCGCCGGTTGGAGGGATTGGGAGTGGGAGGCACCGTTTATCGGTGGTTCTCCTCCTATCTCTCCGACCGGTCGCAGTCGGTGTTGACGGGGGGGCAGAGGTCGGCCCCGAGGCGCCTCACTTGTGGGGTGCCGCAGGGGTCGATCCTCTCGCCCCTCCTGTTCAACATCTACATGAAGCCGCTGGGTGAGGTCATCAGTGGTTTCGGTGTGGAGTACCAGCTGTATGCGGATGACACCCAGCTGTACGTTTCAACACCGGACCACCCCAACGAAGCTTTCGAAGTGCTGTCCCGGTGCCTGGAGGCCGTACGGGTCTGGATGGGGAGAAATAGGCTCAAGCTCAATCCCTCCAAGACAGAGTGGCTGTGGATGCCGGCATCCCGGTACAGTCAGCTAAATCCGCGGCTGACCATCGGTGGCGAGTCATTGGCCCCGATGGGAAGGGGCCGCAACTTAGGCGTCCTCCTGGATGAACGGCTGTCTCTAGAAGATCATTTGACGGCCGTCTCCAGGGGAGCGTTC